>NW_022111372.1:66583522-66595682 GCF_000313985.2 Echinops telfairi
TTGATCTCTCTGTGCCTCGGTTCATCCTCTTTAGATAAGGAGATAGCATCTACATTCTACAATTGCTGCATACACAAAATCAGAAAACTTATGTAAAAGATCAGCCTGCAAAGCATTGTTCACTGATTGAATCTTGGCTTTTATTTTAAGTAAAGAATTGTTTTTGTAAATGTAATTATATCCCTGTTAATCTTTGTGCCAGAGTTATATCTCCTACATTAAGATATGTTAGAATGCTTCATATACCACTGTACCACCTTGGGAGGTCTGTTTTTGTTTTCTTGCACTGTATCCATGTTCTTAAATGGTCTTACATATGCACCCCCCTGACATCCTGACCAAGGGACTAACTTCAGGGATTGGTGTATTCTGGGCAAGTACCACTTAAATTAAGCTGCTTTTGCTTCTGGTCAAACCACTAATTTCAGTCTCAGAATTTAAAAGGCAAATTAGTAGACAATTGTCTTGAAAGTCCAGGAATATGTAAGCTCTTAGTACACTGCTTAATGTAGTCTTTAGCATTGCATTATACATAAACTAATCTAATTCATCCAAGGAACTTTGCAAGACTACCTAATCATTAACTATAGTGTGCCCACTGACAAATGCTCCCAACACAGAAAATAAATTTGTTGTTATTGTTGTTGGGTGCCATCAAGTCAGCTCCAACCCACAGCCATCCTGTGCACAACTGACCGAAGCACTGCCCTGTCCTGTGCCATCCTCACATTGTTCCTTTGCTGGAGCCCGTTATTGCCGCGGTGTCGATCCATCGCCGAGGGCCTTCCTCTTCTTCACTGTCTGTCCACTTTACCAGGCACGATGTCCTTCTCCAAGAACTGGCCTCTCCCGACAATAAGTCCAAAGTGTGTAAGATGGAAGTCTGGTCACTCTTCCCTCTAAGGAGCACTCTGGTTGCATTTCTTCCAAGACAGGCCTATTGATTCTTTTAGCAGTCTGTGGAACTTCAATATTCTTCTCTAGTACCACATTCAACTTAGACCCAAACAAATACAACTTTTTATCTCAAAGCTTAGCTATAAGAGTTGGTGTATCACGGTACTATTGAACTAGTCAGACTGACAGGAACAGCTGATCTGTCTAAAAAAACAAGAGGCTGTGGTGCGTGAAAAAGGCCCCTGGTGGTGCAATGGTTAAGCACTTGACTCCTAACCAAAAGGTCAATGATTCGAATCCCCCAGCTGCTCTACGTAGAAAGATGTGGCAATTTGCTTCCATAAAGATTTGCAGCCTTGAAAACCCTATGGGGCAGTTATCCTCTGTCCTATAGAGTCACTATAAGTCAGAATTCACTTAAGGGCAATGGATAATGGGTGCCGTCTCATATCTTTAATATATGGATAGATGAGTAAAGTAAATGTCACACAGGCGATTTATCTGTAAACACCAGTAAGCCTGGGAGTTTTAGCAACAATAATTGGCTGGTTTTAATCAGATGCTGCTGGCAGAAAATCCATGGCCCATAGGAGCAATTTCCCATCTCTTGACTGAAGCGTGGTCGATTACAAGCTACCTAAGCACACTCACATAATTGGAGGACTTGATGGTATGGTGCTAGTGGAAGTGGGCCAAGAAACAGTAGTTTTTCTTTCAATCCCTCCCCAGTCCCATTCATATTCCTCTTATCTCACAAGATGGTGGCATTGACAGCAAAGTGTGGTCTGAAAAGGTGTTCTCTTCAGCTACAACACACATATCAACGTTTGCTTTCTCTTGGGCCCTACCATTTTGTGACTGGTGCAAACAGTTAATGAGGTTGGCTGCTAACCAAAATACTGATGGTTCAAGTTTTCCCAGAGGTGCCACTAAAAACAAGCCTGTAATCCACTTATGAAAATTCAACCACTAAAAACTCTACGGAGCAGATATAGTCTGGCACACAAGAGGTCAGCATAAATCAGAACTGCTATCAACATTTTTTTTTGTTTGTTTTTGGCACTACACCACAGTCCACTTAAAATTATTAAAAGTATTATTCCATTCACCCTGAGTCTTCCAATTTTACCATACTTTCATTTAGGGTTTTGTAAAGAACTTCTCACTCAAGTGTCTATTCAGCATGTTGTTGTTATTTACCATAAAATAGGTCTGTGTTAGCCTGGGTAGACTAGAGAAACAAATTCATGGACACTCATATGTATAAAGAAAGAGTTTTATATAAAGAGTAACTGTATATTAAGAAAACAGCCCAGCCCAGTCCAGATCAAGTCCATAAGTCCAATATTAGCCCATATGTCCAATAGCAATCTATGAATTCCTCTTCAGACTCATGAACACATGCAATGATGTCAAATGCAGGAAGATCACAGGCCAGTGGGTGGAAAATCTTGTGGATCCAAAGACAGTTTAAGCATCTCAGCACTGGTATTGGGCTCCACATGGCTCCTCCCACTCCATGTGTCTTGTCATCAGGAACACGAAGCAGGGAGTCTGCCAGTATATAGCTTGGCTTCCAGTGAGCTATCTCCGTGGCACCTCCAAATGAGGTCATCAAACTGTGACCTGATTCATAGTCTACACTCTACTCCTCCCTAAGTCAACACTAGATTATGTAACTACCACAAAGTCCCAACTCTTAACAGTCCTATGTGTGCAGAAGGCTATATATAACCTGTCAGAAGTAGATGGCTGGGCCTATTTTCTGAGGCATCCCTGGGTGGGTTCAACATGCCAACCCTTCATCTACCAGTTGAGCATGCAACTATTTGCACCACTCAGGGACCCCTATTTAACATTTTGGGCTTATTATTGACTAAATCAATTAGCAGAATTAGGACTTAGAATCCTAAAGAAGTGAGGAGAAACCTGTCAGGGAAGCAGATGAGAAAATAATTACTCTTCTATGTCACTGTGAAAAATATGTCAACTAGCTGTCCTTAGAGTAGTAATCACTCTAAGATTAGAAAGGGTAGAAAAAGGAAGACAGGAAGAGATCTTTCAAATTAACCTTCCACTATTGTTACTTTTAATTTTACCAGGTAATGTTTATTGAAATCCCATGTGCCAAGTGTTGTATTAAGTGATTTACATGCATTGTCTCATTTAAGCCTCACAATAATCCTGAAATAGATATTATCACACTAATTTAAAGAATAAGAAAATAGAGAATTCATTTGACTAACTTCCTCAAGACATCACCTTTAAGCATACTCTTCCTTTAAGATTTGGTGCAGGTCGACAGAAGTCTAAAACCTAGTTCTTAACCACCATATTATTCTTCCCTACCATTCAACAAATCTGTGAAGGAAGGAGAATAATTGGAAGAGCCATCCCATTGTGTTCTCAAGACAGACATTAAGGGTCAATCCCACCCTCCTTTCCCATAGACTACAGACAGGATGTCAAAGTTCTCTTTTAGAGTATCTGAAAGAGCCAACAGTTTACAACTCTATGCCAAGTTAAATTGAGAGTCCTTTAGCAGAGTAGCCCTGGTACAGTGCTGGACACATTAGTAGATACTCCATAAATGTTAGTTACTGTAAGATTAGATTTTACAATAAGTATGTGCAACACCATTAGAACCAAACAGATCTGTTTTTATCTGGCTCTACTACTTATTAGTTATATAACCTATGCGGATTATCTAACTTACCAGATCTTAGTTTCATCATGGTTAAATAAAGACAGTACTACCTATCTTCCAAAGCTGCCATAGGGGCAAAATAAGATTGTGTTTGTGATAAGGGCTAACTTCCTCCAGGACTGCCTAAACCAAATCCATTGCCATTGAGTTGATTCAGACTCATAGTGTCCTTATGGTTTTGAAAATTGTAACCCTTTTTGGGAACAGCCAGCTTCATATTTCTTTTTCAGGGGACCAGCTAGTGGGTTCGAATGACTGACTTTGAGTTAACAGTCTAGTATGTAACCCACTATAGCACTAGAGCTTTTTGCAGGAATACTAGACCCTCTACTAATGATAGAAAATTATCTAGATTTGAATTCATCTAAAACTCTTGGGTTATGTTTGCTTGGGACTTCAGATTTATTTAAAACTGCTAGCATCCCTGAAGATTAAAATAGATAAGAAATGTGCTCTTAAGAGGGAAGGCTAGAATTAGAATCATCATAGTATTATTCTAGAAATGAAACTATAAGAGCTGTACCAACTCCATATCCTGAGAAAGACATATAACAGCAATTAATAAGAGAAGAGAAAAGATATCTCGAGTCTTGAATTGACACAGAGGAACAAAAGGACTGCCCCTGGGCATGAGAAGTAGATTTGGATCCCAATATCATATAAGAGCACAGGAATCAGGGAACCAAAACCTAAGAAAGTCAGCAATTTTCATTCTTTTTCTTTTTACTTCTCTCTTGAATCCAGCTAGCAAGACTGAATGGCTGCTCTCATCCATTAGTAAACTTTGAAGGGATCATAAAAGGATACATTGTAAACTGTAAATTTGATTAATCTTCCCCCAAATTCTGCTGATGCTGCCTCACCAAGTAATGAGGTAGAGCTCCCTCCAATAAATCGATGCAGATATAGATGGAGCCTCAAGCACAATAGCTGGCAATAGTAAGTATTTAACACATGCTACTTCTTGCCAAGACCAAAAAAACTTGGTCTTGGTCTTGCTTCAAATGTGATTTAGGTTTCTGCCTACTCAGATCTGCACCATTTTCACCCAGTTCCCCCATAAGTAAATAGTCTCATGGAAGGCAGTAGCAAGGATGTGTCTGGTACAGTTCCTAAGAAGTAGTGCAACAGCTTTTTTAGTTTTCCTTTTTGTTCATTACTATTCACATGTATCCTATTATTTCAAGTAGTTACAAAAATAGAGGGGGTGTTCTATTAGACTAATTTGCATATCAATGAAATCTGGATAGAAGTTGGCTGTGAATATGCACTGACATGGTCCTCTTGCAACTCTAAAGACAATGGAAAAGAAACGTCACAAATACGAAGGCATTTGTAAAGTCGAATCATTAAAGATCTTATGGATTACATTTACATTCACAGAACCAGTTTGGAAAAACCAAGGAAATTAACAGAAAAAATAAAAGTAGCCAGACTCTAAGTTTAACTGTGATGGACAACAGTTCTCTCTCTCTCCTATGTCTTTGTTATTCCTCTCTAATATTTAACTTATTTTTCTTTATGATGTAAATTCAAGACATACATTTAGGAATTAGGACTATAGACTCTTCCCTTTGTATTCATCAATCCTCACTGGTGCCTAAACTCCCCATCTCACCATTAATGAGTTCTCCTCTTGTTATCAGATATTTCCAATTACATTAAGAGTCCATAGATGCAGATTGTATAAATCTTGTATGACATTCTTTCCCCTATGTTTGTAAAGTGATGCTGTAGGGAAAACACAAGTACAATTTGGAATCTTTAGGATAAACCAAACCTGTTGCCATCTAGTTCATTCCAAACCACAGTAACCCATGTGTTACAGAACAGAATCGTTGTATATCATTTCCTTAACTGTAATCTTTTATGGAGCAAATCAACAGATCTTTTTCCCCCCACTTGGGTACCACTGGGTGGGTTCAAACTGATAACTCTTAGGTTAATAGTTGAGCATAAATGATTCATGCCACCCAAGTTACTGACATTTTTTTTCAACTGTGATAAGAGCACTTGAGTTATTAAAAATGAAACATGCTCAGATAGATTTTTAAAAGATTTAATACCTCTAATAATAGTTAAAAACAAATAAGCAACCCTCCAAAATCATTGCCACCAAATTGCTGACCTTAAGGTTAGCAGTCCAACACATCACACTATGCCATCAGGACTCCTGATGATGATGCCAGGTAGTCATCCGAATCTTTTTATGATGCAATATGTGAGTTTATCTTTTGGGGTTCACAGATGCTCTAGCCTAGGCTACCCATGGTGCTTGTGTTCTAACACTCATTCCTGTTTCCTTGAACTCCTGGGTCTCAATGCCATCCCATTCCCCTCCCTAATCTCAAACAAACTAAAAAACTCACTGCCATCCAGTGGATTCCATCTCACCGCACGCTATGGGGCAGACTGGAACTGCCTCTATGGGTTTCCAAGACTCCGAATCGTAGAGGGAGTAGAGACCCTTATCTTTCTCCAAAGGAGCAGCTGGTGGTTTCTGACTGCTGACCTTGGGGTTAGCGGCCCAATGGTGAACCCTCAGTTCCACAAGGGTTCCTCCATGAAATTAAAGCAAAATCTACCCCAGAGGACAGAGTTTTCTAGCAGAGAAAAGGGGAGACAAGTTATTTCAGATCAAAAGTAATTGGACATCCTCTGACACAGCTATCAAGATGTTACAAAAAGAATAAAAGAAGGTTTTTATTTTATTTTGTTTCTGTTTTTTATCATTTAAAATCTGTTTCTGTTTCTGAGGGTGGGAAGGGGGCTGTTCAGTTTGTGATTTTTAATAAGATTTCTCAATAGACTCACTGCTTTAAAATAAAGTGTGAGAAAGAAAGAAGCAAACAATTGAAGGCCACGGAGTAAACACAGACATGACTTTGATACAGTATCATTCATTTTCTCATTCCGGTGGATTTAGACCAGATTTTTGTGGGAGGTTATACTCTATACAATAAACTGTCAACAAAATATACTTTGCAGACACTTTTCAGGATTTAGGCTTCTGTTGAGGTGAAAGAAGAAAGACCAGATTAATCCCTTTCAAAACTCTGGAAATTTTACTCAAGGAAACAAAGAATGATATTTTTCACTGACTTTAAATTTCAAATACCCAAATACGATTTGGTCCCCATTTCTCCAGGCACTAAAATCCCATTGTTGTCCAGTCGGTTCTGACTTGTGGTGACCCCAGGTTGAACTTTACCAAACTTTACCAAACAAATACCAAGCTTTTCTTCTGCAGCTGTGGATTCAAACCTGCAACCTTTAGATTTGCAGGTGATCCATCAATTCCCATTACCCACTCCTGCCGAATCGATTTTGACCCATAGTGGTCTCATGTGCGGCAGAACAGGACGGTGCTCCATTCGGTTTACTTTGGCTGATTTTCCTCATAAGTATACCTCCAGACCTTTCTTCAGGCGAACCTCTGGATAAGCCCAACTCTCCAGCCTTCCGGTTAGCAGCTGAACACAACAGTCATTTGCTTGACCCGGCAACTCCCGATTCTCCACTAAGTACTACTTCTCAAGCTACACTTTTAGAAACAGAAGAACATCTTGAAGATGTGACTACATTTATTCAACACGTAGAGTAACAGTTTCCAGTATATCCTCAACTCTACTTCTAATTTTTCTGAAGTGGAAACTCTTTTTGGAACTTTTTCAAGATCCTAGTTCTTCTGTGGAAAGAACTAGGATCTTCCATCTCTACCACCTTCCTTTTTAACCCTCCTTCCTCTCCATGGTTGGAGTTCAACAGATTCATTTCAAAAGCATCTCGTCTGACCTTTATCTCATCGCTTCTCATGGACAGTCATGACTATGGCTGGACATGATGAATCACAGGGGCCCAAGGCTTACATTATTAACAGGTTCATGAGATGAAGGATACTTCAGATGGATGATAGGTTTATATAGTTTTACTCCCTCTTATTCTGTCCTCAATTTACAAGCACCCTTCCCTTGCTTAATGAATTCTTATAATGAGGATAAAGCTGTGAAAGACTACATTACTTGAAAAATGATTAGAGGATAATAAATGATGAGCTAAATCACCTACCACACAATGTGATTCATACAGTAAGATCTACAAACTTTCAGTAAGGAAGATAAGGAAGTAATGTTTCCACTTAGCCCAATTGTGGCGTTTATGTCATGTTTGACCTATGAACTCATTCCGATGTCAGTCTACTGTGGCACATTTAACTTGAAAAGGACCAAGTTCACAACCTTCCTCCTCTGATTTTTCAACACTACTGTTCTTTCTCCTTCTTTTACAACCCTTTGAACCTCGACCAAACAAGCATCATATATTCTATTTTCTCCATGAATCTCCTCATATTCAAATAGTCAAAGCTGAGTATGACTTCCCTGCCCACTTTGCACTTAAAAGATGTAAAATCCCGGTCTTTAGCATCCAATTTAAAATTTTACCATGAAATTTTTATTCGTATACTTTAGGGATTCTGTCATTCTTAGATGCTGCTGAGTTGGTTCCAGCTCATATCAGCCCCATGTCAGAGAGAATGAAGCACGTCCCAGTCCTGTACCCTCATCACATGGTTCTTACGGTGGAGCCCATCAGTGCAGCCACTATGGCAACCCTTCTTGTTGAGGACCGTCCTTTGTTTGGCTGCCCCACTACTTTACCAAGCATGATGTCCTTCTACAGGAACTGGTCTCTCCAAAGTATGTGAAATCTTGCCTAGAAGGCAAGATCCTTCAAACTTCAATCTTTGCTCCATTTCCCATGATGTACCAACTGGAGGGCATTTGGATTTTCTTTACATTAAGTTGTAATCCATTCTGAAGCTTGCAATCTCTTCTCTTCATCAGTAAGTGCCTCATGTCCTCCTCACACTCAGCAAGCCAGGTGGTGTCATCTCCATACTGCAGGGTTGGTAACAAGCCTACTTCCAGCCTTGATGACAACTCCTTCATATAAGCTGACTTCTCTGATTATTTGCCCAGCATCCAGAGTAAATAAGCATGGTGAGAGGATACCACTATTTACGTGCCGAATTTAAGTATATTTTTCATCTTGAATTCTTGGAAGTACTTTTGGCTCTCTCAGCACCATGATGTACCATGGTTGTCAGCAAGAACAAGAGCCTTACAAAAGGTGGCAAAACAGAGCCAAGAAGAAAATGGTTGATCTGTTTTCTAATTAAGATTGGTATGATGAAAAGCCCCAGCTATGTTCAATATAAGAATTGCTGGAAAAGTACTAGTCATCAGGACTCAAGGAACCAAAATTGCATCTGATGTCCTCTAGGGTCAGGTTTTTGAAGTGAGCCTTGCTGATCTGCGAAATGATGACATTGCATTTAGAAAATTTAAGATAATCACTGAGAGCATTCAGGGACAAAACTGCCTGACCAACTTCCATGGCATGGATCTTATGCGTGGCAAAATATGCTCCATGATGTAAAAAAAAAAAAAAAGGCAGACCATGATTGAAGCTCATGTTGATGTTAAGACTAAGGATGGCTATCAGTTTTGTCTGCTCTGTGTTGGTTTTACTAAAAGACACAACAATAAAATCAGGAGACCAGAAAGTTCACCAAATCAGAAAGAAAATTATGAAAATCATGATCCGAGAGGTGCAAATACCTTGTGAGGAACAGCCAATAAATTGATTCCAGACAGCAATGGGAACGACATAGAAAAGGCTTGCCAAATCTATTTATCCTCTCCATGATGTGTTCAGAGAAGTGAACGTGCTGAAGAAGCCCATGTTTGAATTGGGAAAACTCATGGAGCTTCTTGGTGAAGGTGGTGGTAGTTCTGGAAAAGCTACTGGAGATGAGACAGGTGTAAAAATGGAACAGGTGCTATGAGCCACCAGTTTAAGAATTTGTTTAAAATTCAGGCTTTTAATGGTGACAAATAAAAGATCTGATCCTTGATAAAAATAATTCCTGGAAACATCGACATATTTCCTCACTTCAAGATAGCTTTTCTTAGATTTTCATTTTTCTATTTGGGGAATATTAAAATACCTGATTTAATCCTATTCTAGTATTTCCAAAATAGAAAAAACTAAAATCTAAGAAAAGCTATTTTGAATTGAAGAAATATGATGATGCTCTCAGGAATTCAAGATTACAAATATATTTAACTTCTCATTAACTCAACTTAATGTGTTTGGCCAGTCATCTCTACCAGATTTCAATAGAAAATGAGAAATAAGCGTAAACTTAAATTAGCTTTTACCAATTGGTAACATGTGCCTTATAAATAATGAGTATAGGGAATGAGATTGAGAATACTGAGCAATGCCCTTAAGTTATTAGCATCTGCAATATTTCCTGAAATCATATTTCAAAGTATAATAGAAAAGTGGGGGAGAAAAGGCTAAGGTGAGGAAAGAGGGATTTTAAATGGAGAAAGAACATTATTTTCTGAGTACCCAATAGCTATGCCCTCCCAGCATATTAACTTAGTTAATCTTCATAATGGCAGCTACACATGCAGTTATTGTTTGCATTTTACACTTGAAGATTAGGGAAATAAAGTAAACTAGTCAAGATCACTTAATTAACACACACATGAGATATGATTCTACATCAAGCACAACCTTTTGCCCTCCACTGCTCTATACTGTGTCTCAAAACAACCAATTGAGAGACTTTCTAGAGTGTACAGACCCGGCACATTTTGGGGTGCCAAGTAGATAGCCTTGCAATACAAACTTGTATGCTCAGCTAACCAAAATATGCAGTGAACAGAGGGGAAAGAATTTGATTGCCCCCCTCCCCTGTCATTACCTCTGAGATCTCACTGCACATCCACATGCAAAAGGCCCACCACCTGGAACCTGGAGGAATGTGAGTGCCTCACCCAGTGAGGTCGCCAGAGATCAGGAGAGAAAGCCTAGAATAATCATTCCATCTCCAGTTTAGCACAAACCCACTTCTGGCCAGTAAGCACTTGAAACAAAGAATTCCCAGGTATCCCCAGCAGCCTTCAGAAACCTGACCGCAACAGCGAAGAAGGCATCATTCCTCAGGACAAACACACCTGCTCTAATTGAGGGGAAGGGTTGGCAAAGGTGCAAGCAGGAGAAACGATGTGCTCAGAGAATTTTGAATCTGCCAGCATGCAGGCGGCGTTGGGATGACCTGTTGCGTTGAAAGCAGAATTGGACAGGAAAGGGAAATGCAGAGGACAACTCAGAATGCTTCCCTTTTTGAATTTCAACCTGTTGGATAAAAACAATAGCAAATGAGGCACTGAATATGCATGAGGCAGGGAAGGTATTTTAAGTTGTTCAGGAGACAGCTCGCTGAACGGAATTGCTAATTATGTCTCACATTGCTCCGTCCAATTCAGTTAGCTTGATTACGGCTGAGCCGTCAACTCTCCTGCACTTGAGCTTCCACACTTACAGCCCATTCTGAGGCTTAATTTGAAATTAGAATTATATCCTCCCTCCCCCCAAAAAGAAATGTTTCCCCTCAGTGAAGAGGTAGCTTTAACCATTCTAACAACATAACCTTTCACAACTAAAATAAAATTAAAACTGCAAAGGGTTCAGACTCAAGGATTTGGGGAGTTGGTGGAATGTAATCGCAGCTGTGACAATTGCAAATTAAGATTGAACAATGAGCCAAATTAAAAGGGTGAGAAAGAGCAGAGCACCATATGGAGTGTCTTGTTGCTACCCCACAGGATGTCTTTGATTCCCTAGGAGGAAGATGAGGGAACTGAGGGAGGAGCTAAATACAGCCCTGGAATCTCGCCTTCCTCACCCTGACCTGAAACCACTGCCCAAATCAAGGCAGATCAATTCTCATGTCCTTTGCTGGGGGGCCTTCACTTCAAAAATAGGGCAGACTTCACTTGACATGGTGCTAGCTCGAGAAATGAATGACGGATGAAGCAGGGATCCTAGCTGGCCAGTTAAGAAAGGTTCAGGTGTATAAGGGAGGTTCAAAAAGGTTTGGGAAATATTCCATTAGCTCTTCATTCTACTTTCCAGGAAGGTTTTAAAGGCCCCTCATATCTAGGCTTATCTAGCAAATAGGATTCTTGAGAGAATCCAATGTAAAGGTAGAGAAAATGAAGGGTGGTAGAATGCATCACATAAAATGTCATTAGATTAAGTTTTGGATGGAGACCCCCTGTCAAACTTACTCATCTCAGCCAAGCCTCTGCTGGATTCATGTCTTCTCATGCTGAAAAGACAATGGAGGATGGAGAAAGGTATAAAAGTAAAAATGCAAAGAGCCTTGCTTTGGGACCCTTCTGAAACCGTATAACTTAACACAAGAGAAAGAACAATATTCCCACCCTGGTGCAGAAAGCCACACTAGTTTGAGGACACAAGCACCCAACGCACTGATGGAGGGAAGCAGGGAGAGGGGCATAGGGAATGCTGCTTGCTCGAAGCAGGGGAGTACAGGCAGAAGCTGCAGCTGCTGGAAAACAATTTAGCTTCATGTGGAGGATCTGGTATAGGGGATTAGACATTGTGCTGCTAACCTCAAGGTCAGTCATTTGAACCCACCAACCACTCTGAAGGAGAAAGATGAGACTTTCTGCT
>NW_022111372.1:66597576-66612448 GCF_000313985.2 Echinops telfairi
GCTGCTACACTGCACCCTGACTGGCTTGTCTCCTCTCCATAACCCTTCTGTAAGGGGATATCCAGTTGCCTACAGATGAGTCTTAGTTCCCCAATCCACACTCCCCCTTATTCACAATGACTTGATTTTTTGTTTTTCATGCCTGATACCTGATCCCTTCAACACCTCGTGATCACGCAGACTGTAGTGCTTCTTCCATGTGGGCTTGTTGCTTCTGAGCTAGATTGCTGCTTATTTACCTTCAAGCCTTTAAGACCCCAAATGCTATATCTTTTGATAGCTGGGCACCATCAGCTTTTTCACCACATTTGCTTATGCACCCATTTATCTTCAGGGATCATATTGGGAAGGTGAGCAGACGATGATGTGATTTTTCGTTCTTTGATGCCTAATACCTGATCACCTAGACACCTCGTGATCAAACAGGCTGGTGTGCTACTTCCATGTGGGGTTTGTTGCTTCTGAGCCACTTGTTTATCTTCAAGTCCTTTTACCTTCAAGTCTTGTTTACCTTCAGATCTTGTTTACCTTCAAGTCTTTTTAGATGGCTGCTTGTTTACCTTCAAGTCTTTAAGAACCTAGATGCTATATCTTTTGATAGCCCGGCACCATCAACTTTCTTCACATTTGCTTATGCACCTGCTTTGTCTTCAGTGTTTGTGTTAGGAAAGTGAGCATCATAGAATGCCAGTTTAATAGAACAAAATATTCTTGCATTGAGGGAGTACTTGAGTGGAGGCACAATGTCCATCTGCTACCTTAATACTACTAAACCTATAAATATATGCACATAATTCTATTTCCCCATCCTCATATATAAATATATTTACATATGTACATGCTTTTTTTGACCTCTATAACTTCCCTTTGCCTACTAGTTTTTCCTCTATTTCCTTTTCTCCCACTATCATGCTCAGCTTTAATTTGGGTTTCAGTAATTCCTCTCAGTTACATTACCCTTGGTCATGCCCTACCAGGCCTCCTACACCATCCTCACCACCGATTTGGATCACTTGTTTTTCCCTTCTCCCTGGGTTTGTTAACACCACTTCCTTTCCGCCCACCCACCCCTCTCCCATGGGAACCATTGGTCCCATTGTTTTCTCCTCCAGATTGTTCATCCGGGCTATCTTATTTAGACAGATCTGTGATACTCACTCTTTATGGAAGCAGAAAGCCCCATAAAGCCCCATCTTTCTCACTAGAACCAGCCCAACTCCTCGCCACTCTGACAGCAGGGTTTAATGACCCTATAGAACATCATGAAAGCACCTCCTGTAAATCTTTATAAGATTAGAAAGGCTCATCTTTCTCCCCTGGTTAGCTGGTAGGTTCGAACTGCTGCTCTTGTAGTTAGTATAGTGGGTCCACTAAATCACCAGGGCATCTTAGCCACTTGCTAAGCATGTCAAAGAGGCCATGAGAAACAAACAACTAGCCACAATTACATGACTGCATCCAGCTGACACCACAATGAACAGAGTTGAACTATTTAAGTCCAAACATCAGAAGGATGAATAAATAAGTGATGTATTAAGTCACTATGTTTGGGAGGCAATAACAGAGGTAATAACAGGTAACTAATACAATCTGTACAAACATGCACATTTTCTTCCGGTGTTCGCCAATGTCAACACACTGACAAAAGAAGAAAAAAAGAAAAGGAGGGTTCTTTCCCCCAGCATTATTTGCCCATTGAAAACAATTTTGTTCTCAGGAAATTTGCTGCTGACCTTAATTAAAGGCATTAGATAAGTAATAATCATCAGACTAAAATGGAAGTTCTAGATACAGTACATCATTCTACTAGAGCAGAATAGCCCTTGGATGGCAAAAGCTTAGGTGCTCACACTGTCTGCCCTGAATAAAATCAGAATGAGTGATGTAATGCCTACTTTGCTGCGCTTCACTCACAGATATATGTCAACCCAAAGTGAGCTCTGCGTTCAGAAAATCCTTGCATTGCCATGGGTTTGGTTATTGGTTAGAGTTGCTTTCATCTGCTCTCTTGGTTCTCCAAATGTCGTGATTAGGAAAAGAAAGCCAATTGTTGTTGAGTTGATTTCTACTCATTTCAGCTTCATATGTGTCAATTATGACTCATGGAAGCCTCATGTGTGTTTTGGAAGTAGATGATCACTGAGCCTTCTTCCAAGGAATCTCTGGGTGGACTTGAATCTTCAACTTTGGGGTTGATAGCTGTGCTAGTCAGATGATTTTATGTCAACTAGACCCTCCTAAGTAGGAGTGGAGTCAGACCTGTCAATCATGTCATAGCCTGAGAAAGAGAAGACCTCTTTCTTCTCTCTCCCCCTTTTACCTTCCTGCTTGCAGAACACCCTGAGAGCTGCCAGAGCCCTGCCATGTTTCCACTGACTTTGAATCAAAACCAATAGGCACCTGCTGGCCTGTGATCTTCCTGCAATATGCATCTTTGCATGTGGCTGCAGGACTCAGAAGAGAGACTTATGCACTATTGTGGACTTGATTTGAACTAGGCTGGGATAGTTTCTTGGCACATATGAGTGTCCCTGGATGTGTTCTGTAGTTAACCTGGCCTAAGCAGTAGTCATGCACTTACTCGCCTGTGCCATCCAAATTGCATCTGCTAAGAGACAGCATCCAAGTTACAAAGAGAGGAGAAGGTATATCATGGCAAATAAAGCCATATGAGGATATTGGTGTGCTATTTCCCACCTTGGTAGATGTTTCCAGTATTCCACCTTTTTTAAAGAACATAACCAAGACATGTCCTAAGAAACCTAGAGGATTGCTTTATATTAAAAGTTACTGGTGGACAGGAGAGGATTGCTATTTTTAAAACGTTTGAAAAGTTCCTTATTTCTGGTTTTCATTCCCTGTCCTCCTTCCTCCTAAACTTAAGGGTCCTTTGGTGGAGGTGAAAGACTGTTTCTTAAACAGAATTTTCCTTCCAATTAAATCTTCCATGTTCTCTTGCAGTTCCATTGCATCCGCTCTACTAAGCTTTAGGTTGGTTCTATCTGAGTTTAAAATCCAAATTGAACTTTCAGTGATCATGAAAATACAGATACTTCTTCTTTTAGTGATATCAGATTAAGGTGTCATCCACAAGCAGTCAAGGTAAAGGAATTAAAATCACACCATGAAATGCAGAAACTATTTATTCACTTGAACTCTTTCTCATAGATGCTATAGAGACAAGTACATCAAAATGTTGTTTATAATTAAGGGAAATTACCCCCAAAATACACTCTGGTGCACATGATGTGTTATGTGCTCCTCATGTCTTCTGTCTTAAAGTAAAAAGTAACTGGGTTTATTCCAATAGGGCTGTCTGCTTGCTGTAATGATCTATGCCAGTTGGAAGCCTCCATTTTTAAGTTGATGGTGCTTAAATAAGAAGGCTGTTTCCATAGCTCCAAGTCAAAAAGTTCACATCTTCTTTTTTCTTTTCATTTCAACAACAGAACACATACAAAGAAGCTAAACTCTATTCCTCATTCTGCTTTCGTTTGGGGCTCCATTTCTATGACAGCAGAATCTGACTACTAAAAAGAAAAAGTGTAAGTTTTTTTAAAAATCAGGGACTGGGGGTGGGAAATTGGGCAAGAGTAAGATTAAGGTGAATCCAAGCCAGAAGACACAGAAGGAAGAAAATTCAGGGGTATCCCATCCACCAATAAGAAGAAAGGAGACCAAGAATCAATGCGAACCTTTCATCATGGCTACAAACTACCCTGACAACTGATGGACTCTGAAGGGAGTTCATTTTCAGTGAACACTTATTACGTGGTGGTACAAGTCAAAGAAGATAGGCCTCTTTCCACCATCTCATCCCCAGCGGCCTTCTCTAGGCTAATGTCCACGAAGAGGCACTTACAGTCCTTTGACCTTTTAGCAGACAACCGCTGAGAACAGGCCCCTAGGAGTGCACAAGAAACACGTGCAAAGGCTCTTTCCTGGCAACAATGATAGACAATCTCCATCTGTAAGAAGGCTAAAACAGTTATCCTTCTGAGAAATGAAAATACTTGTCAAAGCCAACCTTTTCCTTTGCTTTCTTTCTCTCTCTCTCTCTTTCTTTCTTTCTGTACTTCTGATGTACCAGACAAGGAGCCCTGGTGGCTCAGCAGTCAAGCGCTCAGCTGCTTTCTGAAAGGCCAGCAGAAGCACCCACTCCAGCACTCAGTGGCAGTTTGCTTCCTGAAAGATTTACAGCGTTGAAAACTCTTTGCGGTGGTTTCACGGGGTCACTATGAGTGAGACTCAGTCACTGACCTTGGTTAATTAATGGACCAGATGCTGACACAGACACACAAACTATCACTCCCTCTTGACCCAACCTGAATTTGTTCTAAGCACAAGTTTTTCTTGCTTGTTCCATGACAAAAATGTCTTCCCTGGCTCTTCAAATATTGATAGTTGTCCTTTCTTACTCATTATTTGTATTTTTAATCTGTATATTATTATTAATATGTTCTCCTTACCACTTCATTTGTTTTTGTCTCTTATTGCTTCTGTTGAGTTTCCCAGCTTGCGAAGCACAGAGGGAGTAGATGCATAGAAATAATAACTGACTCCAGGATTTCTAGGACGTAGGAGGGGGGGGGTCAGACAGGGAGGAAACCATTAATGCGGGAGGGGGAAGGGTGCACTAGAACTGATTGTGAAATCGTCTTAAAAGCGATTTAACCATGGAATTATATGATATGTGAATACTATATCAAGCAAACCACACACACACATACATAAGAATACCCAAACTTGACCGATGGTTACCATAGGTGAAGGAGAAAGTGTTGTTGCATAGGGGGGCATTGAGTTTATGTCAGTGGTGGTAGAATAATTTGGAAAAGGATATCAATAGTGATCATACAGCATGAAGAGTATAACCAATTACACTGAATTACACAAGCAGACATTGTGGAGTTGGAGACTGTTTTGTTGTGTATATTTTTTCCACAATTAGACAAAAACAATAATTCCATGAATAGCAATGAAAACAAGGAAGAAGAAAATGTTCTAGCATTGAACGTGATGACAATTGTACAACTCTTCTTGATATGACTGAATTATTGAATTGTATGACATGTGAATTAAGTGCTCGTCCTATGAAGAAAATTTTAAACACCAACTATTTTTGTCTGTTAGTAAGCAGAAGGGTACAAAATTACTCTTATAGACATAGTTTAGAGAGAAAGGGAATGGACAGAAACATAAGCAGCAACAATATAAAAAGCAATCTTTCTCGAGGTCAGCGCTTCAAACCCACCAGCAGCTCCACAGGAAAAGGCTGAAGCCATTTCTTCCTGGAAAGGTGCACAACCACGGAAAACCTATACATGGCTGTTATGAGTCGGAATCTACTTGACAGCAGTGGGTTTGGTGTTTATTATTATGTGTACAGCATTCTTTACTAATACATATTGTTCATTTATGGTACAAAGACACTTAAATACATTCATGGAAAAGTTTCATTATCTTTCAATTCCTTTTCCTATAAGCTTTTTTACACACACCCATATCTGATTTGATCTTCCTAACAATTCTGTGAAGTTACTGTGCAGGAACTGTTATTTCAATTTACATATAAAGACAGTAGGATTTCAGGAGAAATCTTCACAAAATGAGTGCACTGAATATGCAATGAGTAATGAGATAAAGCCAAGTCTGGGAATTGTATCTTCTAACTCCACCTCCCCACTGTTCCCCTAGGAGTTTGTCGCACTGTGGCGGTTCGCGTGCAGCAGAAACGCTCCACGTTCTGCCACGGGTCTCGGAACTCCCAGGTTACTTGTGGAGAACAAGTTTCAGTGGGGCTTCCAGAACTAAGAACAGCTAGGGAGAGGAATAGGCTGTCCATTTCAGAGGGATTCGCCGCTGAAAACCTTGTGACTAGCAGAGGAACATTGTCTGATATAGTACCAAAAGATGAACCTCTCGGCTTTGAAGGCACAACTCAATGCAAAGAAAACCAACATCCTCACAGCTGGAACAATCGACAACATCACAATACAAAGAGCAAAGATTGAAGCTGTCAGGGATTGACACAGGGGCTGCAACAATGGGCTCAAGCATAATAGCAATGACGAGGGTCAGGCAATGTGTCATTCTGTTTTACACATGGGTCATTTAGCCAACTCAACAGCATCTAACAACCATTTCATCTCCAGGATCCTTGCTCCTTCTCGATACTGCTAATTTTCCCCAGCATAATTTAACTAGGGGAAGGTTTATTATATGGCTCAGAAAAATGATACTGGGGATTCAGAGACTAAGAGTTAAAATTCTTGCTCTCAAGTCTGAGCTACTTGGTGCATTTCTGATAAAAAATATTTTAACCAAAATGGTTCACAATGAAAACATTTTTGTATCCCTGGTGGTTCTTAGCCCATCACAAATTTGAATACAATCACAGTAAGTGGAATTTTTATGCTCACTAATATTTTCCTCCTACCACTGATCTGTCAGTTTGTCAGACTGGTGACTTGTGCGTTGCTTTGATGTTGGGAGCAATGCTACTGGTGTTTCAAACACCAGTGGAGTTATTCAAAATGAACAGGTTTCAAGCAAAGCTTCCAGACAAAGAACAGACTACGAAGGGGTAATTGGCTGTCCACTTCAGCGGAATTAACCACCAAAAATCTGACAGATAGCATCAAAACCTTGTCAGATACTTAAAACCTCATGAGTGGAAGCAGAATATTGTCAGAGATAATGCCAGAAGGTGAGCTACTCGGGTCAGGAGGCCCTCAGAACATGCCTTCTCAAGGTAGAGCCGGCCATAATGACATTGACTTAAAGCCTGCAGGAGTAAAGCCATCAGGACCTCCATCTGATGACAAGGCATGACCCAAAATGAGAAGACATCACTACAAGACTGAAATAGCTGTCTTGGAAGAAGTACAGCAAGAATCCTCCTCATAGGCAAGGTTGTCAAGACTTCATCTCACATATTTTGGACATACTGTCAGGAGAGACCAGTCCCTGGAGAAGGACATCATGCTTAGTAAAGTAGAGAGGCAGTGAAAAAGAGAAAGGCCCGCAACAAGATGGACTGACCCAACGGCTGCAACAATGGGCTCAAACATAAGAAAACTCGAGGATGGTGCCGGAGCAGACAGTGTTTCATTGTGCTGAACACATGGCCACTGAGAGTAGGGACCAACTCGACAGTACTTAACAAAAGCAGCATTTTCTTCCAGTTCTTGTAAGCTTTTTCAGTTTGGTATGATACCATCTAGAGCATATTTTAATATAGGGTGTGAGATGAGAATAATTTGTTCCCTTCTATGTAATTGATCAATTTGCCAGAATTAATTATAGATTAATCTTGTTTTTTCTACAATATACTCATATATACACCTTTTGGTTTTTTTCCTAAGTGAGTTTCCCTATAATGTTAATGTAAGAAAAGCTGTATAATAAGAGAAAAGACGGGAGATTGTTACATCTGTGAAAACTTAAACCGTCTTGTATCAAATGATATTTAAAAACATCTGTCCATTGACCACCTAAGAACATGTGTGATTAACAGCAAAATATCTTACTTTGCAGAATTTTTATAAAGACAGAAAGATAGATATCCAGGTAGAAAATAGACAAAGATTCAGAGTGGCCAATGCAGAGGGGAAAAAATAGACAAGCTGGCAGAATTATAAAGTCTGAAAGTGCTTAGAAGTATATAGGGAAACATGCATGCCTATGTAATCATAGAGGCTGTCTATTAATTGGTATATTTCTGAAAAAAGTTTAGCAGTGTGTATCCAAAGTATTAAAGAGTCCCATATTCTTTGGTCCAGTAACTGTATTCCTAAAAACTGTTCTAAGGAAATAAATAAAGAAATAGGCAGGGTGGTTTTAAACAACAGTGCTCATTATCCCACTAACAATAGCCAATAAGCAACCTCAAAGTCAAAACGTGCTGGACAAGTAATGGATTATCCATGCAATGAAATAGCCTACAAGTGTGGAAACTTAAGATGTATTCATACAAAGCAAAGCTCTTTAAGCACCTACAGTGTGTTGGGTCAAGTGCTGGGTCTTGGTGACATAAAAGACATATCTTTCAGTAGTTAAAATCCAGTAGAAGACATGCATACACATATATTTAAGAAGCAGGAGGACTCACAACAAAATGTGGCTGTAGGTTACAGTAGAATCAACTCCCAAATCATATCAACCATGTGCATAACAGAAGAAAATTTTACTTGAATCCATCTAGCACAAATTGGGATGTAAGATATGAGGTGTGAGATGGCCCAGACCTGGGCAATCTCCATGATCAGTTACAGATTAGATCATGGTGAGTCACAATTTTTCTTAACTGCGTAGATTGTCAACTCTCTCTTAGTTTGGAGCTCTGCTGAAATTGTTCAATGTTACATAAAATCACAGATGAATAGGTGGTGGCTGTGTGTAGGTATACTGACCGGTAATTGATCCCGGTTCTCCCATATGGTTGGCAAGATTTCTATCACTGAATCATTACTGCCCGGTCAATGAAATATTATCAGTGGTTGTCTCTGATTGGAATGATATTTTTTTCCTCTCTCCACACCATTCATTTTTAAACCTAATTTTTTATTTTATTTATTTTAGCATTACTTTTGTAAACAAAAGAATAAAATATAAAGGAGAACAGAAAACTACATATGTCCCTTGTTGCTACCCTGCTTCCAGGCATGGAAGTTGTATTGCCTATAGCAATCCACCCAAGGTCACATCTAAATCACCTGAATCATTGAAAAAGTTCAGAGAAGCAACAAACTCCAGAATAAACTGTGTTTTCTCACTTGCATATCTTTAGTTACAAATGATTATTTACCTGTCAGTTGGGTTGAGAACACCCATAGGTTTTCCTTTGAAGTAAACCTCTTGTATTTAAAGAGACTTTTTTTAAGCTGTTGAAGGTTTGCTTGATCTAAAGTCTCAGCGACGTTTGAAGTTGTAACTTAATGGAAGATTATTTTTATTCATAGTGATCAAGCAGTTAATGAGATAAAGTAGTGAGGAGACAAGCTTAATAGAATATGTGGTTGCACTGCATGTTAATCCTTATAAAAGGCAGAATGAAAATAGCAGGAAACGAGAATGAAATTGAGACAGATGGCTGAACAGCTCAAAGATAGGGAAATAAATTTTCCCTTCGAAGGCCTTTCCCAAGCAAAGCCCCGTCACGTTGAGATTAAAGGACAGCAAAGGGTGAGGAGATGAAAAGCCATGGAGAGGACATTTTCTGGAGATTGGTCTTGGGGCTTCACGTGCCCTTCCTCGGTCCCTGCCTGGCCACTACTCTGAAGA
Organism: Echinops telfairi; assembly: GCF_000313985.2. Classification (NCBI taxonomy): domain Eukaryota; kingdom Metazoa; phylum Chordata; class Mammalia; order Afrosoricida; family Tenrecidae; genus Echinops; species Echinops telfairi. Next base: position 66,606,862 of record NW_022111372.1, read on the forward strand.
GCCAAAGGTATCGAAAGTAACTACACGTTTTCAATATAGAAAGAATATCAATGGTAAATAAAGTTGTCATCTGCCTCAACAGCTTTTCATGAACCATCTTGATATCCTTAAGTCTAAGAAGTAGAAGGTCAGGCCACGTCAAATTTAGAACTGACACCCAAGGGAGACCAGGACAGCAGATGAGGGAGGTGAAGAGTGTCACTTCTGTTTATAATCTACACTGGCTTGACATCACCATCGTTCTTTGTCTGCTTCTCCTCTTTCTCTTCCTTCACCTCCCCCTTCTCCTCCTCCTTCATCTCCTTCTCCTCCTCCTCCTCCTCCTCCATCTCCTCCATCTCCTTCTCCTTCTCGTTCTCCATCTCCTCCTCCTCCTCCACCTCTCCTCCTCCTCCTCCACCTCTCCTCCTCCTCCTCCTCCTTGTTTTTCAGTCAGGGTATAAAGATTCAGGCTACCTACTCATATCACCACAAGAAACTGATAAAATTTAAAATAAACATCCTATAAAACCTAAATAGCTCCAGAGGAGAAAAGGAAATTTGTCACCAGGTTGTATCAATGTAGCCCGCTGATTTGGAGGTAGAACCAAGAATGGCTGTTGTTAAATGTCATTCCGCTGATTCAGACGCACAGCAAACCTCTGCACAACAGAAGGAAACCCTGCCCAATCCTACGCCATCCTCAGCACTCTGCTTATGTTGGAGGCCATTATTCCAGCCACGGCGTCTATCCATTTTGTCACGAGCCTTCCTTGTGTTCCCCGCTCCTCTGCATTACTAGCGTGATGTCCTCCTACAGAGACTGGTCTCCTCTGAATACATGTCCAAAGTACATGAGATCAAGTCCTGCCATCCTTATCTCTAAGGAGCATTCTGGTTGTACTTCTTCCAAGATATATTTGTTTGTTCTTCTGGCTGCCCATGGTACACATCAATATTCTTTGCCAGCATCAGAATTCAATTGCATTGATTATTCTTCGGTCTACCTTATTCTGTGTCCAACTTTCTCATGCGTATGAGGCAATTAAAAATACCACAGCCTAGAAGAAACAAAAAATATCATGGCTTGGGTCAGGCACACCTTAGTTCTCAAAGTAACCACCTTGCTTTTCAACTCTTAAAAATGACCTTGTACAGTGCATGTGTCCTTTGAACTTTTGGCTGCTGCTTCCACTTGTCCGTCAGTTTGTTCTACTGTGGTGGCTTGTTAGTTGCCGTGATGAACCCAAATTTACTTATGAGCAACTGATGGTCTGTTCCACAGTCAGCCCCTGGCCTAGTTTTAGCTCTTCCGTCATCTCTTTCCTCAGATCTAGTTCATTTGATTCCTGTATATTCCCTCAGAAGAAGCCCATGTGTATTGTCGCCATTTGTATTGTTGAAAAAGCCATGTGCTGTGCACAAGTCATTGGTCTTACAAATTCTATCACAGGATTTCTAACTTCATTTCTAGCACCAAGGCCTTATTTCCCAACTACTGTTCCTTCCTCTTTGTTTCCAACTTTTGCATTCAAATCGCCAATAGTTACCAACATATCTTGATAGTGTGTTTGATCAATTTCTGGCCGAAGACATTGATAGAATGTTTCAATGTCCTTATCACCAGCTTACATGGTAGGTGCATAAATTTGAATAATAGTTGTATTGAGTGAATGCAAATAGGTTTAATCCTATCTGAGTTAGTTAATTGTGCCAACCTGGCCGATAAACACATGTGGGGCTAATTGAAAGGCGGAGGGATAAATGGGTGGTGAGCCTCGCCTTTCTAGCTCTCGGGTCCCTTGCTTTGTGATGGTTGCACCGGGTGCAGCTGCCTTAGCAGTTCCCTGCTTCAGCTTGCAAGACTGACTTCCTACAAGACATCCCCAAGGAGAAGCTACATGGACCTATCCCACTGCAGCCCTGGGTGCTGGAGCAGCCATGTGGAGACCCCTGCTAGTGCTGAGATGCTTATCCATTCACTGACTCAGCTTTCCTCCTAGAGTCGGCATCATTGCCTCTGTTTTGTGAGGTGGAGGACTTTGTGGACTGGTGTTGGGTTAATGGGTTCATGTTGGACTTGTGGGCTTGGGCAGCATTGGGTTGGGATGTTTTCGTGATGCACACTTTCTTTACATAAAACTCTCTTATACATGAGTTGCTGTGGATTTGTTTCTCTAAAGTTCCTAGACTAATACACTATCATAGACAGCACTGTACTTTCAGATAGATCTTGAAATGTCCTTTTTCACAATGAATGTAATGATTTTTCTCTTGAGTGAGTCATTCATGGCATAGTAAATCACAGGATTTTCTGATTAAAAATGGCCAATACCAGTGCTTTTCAAGTCACTAACACCTAGGATATCAATGTTAATGAAGTCCATTTTGATTCTGACTTCAATTTTCCTACATTCGTATTTTGTAAATTCCAAGTTCTAATTATCAGTAGATTTTTGCAGCTATTTCTTCCTATTTTGAGTCATACTCCATCAGCAAATAAAGGCCCTGAATGATATACCCCACTGAGGCCACTATGATCAAATCTGCTTTGAGAATGAAGCTCTCCCTCAGGCATATTTTGAGCGCATTCTGACCTCAGGGCTCATTTTCGGTCACTATCTCCAACAATGTTCTACTTCTATTCATTAGGCCTCCAGAATCTGACAATGTTTCAATGCTATCCATAAGGATTTCAGCATAACATATGACAAAATAATAATTTATAAATTATCAAGGGTTCATGAGGGAAGGGGGAATGGGGAAGGAGGGGTCAAAAATGAAGAGCTGATGCCAAGGGCTTAAGTGGAGATGAAATGTTTTGAGAATGACGAGGGCAATGAATGTACAAATGTGCTTTACACAATTGATGGATGTATGGATTGTGATAAGCGTTGTATGAGCCCCCAATAAAATGATTTTTGAAAAAGGTTTTCAGCAGTTAAATCCTCTGAAGCTAATTCCTTCTTTGCAGCCTTTCCTTAGTCTGGAGCAGCGATTCTCAACCTTCCTAATGCCGTGAACCTTTCATACAGTTCCTCATGTTGTGGTGACCCATAAAACTATTTTCATTGCTCATTCATGACTGTAATTTTGCTACTGTTATGATTCGGGCAACCCCTGTGAAAGGGTCGTTCAACCCCCAAAGGGGCCACTGGTTGAGAACCGCTGGTCTAGAAGCTCTACTGATACCTGTTCACTTTGGGTGACCCTGATGGTATTTGCAATATCAGTGACATAACTTCCAGTATCACAGCAACACACAAGCTACCACAGTATGACAGACAGACAAGTGATGGGAACCAATTATGGATATCATTAATATGTCAAGTATTCCATTGAGTAAATTTTAGGAAATTTGCAATGCTATATTTCCCAGTGGATTGGAAGTCATCTCTATCTTATGTTGATTTATTTCACTCAGTATAATGTTTTCAAGGTTCATTCATGTTGTAGCATGTATCAGGGTTTCATTGATCTTTATGGCTAATATTCTATATGCATGTTCCATATTGTTTAAATCTATTCATCTATTGATGGAATTTTCTGTTGTTTTTACCTTTCATATACTATGAATACTGCTACAGTGAACATTGGCATATATTGTTACCACCATCCTTCAACTTTGTAAGAACACAAGGAAATTATACACTAGTATGTCCACTCATGGTTTCTCAAAACAAAAAACTCCCTGCCCTCAAGCCGATGCCAACTCACAGTGACTCCAGAAGCTAGAACAGCTCCCCCCTAGCCCATGAGTTTCCAATACTAACTCTATGGGAGTACTCGGTCTTGTTTATCTCCTATGGCGCCTCTAGTGGTTTTGAGCTGCCCTTGAGAATGTCAGCCTAATGTGTGACCACCAGGACTAAAAGGGAAATTTCCCACGTGTACCTCTCCTCACTTCTGCCTGGTTGCAAGGAATTGCTTCCTGGTTTGAGTACTTTTCTTAGTCCCCAAACTCTAGATCAAGGTTTACTTGGATTTTGGAATAGTCTTCAAACAGTCCAGAAGACTTGGTGAGCTGCCATCTATTCCTCAGGGTTCATTGGGACAACCACGTGGGAGCAATCCACAAACCCTCAGCCACATGTTTGTTCTTTAGCCACTTATCCCACAGACATTTGAGCAACTAGAGTGGGCTTGAAATACACTAGAAACGGTCTCAGAGCCAGGCTATATTTTAATACTCTGTGGAAAACTTTTACCATGTAATTAACACTGCAGCATTTCAGGTTGCTTCAAAGTGCCCTTCAGCTGACAATCATGCAACTAAAACACTTTTTCCAACTCTGTCCTGTGTTAAAGGATAGTAGCGCCTTTCTTTTCTTCTAAGAGCTACCCTTTTCTCTTTTCTCTAGAGTGTGTACAAAATATGTGCCTTCCCTACAGAAGAGATGCCAAGAATGTTTTCACAAGCACAAATTACCATGAAAACTTAAAAGAATTTGTTTAAAGGGAAGTTAATGAATTTTATTTTTAGAGTTGTTGTTCAAATGCCTTTGAAATAGCTGCTTTTTTTTTTTTTTTTAACTTTAGGGCCAAGCTGATTTTTTGTAGTTCCTTTAAATACCACGCCCTCAACAGCAACAATACTTTGCCAATGAGTCCATTCCATCTCATAGCGACTCTCCAGGACAGGCAAGAACTGCCCCATGGGGATAGCTGACCACATCTCCCCCAGGAGTAGGTGATAGATCCAAATCCCTGGCCTCTGGATTAACAGCCAAACACCACCCCCAGAGTGCTACCCTAGTGCCTTTGTCCCTTTAGCTTAATCTTGCTAGCACATGGTAATTTGCATTCATGAAGCCATTTTATCAGTTTGAATATTCTAATACTTAACTACCTACCTTGTCATAAAGATAACTATGTTATCCAGTAAACCTGACAATAGGACAGTGGGATAATACATATCAGAACATTCAAACAAACAAAAACTCAACTGCCATTCAAAGATGGAGGATTTTTACGTTGTTGTTGATGTTGAATTTTTTCAGTTGAGTCCATTTGGACTCACGGTGAGCCATGTGTGTCAGAGTATAACTGTGCTCCGTAGGGTATAAATGTTTGATTTTTCAAAATATAGATCACAAGGCTTTTCTTTTGATGCATGTCTGGGTAGACTCTAACCTCTAGCCTTTTGGTTAGCAGCCTAGTACACTACACCACCCAGGGACTTCAATGTTGTACATACCTACATAGACAGATCAAGTTGTGTTGTTCAGTTAAAAAAAAAGTAACTTAAAGACAACACATAATGTCTTATCTCAGTCATAAAAATACATAGATAAAAGATATATCGTTAGATATGGAAATTTAGGTGAGGAAAATTAAAAAGAGGTACTTATTTTAATAATTCAAATAATGAGCCGGTGTATAAGACAAAATGTGAAAATATTCTAGTGTAATATTTTTTAAACTTCCAAAAAAAAATCATCTCTAAATGATTATCATTTGTGGTAATCCTCCTAAAATTATCAGATCGGAAAGCAATTCCACAATTCTCCTTGTAAAAATATTTGAGTTGTCCTTCTCCACCTCCAAGAGTCAGAGAGCAATTGAATGAATTCTAACATGTATTGAGCACTTAGAGCAATTACTCTGA
>NW_022111372.1:66612548-66614349 GCF_000313985.2 Echinops telfairi
AAGAAAAAGAACACTAAAGTCTAAAACCCAGTGCTGTTCAGTGCTGTTCCAGAATTTCTGCAGAGGCAGGGCTGAACCACCGTGATCTCTTCGAAGAGGGGTGGGGCTTAAAGCTCTATTTACATAGACTTTATAAATCAAGAAAATGGCCACAGACCACATAAAATACTGGTGAGGCAGTAACTTATCGGAACATCCACTCTATATTAGGGGCGCGGGGAGAAGCTAAAGGTCCTTTAAATCAACCCCCTTGGTATTTCTGATGCCCTGAGATAAGAACCCACAACAAAAAAGAAATTTTCAAGTCTGGGAAAAGAAATAGGATTTTTTCCCCCCTGATGGAAGATCCTAGAAGCATAACAAAGTTTTAAAATGTTATATAGGTATTTTCAGCACACAATGACATGGATATAACAACCTTAACCTTCCTATTAAAATCTTTTATATGTAAATATATATAGATATACAAACAGAAGCCCTTGTGGCTTACTGAATTACTCTTTGGACTTTGAGGGCAAGGTCAGCAGTTTGAATCAACCAGCCATGCCACAGGAGAGAGATGTGCGCCCTTGAACACCGAGTGAGCAGTTCAACTCTGCCTCGTAGAGCTGCTATGGGTTGGAATGGACTCAATGGTAATGGGTGTGTATTTCGGTTTAGTACCATACTCATATATGCAAATACAGTTAACCCCAAATCCATTGCCTTTGAGTCATTGTAACTCACCCCTACCCTTCAGGACAGAGAAGACCTGCCTCCCCATACAACTAGCAAGGCTGCTAATCTTTACAGAAGTAGATTGCCTTATCTTTTGCCCATAGTAGCGAGTGAGTTCAATCAACCATTCCTTTGGTTAGCATTTGAGCATTTGTACTACCAGGACTCTTCAAATGCATAATTTTGCTGAAGATAGTTCAAAACCGTTATAGCAGTACCTGGACAAGGGACTAACATAAATTCAAGCAAGATTCAAAAGAAGATGAGGAAGGAGGGGTATCATTGCTGAGGTTAGATAGACCTTTGGTGAAAGCAGAGAATATCAGGAATGTATTTATCTGTGCTTTATTGGCTATGTAAAGGGACTGAAATGTGTAGATCATAATATAATAACATTTTGAAGAATGAAAATAGCAGAACACTTCATTGCGCTCATGTGGAACCTTGTGCATAGTCTAAGAGGAAGCCCTTCCTATCAAACAAATGGATACTGCATGATTTAAAATCATGAAAGGTACACATCAGGGTCATATACTTTCACATACTAAATCTACATGCTAAGCAAATAATTTCAGTATGGATTACATCTCAACATAAAGAGGGAAAAAATCCTTCCAAATGGATCAATAAACCCTTCATGATCAACAGAGAAATGCTTGGAGTTGTCAAGAATTTTATTTTATTTGGATCTGTAATCACTGCCCAGCAGCAGTAAGAATTGCATTGGGCAAATCTGCTGCAAAACATATCTTTAAAGTTAAATAAAACTAAGCTGTTACTTTGAAGACTAAGGTGTGCTTGGCCTAAGCCAAGCTACTTTCAATGCCCTCTTCTGTATACGAAAGTTGGACCATGGATAAGGGACACCATAGAATTATGCCTTTGAATTATGTTGTTGGCAAAGAATATGAAATATACCGCAGACTGACAGAACCAAGAAAGTTGTCTTGAAAGAAGTACAATCACAATGTTTCTTAGAAGTGAGATGGCAAGACTTGATCGCATATACTTTAGCCAGCCTCTGCAGAAAGATGCTAACGTATGTGGGCCAGTGAAAAAGAGAAAGACTGTCAATTAAATTAGA
>NW_022111372.1:66619435-66620719 GCF_000313985.2 Echinops telfairi
TAAAACCCTAGAAATCTGTTTTGAAGTGAGGATCTGAGAAAGTTGGCTAGACACATATTTATAGCTAAAGACCCAGTGATCAGGACCCAAATCTGTACCTCAGCAAAAGTAAACTTTTAGTACTTCATGGATTTTCATGATCACTTGAAAACAGTGAAAACAAAAATGTTAAATTCATCATTGTCAACATTCTGCAAGAAGAATTGTATAGTAGACTACCCAGAGACCTATTTAACAACACAACCTCGAAGCAAGGAGCCCTGCTAGTACATTGAGTACAAAGCTATAGGCTGTTAGCTGAAAGCTCTGTAGTAAACACACCAGTCCCTCTGTGGAGGATAATACCTCACAATCTGCTCCCATTACAATTACAGCTCAGAAAACCCTATGGGGTAATTCCGCCCTGTCAGATTGGGCCTCTATGAGTTGAATGAACTCCATGCCAACAATAGAAATGCAAAGCAGATTTAGTAAAGTCCCTAGAATCCATTTGGTCCCATCAAACACAATCCTGAGATCCATCCCCAAGAATGAATTTTCTATTGATAGTGGTAAAATAATAATAATGAAACAGAATGACTACATGCCCTGAACTAAAAAAAAAAACCCAAACTCACTGCCATCAAGTTGGTGCTAACTCAGAGTGAGTCTAAAGAAGAGGATAAAAGTGCCCCTGCAGGTTACCGAGACTATAACTACAGAAGTAGAAAGCACCATCTTTATCCCAACTACACTCTAGTAAGTTTTAAAACAAGTAGACTGTATACCTTCCTATGCAATACAATGGCTAAAACCTGACTAAAGAGGAAATATTGCTCTTGTTGTTGCCTGTGGAGGTGATTCTGAGTCCTGGCAATCCCATGTGTGCAGGACAGAACTACCCTAGATTTCTGATTTCTGAGCGACCGTGGAATTCAGAAATGGATTGGCACGTCCATCTTCTAAGGCACCTTGGGCACCAGCCCTTGAGGTAGTAGTCAGTTATTTAACCACTGGTACCAAAAAGAGGATATAGAAAATATAATAGAATGATAGCATTTAATGAATTAATTTGATTGTTATATACACCCAGAGCCAGGAGATCAAGATTACTTGAATGGAATTTGCTCTTAAATGCTAAGGAATAAATCATCTCACGCTTACACTAACTATTGTATTAATTATTGTGCAAGCAGCAGGCTCTCTATTTCATTTTGAGGCTAGAAAAAGTTAACATCAAAAGCAGAGAAAGAATGTATGAGAAATAAAATAATATAGCCAAGACACATGAATACAGGTGCAAAA
>NW_022111372.1:66621370-66623285 GCF_000313985.2 Echinops telfairi
TTTTATTTCAATAAAAATAAATAATATGCACCTCAAAAAATGAAAAGGTAAATCATAGATTCAGAAGAAAATTGTTAAGTATATCATGTAAAGGAATTGTAGCTATATAAGGTTATTTTCAAATTCAATATTAAGACAAATCACCCAATGTTAAAAATGGGCACCAAAAAGTTTGGACAGTTCACAAAACATGTACAAGTAGCTGAGAAGCACATAAAAAGATAGAAATGTGTTTAGTAATCAGAGAAACACACGTCTAAGCCATAATTATTAACCAGCACTAACAGATTGGAATGACTAAAATCAAGCCAAGTAAAGGTTAGGATATCGAGCAAATGGAATTGTGGTATAATCACTTTGAAAAACAGTTTGGTAAGTTCTTTTTAAAACATACACCCCATTTTGACCAAACACTATATAAACAATCTTCATCAAAAGGTGCTTAAAAAAAAAAAAAGGTGCTGAAAGTAAAACAGAATTCCAAATTCTCGGTGGCATTTAGAACCATTGAGCCATTTTTGAAGTCATTTAGGCTGGATAAGCCCCCAAACTATTGCCCTGAGATAATCTTTAAACTTTAAATCTTTGATAAAAACTACTCCTTCTTGGAAGCACAAAATCATGTATCTTAGTTAGTAAACTATGTCTGCTTTGAGTATGTGCTCCTTTAAGGAATTACCTATGTGGGATGATATTGACAACAGCAGCTTGAAAAGCTACAGGAGAAACTTAGAGGCAATGGGTTTAAGTTCACGGTGGTGCATTGATGTGGGAACGCAGTACAAGAAGGATAGCACCCTCAGAAGAACGTATGGTCGCTGAGCTGTGCACACCAAATCACTGAAAAGGAATATCTTTGGCTGTGTATATTTTCACCAAAATTTTATAACATTTAAAAACATGGAACTGCTCCTTGATCTAGTCATTCCACTTCTAGACATTCAAGAAAAATAAAATATATGTCCACACTAAGATTTGTTAACAAGAGATTTGTTTTCAATAGCCAAAAGTTGCAAAGAATCCTAATGTCCACCAATAATTACATAGGTAAACATTATGACATTTATAAATTGAATACTACTCAGCAATGTAAAAAAATGAAGAATGGTTTTCCATGAAAGATATTCAATGAAAAACTATTAGAACAATTAAAGTAATCGCAACTTATCATACTAACAATTAAAGAGGGAAAAGGAATTACCACGCTCAATTACTGCAAGAACAGTTTTTTTAATTCAATATAAATGTAAACATTACTTTAAAAAATAACAAATGAAGAGAAAGATATTTTTGCTTTATGTGATAAATGGTATCACCAAACAAAAACTGACAGCAAACAAAAACTTAATAAAAATCAGATTTTTTTTTAAGTCAGAAAAAAGCCAAACACTACTTTTATTTAACATTGAACTGAGGGGCTAGTCAATTCAATATTCAATAAAATGCGTACCTATTAGAAAGGGAAAATAACTTTTATTATTCATATTAGTGTTCTCATATGGCATCATATCAAATGTTGACTCAAAGAGCCCCTACCCAATGAGAGAGAGCTGCTCTCTCGGTTGCCTAAGCGCTAATATATTTATGAGTAGATGGCTAGGTCTGCTCTCTCCCTGGGTGGCTGTTGAATTCAAACCACCAACCTTTTCATTAGGAGCACAGTGCTTACCCATTGCACCCCTAAGACTCCTTTATCATGCATAGACAATGCAGGGCAGCATGCGCACATAGAAAATCTAAGCTATTTCATGAAAAACTATTAGAACAATTAAAATAATCAAAATGATTATGAAGTATAAGATAAATTATACAAAGTGTTCCAATATGTCAGCAAACAACTATTGTTGTTGTTGTTGTTAGATGCCAGCAAGTCTGTTCTCCCTCAGGACCATTTGTTCAGCAGAAGGAAACACTA
>NW_022111372.1:66625000-66630133 GCF_000313985.2 Echinops telfairi
ATTGATGCTGACTCATAGCAACCCTATAGGACTGCCCCTGTGGGTTTCCAAGACTGTAACTCTTTATGGGAATAGGAAAGCTTGTCTTTCTCATACAACTATGTAACTAGAGTGTGTAAAACTAATAGAAGTGATTGGTTGGTTTTACTTGCCATTCCCCTGTGTGTAAGAGAGCCATCTCAGAGGCAGGAAATGAGAGAATTCATGGGCCCATCAAGGAAAAAGAGCCATATCAGAGCATATTAGAAATCCCTGCCTGGAGTGGCAGAAGTAGCGGGAACTATGTGGTGCAAAGACAAGAGACCAAGGCAAGGAGAGCCTGAGACGGAGCAGTGAGTAGGCGTCCAGGCTTCCAGAGAGAAGAGGTTAAGGGACTATGTGGCTGAGAGGCTGAGGATCAGAGCGAGGGACTTGGCTGCTGACTGAGAAAAGGCGTTGCTGAGAACCAGGGACTGTCTCCTTACCGTTTTAGGACCCTGGCTTGTGGTAACTTGCTAAATTCCCTAATAAATCTTTATAGCTGTGAGTAAATTGACTGTTAGTTCTATGTAGCCATTGCACCCAGTGGAAAGGCAGACTACCACGGGGGAAACAGTTGGTGTCGGAACAAGGTAAAGAAAGATGAAGGTTGGAGGCAGGGCTGACCGCTGCCTGGCAGTAATTGGTCTTGAGCTCGTTCGGAATTGGCATCTCCTCCCTTGTGTAGCAGAGGAGGTTACATATGCCCTCTTGCCCTTTTTAACAGTAAAATATAAGAAAAATATAATTAATGATTTATATATTATTACATTATGTAACTATTACTATATCAAATGCTTTTTATCTATATAAGAGGCCTGATGACATAGTGGTTACAAAGTGAGCTACTAACTACAAGGTCAGCAGTTCAAAACCACCAGCTGCTCCTTGGAAGAAAGACAAGCCTTTCTCTTCCGATAAATGAGTTGCAGTCTCAGAAATTCACAGAGGTAGTTCTAGGCTGTTCTATGCTGTTCTATGGGGTCACTATGAGCCAGAATCGAATCAATGACAGGGAGGGTTTTGGTTTTTTATTTTATACTTAATCTATATAATATTGTGTGTCTGTTTTGAACTTTTTGTTGTGAGTTAGGAGAAATTGTGGTTTTCCAGTCAACAATTAATACACATTGTGATTTGTGATATTGGTTGCAATCCCCACAACGTAATAGCAAGCACTCTTCCCACTTCCTACTTCTGACCATTTCCATTCATCCTTCCTTCCTATCACTTCCTGCCTTCTGAGCTTTACCCCTGGCCAAAGGCTGCCCTGTTGAGCTCTCTGGTTAAGTGTCATGAGTACTTGCTTCCCTGGTGTATTTGTCCACCTTACAGGCCTGTATCTCTTTTGGTGAGTCATGAGGTGAGTTCAATTCCAGGCCTGAAAGGCCCTAATCTTAAAGGTTCCTCTAGTCAGTAAATCTGGTCTTTTTATGATTTGGGGTTTTGCTGTATACTTTTCACCCACTCTGTCCAAGACCTCCTATTGTGATCACTTTCAAGTGGTTAACAGTGGTAGCCAGGTACCATCTTGCTCTTCTGGTCTCAGGGTTACTGGAGATCCTCAAGGTCATAGGAGATTCACATGGCCCATAAGCCCCTTGAAGTAACTGTTTCCTTGTGTCTTTGATTTTCTTCATTCTTCCATGCTCTGGGCAGCGAGAGACCAATAGTTGCCCTTTAAATGGCCACTCACAAGCTATTGAGACCCCAGTGGCCAGTTCCTCAAATAAGATATAGAGCATTGTCTTTGTGTGCTAGGTTAGGCCAGCTGACTTTGATGTCCCCCTGAGACTATGGCCTTGGGCTCCCAGGCTCAGAAATTCAGTCCCTTGAAGAAATGCTTTTGTTACTCAGTCTGTTACACAGCAACAGATAATGGGGACATTGACACGACTGCTTTACAGCCTGTTTCCTGCCACATTCAAGTAATAGTTGATTTAGATTTAGCCTGGAGAAGGTAACACTTAGAAAACAATAACAGCCATAAATATTTGAAACACTGGTATGTGGAAGGTAAAACCGCTTTATTCTTTAAAGAATAGATCTAGGACCAGGATATGATGTTAGAGGGATGTATGCAGAGACCAGGTTCTGATAAAAAAAAAAAAAGGATATCCCCACAGAATCCAGGAACAGGAATGGGAGTAGCAATATCAGGAGGGTACGGGAAGGTGTGGAGAGGAGGGAGGGAAGAGGGAACTGTTGGCAATGATGGACACATAATCACCACCACCACCACCACCCACCTACCCCCGGGGTGGGGGATGAGGGGTACAAACAACAGAAGCCATCATGGGGGAAGGGAGGCAGCAGTTGGTTTAAGATATGAAAGTAATAATTTATCATTTACCAAGGGGTCACTGGGTGTGGGGAGAAGAGCTGATACATGGGTAAATGTTTAGAAACAATGATGGCAACACATGTACAAATATGCTTGATACAATTGATGTATGGATTGTTGTAAGAGCCCCCAATAAAGTGATCTTTTAATCACACAAAAAAGGATATGCCGACAATCAGTGTGATACAAAAATGAAAATACTATCCTTTAAAGTAAGGGACAAGTGGCTGTGGATTCGCCAAGTTTGACTCGGGAAGACCTGTTAGGCACGGTGTCAGAAACATCATAAGGAAAGATCAGAAGCAACCACTGGTTCCTGTGGTCCTACCATGTGCTTCACAGAGGTGACGACTGAACTTAGAGGCATTCACTTTAACTAAACATATCTGAGTGAGTTTCGATTTCTATTAATAAACAGACTGATTCAAGAGGCAATCATATTCTTTAACTTTAAATGACCTTAATGCTGACTTCCACTATACTTAAACAGAACATATTTCTTAGAAATCAGACATTTTTCTATCTTTAGATCTTGGCGGTAAGCTGCACAAATGTTAATAAGTGCCTCATTGAGTATTTAAACAAAGTCTATGGAAAAGCATTACACAGCAGTAACTCTTCATAACCACCTGTCCCCTTCGCTCTGCACTTGGTAACTCCCTGAGGGGTGCTCCTGGTTTATACAGATCCACTTATTTGTGCCACATAAAGCTCTATAGAATAAGTTGGCAATCTGGTTTCACAGGGGTTTATGATTTTGTTTTTTTTTTTTTAATTGAGGTGCCAAGAAGTTAATGCACAGCCAACAAATCCCAATCTCTTACTCGGCTTCGCAGCTGCCTGGATAGATTGCAGGATCCTTCTAACTGGAAGTCATGCCGTGGTTTTAGCTGTGAGGTTCCTCAGAATCCCTAAACATATCTGCTCCTTGTATCCAGGCACGATCATGCTTGATTATTCACCCACATTTCTAAGAAAACAGAAAGGAAAATAGAAGGAAAATCAACTGCCTCTCCTATCTAGACCGCCCCCCCAGCAAATCCTATTGTCCTCAACTCTGTTCCAATTCAAAGACCCTATAAGACAAAATAGTATTGCCCCGCCCCCCCATGGGGTTTCTTTGCCAGGTCATAATACTTTCATATGCAAACTACCATATCTATTTCTTACAGAGCAGTTGGGGCATTGGAACCATTGACCTTTAGGTTAGCAGCCAAGTGCTTACTTAACCAATACACCACCAGGTCTGCAACTCCTCTGTAGAGGTGGGGGGGGGTTGTTTTTTTGTCTCTTTTTAAAGCTTTCTGGACTAGATGGTGCAAATGTCTAATGCCCTCTGCTGCTTACCAAACATTTGGTAGTTCAAGTCTCTCCCGAGGCTCCTCAGCAGAAAGGCAATCTGCTTCTGAAAAAATCAGCCAGTAGAAACCTTACAGAGCACAGTTCTTCTCTGACACACATGGACTCCTATGAGTCAAAATCAACTTGAAGGCTACTGGTTTGGTTGGTTTTGTGACAGAAAAACATTAACAAGTATTTGCTCTCAAAATATAGGTCACTTCAATCAGATAAACACCATATCACATAGGCCTGCATTAGAAAAAAACATTAAAATAAATTGCATTAATACAGGGAGATTAAGATATGCTAGGTTTTGTGTCAACTTGACTAGGTCAGGAATATTAGTGACTTGACAGTTAAAGCCTAGTTATCCCACATAATGTGACTTCAAAGAAAGTAATCAACTCCATTATGAGATTGTTATGAGAATTTGTTGTAAGAAGATTAGGGTGAGGTATAACTTCCTGACTCAGGTCCAAGTCTATGCAATTGAAAGGGAGTTCCTCAGGGGTCTGGTCTACTTCCTATGTAAGGACAATGTGAAAAAGTTTGCTTTCTGCTGAGTCTGGCTCATTGACCTCTGTTTCTTTGGACTGGAGCCAAAAGCTCACAATACTGCAAGCTGATCCCAGCAGCTCCTTTGTCAGAGCCTGTCATCAATGTTCTGCCATCTGATCTGTCGATCTTGGATGCATTTATCTCTCCAAATCCAGACTGACCTGCTGATCTTGGATTCATCTACCTTTGCAGCTACCAGCCTATGCAGACTCAGACAAGATTTGCCTGCTTCTAAAACTATGTGATCAGAAATCAGATAAAAAAAACATAACTACTGCTACAAGAGATCATTCGCTTTGTGGTCCAACTTGCATTTATTATCAAAGTACTGATATGAAAAAGTGCTGTAGAAGTGGAAGTATACCCTCTAATAGCTGTGTGGGGCAGAGAGGTGTTTGACAGTCTTGGCTACAAATATAGCTATAAATATGGTAGAGCATAAAAGGGGCAACGTTATGAAAACTTCTTAGACAGCACCATGCACCAAGTGAATGAGTTGCTGGATCTAGGGCCTAAGAATATAGTCTCTGGGAGCACCAAGGTCAATAGGTGTAACATACTTCACAAAGACAATGTTATACATCCTTCTTTGTGAGCCATTGTGGAAGCCTTACAAGCTTGTGAGTGGGCATTTAAGGTGCAATGATTGGTCTCTGCATTCAGAGAGAAGAAGAGTGATGAAAACTGAAGTCACATGGAATCACTTAGTCCAATGGACTAATAAAGTACATGAACATTAGTCTCCATATCCCTAAGACTAGAAGAACCAGACAGGATCATGCTACCACTACCAACTTCTCTGAAAAGGATCACATTGGAATGTCCTGGATAACGAGGGAGAAAAATGTGGACTAAAACACAAAATTATTTTT
>NW_022111372.1:66631257-66681338 GCF_000313985.2 Echinops telfairi
CAGCCCTTCACCATCATCCTTGCTGAGACTGTATCTGCCTCCAGGGTGGGCCCCAGGTGGGCTGCAGACCTTGGAAGCCAACCTGGGAGCTGTCTTGCCCTGCCAACTTTCCACCAACCTTAGATCCATGCAACACTGCTGTGCCCGTTGACCTGTGATCTTCCTCACTGACTTGAGTCTAAAGTAGGTTCTGGTTAGTGTCAAACCTATGGACTTGAGTTGTACTGGGCTGTGATGTCTTTTGATATAAAGTTCTTTCTTCTACTAGACTAACACATTGGAGCACAAGTCATCTTTGGCTCATTCTTCAATTGCAGGGGGACAGATGGATGGGTGGAGTAGAGGCTGGGTACAAAATTATTTATGGGGACTATTTCCTGCAAGGTCTTGGACCAAATGACCTTTCAAGGTGGTCTATAGTCTTTCAGTTTCTCAGATGTGTTTCTACCCAATTCCAGATCAGACAAGCATCACTAACCACAAAAGTTGGGATAAAAGCCAGGTGCATCCCACACATCCCTGTGGTCCTCCTGCCTTCTGGCAAATGTTGGGACCAGATTGGAAAATCTGTGCCCAGTTTGGGGGCCAACTTTGGTGTGATCCGGGGATGATTTATATGGCTTTGGTTGGAGTCCACATGGTATGTTCTACTTTTGCCAAGTTTAGCTTTGGAGTTTCTGACTCATTTGAAATAGAATATATGGGGTTAGGACAGATGGGTTTCCCAACAGGGATCAGGGGAACCTCTTCCAAATTTGAACCCCAAAGTATCCAAATTTCCCACCTCTCTCCTCAAAATCTGAAAAACATGCAACCCAGGGGGGGTCAGGTGTCAGGGCAAAGGCATTTGATGTACAAGTGCTTTCCCGGATTTGTCAAAAGTAAAAATAAATTGCTTTTAATTTCTGAAGGGAAAAAAGGTGGATTGATTTTACAGGCTCTCCTATAAACAGCAATTTACATACTGAAACTGTGAAACTGAGGGTAGAGTACACCTTCTGGTGATTTGCAATCCGTTGATTAATTTCAGGTTGATGACCTTGTTCCCCACAACAATAGAAGTTTAATTCATCTCACTCTGGTTGCCTCTAACTAGTCTTCAACAATCACTAAATAACTACCAAGCCGGGCTGATCACTGACTAGAATTCCTATTAATAAATACAAGTTAAATTAAGCATGTTATATATAAAAAAATTTTATTCCAATACCAAACTAAAGATTTTTTCCTTGCATTTAAGAGTAAAATGTGTTCCCATCAGAAGAACCTAAAATACTCTAAATCAGCGCGAGCCAAAAGAAGTGAAATGCGAACTACAATTGTGATGTGTATCTATAATTATAAATTTTCTTGCAGTCACATTTAAAAAGGAAAGTGGGTAAAATAATGTTTAAAATGATTTAATTCAGCACACCCAAAATATTATTATCATTTCAACATTCAATCAATATACAAGAATGGATGAGATGAGGTTTTATTTGTCTTGTCTTTCCCCCCCCAAGCGAAATCTCTGAAATTTGGTATGTATTTTACCCCTAGCACACACTCTAATTGGACTTTTCACATTTCAAATGTTCAGCGTGGATGGTGGCTACCATAGCAACAGTGTAGCTTTAAAGTAATTGCACATTAAATATATTTCAGTAAGCAAATGTTAAATGAGTTTGCCCAGACTGAAGCTACAAGAATATAAAGCATGACTTCTATGTTACACGATCCCTGCATGATGCAATTTGCACAGTTACTATCCAAAAGGTTGGCAGTTCAAACCCACCTAAAGAATGCTGCTGAAAGGGAAGGCCTGGAGATCTGCTTCCATCAACATTGCAGGGAAGAAAATCCTAAGGGGCTCAAGGCTCCTCGGCAACACCTAAAGTTGCCCTGAGTCGTAGCCAACCTCTCTACTCAATAGCAATGGGTTGGGTTGGGTTGGGTTGGGTTTGCCATCTCACAAGGAGATGGAAAAGAGTTTAGCAGCAACAATGTAACCCTGGATAGAGCCTGACCCATACTTTACTATTACCTGCCTTGATGTCCCCATCTGTGAGTTGAGGACAGAAGCACTAGCTACCTAATATGGTTCTGTCGAGTCCATTTCACTCCAATCGCGTGCTTGGAACTGTGCCTAGCATGTCATAATAATTCACAAATGTTAGCAGAGTGACCCTGAGAGTGAATAGCATGAAGACAAGACTACGCCCTATTCATCACCCCAAGCCCCTACACCTAAAATGCTGTTGCCATATAAAGGGTAAATAAACAGTTATTGCTATTAGGGTTCCAGTTCATATATGTTTTTGTGTATTCTAAATCAATGTGTTTAACCATGTCTCTGTGTGTGATTAGTAGATGGCTGTAGACAGGTATTCCCAGTAATACACATGTGTTAGTCTGCTTAAGTGACTTCAAAAAATAAAAATAAAAAGGTAGGGGGGGTGGAGCCTAACCAACACAGTGGTTTCTGAGGGGATTTGGAGGGGGGGCAATTAAATTCATGGAAGAGAGGTTATCTCAGACAGGCATGGCAACTCTTTTTGTGTGTTTGTTTGGTTGGTTTTTTTGGAGGGTGTGGGGGTGGGCAATAGGACCAATCTTGATAGATTGTCCCAAAAGACACAGAGTGTTCACACAAGTTTATTAGGAAAAGATTTTAAGAAAATTAAGAACTGCGTTGACGAGAAAAAACTCAGGAAAGTTGCTTCCAGGAATTTTTTTCCCCATCACAATAACATGCCCACTCCTTCTTTGTGACTAGAAAAGGTTGTCCTACACAACATTCACTGGGACACCTGAGCTATCTATTCCACAGTTCTGCTCTTGCCCCTTCAAACTTCCTTATTCCCCCAAACCTAAAGAACATTTAAAAGGAACATGATTTGAACCCTCTTGGGGACCCCAAACTGCTGTTTTGGTGTGTTGTAAATTGAAGAACGCAGCATTGTTCGGGGCAGGGTTAGAGAGGTGCATGCGCCACCTTCAGAAGGATATAGCCCTAGATGGAGGAGATGTGAAGAAAGGGTATCTTCACATTTTGCTACTTTTGTTTAATAGATATTTCTGATTTTTTAGCAATATTTTGGCTTACCTTCATAGAAGCTGTCAATGAACATATTTTAAAAGACAGTGTGCTACTTTCTTACGAACTATAAAAATGTTTATGTCATAGTTCTGTAGGACTGAAGTCTAAAATGAGTACCATTGGGCTAAAACCAAGGTATCAGCAGAGTTGTGCACATTCTGGACATTCCGGTTCCTTCACTTTCTCAGTTTCTGAAAGTTGCCAGTCCTTGCTTGGCTTATGATCTACTGTCTTACAAAGCCAACAATGGCATGACTCTAACTTCTGCCTTCTCCGGCACATCTCTTTCTCTGGCCGTGACTCGATTGCCTCACTCTTTCTTTTTCACTGTGATGACATTGGGGATGATAATCTCGCTATTCCAACATCCTTAACCTAATCACAGCAGACTATTCCCTTTTGCCATGAAGGTCACATAATCACAAGCTCCAGGAATTAGGATGTAGATACCTTTGGGATCATTTGCCTACCACAGATGGTGACTCTGATATACTGTCCAGATCTTCCCTTCTGAAATAAAAGGGTTTTTATCCACACCACTGGCAGAATTTCCAGGAAATAACCCTCAGCTATATTCTTCTTCAGAATTGTCCCAACTAAAAAGAATTGGCTCCCTATAGTCCAACCTCTTCCCAGAATGGTTTATGTGCAATTCAATGATGACCAGTCCGCTTCTCTTTGTCCCTCAGGAAACACAACGCAGAAAAGCCATTTCTCCTTCAGAACTCCACATGGGCATGCTTGGACATGCATCCGGGCTCAACTCTCCTTCTCATCCTCTTTCTTCCTTTCCTTTCCACATTTCTTAATCCCAAGAGCACTTCTTACCAATGTTTATGTTAATACACAGTTTAAGGAACCCAAGGTGTGCATATGAAATAAGAAATGTTCGTTAAAAGAAGGACTGTGAGACTATAAATAGTATTTATCAATGATATCCTGACAATTCTGATTCATTCGGCCAATGCAAATGCTGCCCACATATCATATATATCATAGATGTGATGGCGATCAGCCTTCCATACAGGAAGCCTGGGTTTGGCTCTAAGATGGGTAAAGCTACCACCCATCTGCTACTGGCAGCCTGCATGATGCTCTAATGCTGAACTGGTTTCAGCAAAGCTTCAAGACTAGAGTCGATTGGCAAGAATGGCCTGGACTTTACTTGCCAAAAATCAATCAAGAATATTGGTTGGATAGAGGCTAGTGAGACTGCCAAGATTATGGCCCTTACTCACCTGGGTTAAAGTCATCAGCCACCGGTCCAGAGCACAGCATTGACAAGTTAGGAAAGAAGGAGGAATGGAAACAAGAAGGATGGTACATTGAGGGAATTGAAATAGATTGAAATAACACATGCATAAATTATTGAATGTCAAAGTCATGATCTGCTCTATAAACTTTCATCTAATTCACAATAAATACAGCCTTTTGTTTTTTAATTGGCCAATGAGAACCCTAAGGCTCCTGATGCTCAGACCCTGGATCGCTCACGTGGGTGATGCAGGACCAGGCAGCCTTTTGTTCTGTCCCAGGTGCAGTCACCATGAGTCGCGGGTGGACGACATGGCCGCGGGCAACAATCGCACACTATGCATCACGAATTTCTCTCTGAGCCTTCTCACCAGCAACTCACCTTTTCCAACAAACACCACCAAGCCGTGACAGAGAAACGAGAACGGCTGGGAGCACTGAGAATCTTTCAAGAACTCTTTTCTTCGTTGCGTTATCCAAGCTGCTCCCTACACGCAGACCCAGGCCGGCAAGAGCGCAAATCACAGAGTTCTTTGGTATCTCGGACTTTCAAATTCTTAAATTTGCCCTTTACTTAAAAAAGTCAATGATTTCACCAAGAAAGTTTGATTAGTTTCTTTTACTTTCGGTAATGAAGTGCCATCCTTTTTACACTTGAAAGGATCTTTGTAATAATGCAACATTGATCTTTTGAATACAGATGAGCTAACCCAGATAATAGGATTTAGAATGTGACAGAGCGGACTGGTGGCGATAGCTGAGGTTCCAGCGCCACCAAGAGGAAGTAGGGCACAACACAGCTGTTTCCTGAGACATTGTCTGATGTCACATAAACAAACGGAGAGCCTTGTGTCTTCTGACACAATGTTTTGTTCTGTTTGGCTCAGTATCTTCAGGAAAGTCAATATGTTGTATCCCCAATATCAATCACCTAGTGTTAAAAAAAAAACAAAAAACATTACCTCTGAGACCCGCCTTCTCCCGTGTGCAACTTTCAGCTTCAAAGATCTAGAGGTGGAATTTAAATCAGATCCTAGAAAGCAGTTCTATTATAAAACTTTAGGAGAAGACATTCATTCAAACAACCTTATTTTGCACTAGACTTTTAGGGTCTGGTTATACAAAACTGAATGAAACATTTTTGCTCTTGAGAACAGATAATGGGAGACAGGAGAGTGAAGCTTTCACAAACGAAGTGTATTCTTGAGGAAGCGATATAGCAAGGGTGTTATTTTTTTCCATCTATCTCCCCCTCCCTTAGGGAGGAAAACAGAACCCACATTGGTTTTTCCACCTTCCAAAGAAGAAGACCAGATGCATTCTCTTATGCTTAAACTCACGCCCACGGAGTCAATTCTGCCTTGCAGTGACCCTGTAGGACAGAGTAGAATTGCCTCTGTGGATTTCCAAGGCTGTAAATCTCAACTGAAGTAGAAAGCCTCTTCTTTCTCCTGTCAGCTGGTGGGTTGGAACTTCCAACCTTTCAGTTAGCAGTCCAATACATAATCCACTACACCACCAGGGCATCTGTCTTCCTACACATCCTCACACAAATGAAGTGGCTCATGGCCATCAAGGCCAATGCCTGGTCTCCTGTCTGCGGAAATGAGTGAAAGGAGTTATAATGACAGTCTCAACCTGGTGAGAAGGTTTCTGGTGGTAAGGGGTTTCTGTACTTGCTATATGCTTGAAATTATCCATGTTAAAAAAACAAAGCAAAACAAAAACTAACTTCATCTTTGATTCTGGCCATAACTAAGTTACATGTAACATCGAATAATAAGTTCTGACACCTCCAACTATAGAGTCTTTAGAAATAGGTCCATCCATTGTGGGCTAAAGTGAGAAGTCTTGGGGACTTAGAGAGGATGTTGTTGTTGTTGTCATTGTTAGTTTCAGTCTAGTCAATTCGGGCTCACAGTTCCCTTTTGTACAACCAAAGAAAACATTTCCCAGTCCTACACCATCTTCATAAACCTTATTGTACTTGAGACCAATGTCTTGGCTATTGTATGCATTCTTCCAATCTAGGGGACTCGTCTTCCAATACTACATTGAACGATGCGCTGTGATGATCTGTAGGGTTTTCACTGTTTGATTGTCAGAAGTAGATCACCAGGCCTTTCTTTCTAGTCTGTCTCAGTCTGGGAACAATGCTGAAGCCTATCTACAATGGATAACCTTACTGGCATTTGAAAGATCTGTGTTGTAGCTTCATAATAAGGCACCACAATATGGCAAACTGACAAATGAGCGGTGGATGACATACAATAGCTAATGTTGCCAGTTTCCTACCCTATGTAAATTGGTAGAAGAGCTTCACGTTTAATCTTCACACGGGCTATAGGCTTTAATGTATAATGAGGAAACTGAGGGCTAAGATTAAGTAACTCACCCAAGATCTTATAGTTATAACATGGACCTAGCCTTTTAACCAGTATGTCTAGTTATAGACCTTGGACCCAGCCATTGACTAAGAGTCATAACGGATCAAAGTAGCACAGAACCAAGCACGAAAACTGGAGCCTCGGGAAAAGGCATAATGAGGGAAAACCAGTCCAGCTGTGAACGTTGCAATACGTGGTGGAGTTTGGAGTCATGTGAGTGGCTGGGCCACCCAGGCTAAAAGATTGGGATAATGGGTAAAAGACTAAAACAGGGGTACAGTGGTTGAAACACTACTTAAGATAAGGGCTCCATTTCCTGACAAAAAGGACAAGCATACAATCTAGATGCAAATTATAAATTCCCAAAAGAGCAACCTCAGGTCTGGTTGGTGCCCTCATCATACCCCATCTAGGAATGAAATTGTTTCTGAGTTTCACTCTAATTAAGGATTCAATATCCTGCACCAAAAGGTCAAAATTACATCCTTCAAATCTCCTAGAACACTAATCCCAGTATATGACTGGGGGGAAGGAGGGGGAGAGGGGTGCATAGGTGAGTATAGAAAATATTTAAATGCCTTGGTTCTAATGATTTAAGAAATCCTGCATTCAATATCATCATTTAAGTTTATAATGTACATTAGTATAAAGGCTCTGTGAAATTCTGCATAGCCAAACCTTCACCACTTCCTGTAGATAAGGAAGCATATCCTAAACTCAACTGACCAGTGAACCCCACAGGACACAAGCTAGGAATAAATAGTTCTGAAGAATGCAAGGGCAGAGAATAGCATTCTCCTTCCCAAGAAAAGGAAGAACATTCCAGAAACCAAGCTTTTGCATAAGGGCACGAAGGAGGAGCAAACCAACCAACCAAGCCAGAATTGTGGTGCAGGAGACTTTTCCGCTGAATAAATCAGGATTGGAGGAGGAACTAGAGAGGCCGAATGGACAGAAAGTGGGAGGATTGGGCCTATGGAATTACACTGCAAGCAGGAAAGAACAGGCATTCTTCATCGAATAGCTAGAAATTTGAACCATAAAGACAAAGAGGTGGGGAAGCAGAAAGTGACTGCAATAGAGAGCAATTGGCCTTTGAAATCCAACATCTTTGAATGAATGTTAGTATTGGATTTTACAAGGGCAGAGTCTTGAGTGAGGTGTTAACCTTCTTCCACCTCTGAAGAGAGAATGTGACTTGCCCATAGTTTTAAAGCTAGAAAGTAACAAAGCAACCAGATGTTGCTAGCTGCTTTTAAAACTCTTGGGCTTGATCATCATCACAATTACTATACTGTCCCTAGGAGCTTTCACCTATAGGTCCTTCAGGGAAAGAAAGCAGTCATTCACTCACTCACTTCTTATGATTCCCCTCCTACCCTGTTTCCCTGAAAGTAAGACATCCCCTGAAAATAAAACCTACTTACAGTTTTGTCTCTCGTTGAATTACAAGGCATCCCCCTGAAAATAAGACCTCCCTGAAAATAAGGCCCCCAGAAGCTACTGTAACTCTGGACTCTGGACCGTAGTGGCGGGTGCCGCTGCGCAGCTCACTTTTGGCCGCAGTGCAGCCAGAGCACAAAGGAAGTTTGAGGTCTCTTTTAATAAAACAATAAACAATAAATGTGTACTGTATTCTTCTTCATGGAAAAATAAGACATCCCCTGAAAATAAGACCTAGCTCGTGTTTGGAAGCAAAAATTAATATAAGACACTGTCTTATTTGGGGGGAAACAGGGTACTACCGCCTACCTCTGCCAGGTCTCCATTTTTCTACTGCTCAGCTGAGAGCATCACCAGTGCCTCACTACCCCTACAAGTAAGTTCTATATGGAGTCGTAGGTAGCCCAGAGGTGCCTCAGGAGAAAGGCCTGGAGATCTATGCCAAACTAAACAGCTCTGAAACCCCTATGAAGCACACACATGGGGTCATCATGAGTCTGAATCCACTGGTCCTGGATACACCCAGTCTGTGCAAGCAAAATATACATACTGTATTCCCCAAATTCATATGTTGAAGAAGCATTTTTATTGCAGGAACTGGCTACTATTATAGATAGCCAACAGATACACACAATCCAGTTATAACATGGGACACTGTTCAAGTGACAGCACCAACGCCACCACTGAGAGAAATCTTCAGAAAGCATTTTCTATTCTTTGAGCTGCGCGGTTGGTGCCCGGAGCGCACAAGTACCCAAGGCCAGCATCTGTCACCTTCCTTTTTCAATCGCTAACTCCTGTGCTGTTTAACTTTAGAACTCAGCAGCTCAAAGGGCTTTTTCCTCTTCTCCCTCCGTTGCCAAAATGGAAACTACAGAGCTCCTGGGTCTGCAGCCACGGCTCCTTGGGTCCCCAAGGGGTGGAGAAGCTACTTTAGAGCCCCGCATCATTGCTGCAAAAGACCGGGAGGCAGCACCTCTGGAGTTATGAGCGTGGCCTTGACTTGTAAACAGAGGCTTTGAAAGAGCAAAGTTGTGATTGTCTCCAGTAAAGCAAACGTCCTCTTCTGTTTGCTGTGGGCATTTGGTGATCTAGCAGCAGAGCAAGAATGGATTTCCTGTCTGTTTCTTGAGCCGCCTGGAGCTGCCACCAGGAAGGCTCCAGAAGAGACTTCCGGATGCTTTCAGGGGAGATCCCGGATCAAATGGGTCCACTCATGGCCCCCTTTCCCCTTCCCCTCAAGCCTGCCCTCCCCAGCTCCTGTAACATTTTCTTCCTTCCACCAGGATAGCCAGTGGATGTGCCACTTGTCAAAGAGACCCTGGCTGGAGCTCATGGGTAGGGACCACCTCCAGGTTGAGCCATTAAACTGGAATGAAAGATCTTAGGAGTGGGGTACTTTACCAAGTTCACCCCCAGGCCTGAGTGCTTTTAAAGACTGATTTTAACTCATGGGTTAAATAAAGTGCTAGAGGTACCAGGCTAAAACCAAAAACATTGGGCCCCAGTCAAGTGTGATGCAAAATGACCATATAAAACAGAATAGGGTTGTCCATAGAATTCCCAAAGCCATAAATTATAACCAAAGCTAACTGCTTCTCTTTCTCCCAAGGATCAGAGTTTGTGGGGTCACCGCTGGACACTTTAACCTTTCCTTTTTTGGCTTTGAAACATACCTGAGTTTGAAATTTTCCTTTTCTTTTTTATTTTAACAAAAAAAAATTTTTAACAGTGCAAACATGATTAACATTTTTAACATGTTAACATGATTAACATGACTCTTCCCTTAGTATAAGTGAAACAAAAGAGAGACCTGGGTGTGTAGTGAATACAAACAGACCAGGAAACCTGCATTTTCAATGAAAAGTCTTTGGATTAAAGTGCTAGCAATTCATTGAAATATACATACAAATCATCACTCTATAGGTCTAAAGCAGAGCAGGTAGCATTGTAATAAGCACTCTGTTACTATCCAAAAGGTTGGCAGTTCGAACCTACAATGCTACTCCTCCAGAGAAAGGCCTGATAATCCTCCCATAGAGATCATAACCTAGGGAACCCCATGGGGCAGTTCTACTCGGTCACATAGGTTTTCTATGGGTGATATGGATTCATCAGGCCCTCACAACAAAAATGGGCCAGTACATTATAACAAGTAAAATGTACCCACAGGACAGATGCTGGGGTTTCCCACATCTGTGTAACAATCTGCATTTTCCTGCCCTAGAAAGAATTTGCTGCGTAGGTCCCTCCTGTACCAAAAAGGGATAGGGGGCATTTCGAACCAGCAGGAGGAGGTCCGGCCGTGGAAGAGACACTCAAGAGTGTTGATCGTGAAGTCAGGAAGCTCACAGCACTCCTTGCTTTGTGGAGAAACATTACATGCCCAGATTCTCTGACAGGAGCAATAGGATTTGGGTGCTATGTAAAGTTATTGCATGGTTTGGAGGAAGGATGGGCTTATGTATTATCTTTGTGACATTTCCAATTAAATGCAAAATCAACCTAACATCTTCTGCTGGGGTCACAGTGGTAATAAACACTCACCTCAGCTTGTTAGCACATCAATCCCTCAAAACAGCAAAAAAGAGGATAAATCAACTGCCTTTGCTGCCTCTATCAGCATAAACAGAGATAAAAATACGGTATAAAAATGTAACTATCTTCCCCCATTCTACCTGCAAATGTGAAATTCCCCTGTGTTTCAATAAAGCAAAAAAATATCCATCCAATGAAGTCTAACAAATGTGCCATCTGTTCAGAAAGCAGGCGGCAGGCATCTTTCACACGTGGCACCACTGCCCTCGTGTGGGCTCAAGAAATAACGCAGCTGGGTTTTCCAAGAAGCCTTGAAAGGTGATGAGGACAAATGAACTTTTCAAAAATATAAATAATGTATAACATGGGAAAACATATGGAGAGGCTTTAATTTTGAACAACACAACTAAAAAACCGCACATATAACTCATACGGAAATTTCCATTCAAATTAGACCGTAGACTTTGGGCTTCATTCCACACTGAGTTCTTCTTATGAAAGGAACTGAAAATCAATGGGAAAAAATGCCATTAGCAAACAGCTGGATAGCAAGGACATGTGACTCATGAACTTAATGATGACATCAGTCACTTCCCTGCACAGTGCCCGTGCCTGGCGGAATTCCCACCACGCCAGCTTCCTACATGGCTCCTGCAAGAAGGAAAACCCAGAGTGGGTAGGAAAGAGGGAACCGATTACAAGGAACTATATGTGACCTCCTCCCTGGGGGACGGACAACAGAAAAGTGGGTGAAGGGAGACGTCGGACAGGGCAAGATATGACAAAATAACAATTTGTAAATTATCAAGGACTCATGAGGGAGCGGGGAGCGGGGAGGGAGGGGAAAAATGAGGACCTAATGCCGGGGTTTAAGTGGAGAGAAAATGTTTTGAGAATGATGAGGGCAATGAATGTACAAATGCACTTTATACAATTAATGTGAGTATGGATTGTGATAAGAGTTGTATGAGCCCCTAATAAAATGATTTTTAAAAAAGAAAAGCAAAAAAAATAAATAAGTGAAGTGTTGAAAAGCCAAAAAAACGGAAGGAAAACCAAAAGACCTGCTGCTTGCCATACTCATTTTTGACCATCACCTCTGTCTAGCTGTTCCACTGAAGTCCGTGGTGGAAACAAGATTATTTCAGAGGTGTTATCCCTGGGGAGGCTTCCTGCAGCCTCTGTGGAAAGGAAACTTCCCCAGCCGGATCACCCATGCAGCACGGGAAGAATATTAGACCTAAAACTGAAGAACCCACGCCTCTATGTTCTTCTCCTCCCAACTATAGAGTCAATCAATTAATCAAAAGATACTTAAAATGTTATCTCTATGGACATAAAGCCAGGTGCCGACAAATGAGAGGATAGAATCCCTTGTGAGCTGCCTTCCTTCGCGGTCAAATAGGGAATTGCTGAGTTTGTAACCCTCACGACTACTCTACGAAGGGATAAATCCAATAGATGTTCTTCCATTTGGCAACAAATTCTCCAAAAAACAGGTCAAAGCCTTCAGGCTTTGAACACAATCCTCTAGTTTGAATTTTAGGTTGGCGTTAATGTCAACAATGGGAAGAATGTCAACAATGGGAATGGCTTTATGTGAGCCCCTAAAAAGCTCTGCGGGTGATGTGGACTCGGGTAAGCCAGCACACGAGTGCCTGGTGGCTCTCCATAGAATCTCAACACAGCCAGGTGACTCCAAAAGGAGCACTCCCTTTGAGCCCTTCCCCAGGGAGTCTGGCAAAAACTGGAGGCGCTGCTGAGGGGTCTGCGCTGCTCCTGCCAAGGGAGAGGGAGGCTGCATGGCAGTCTGTCCCCGGACCCACTGGAACCAGAGCATTTTGGAGGGTAGCAGACTGCTGTGATCATGGCCAGGCCTGATTCCCGCCTGCAGCCCCCACTCCCAGTAGTGTGTGAAACCTTGACACCCCAACGGGTGTGTCAGGAGCAAAATAAGTTGCCCTTGGTTTTACTCATATTACGCATCGCCATTCTCCTGTGTGAATGTCGACGCAGCTGTTCTGACTTAGAAAAGAGGAAAAGAATTTGCTGTTTAACCCGACTTTTCTCAGTTGCCATCGTGGTGACTCCAGCTCAGGGTGCAACGTGAGACAGAATGAAGCAGGGCCAAATCCTGCAGCGTATTCACCATGGGGGGCGTGCTCAGCCCCTTGTTGTAGCCACTGCGTGTTTTGAGTGGCTTCCAATCATCTCTGGGGCTCATCTTCCAGTACCAAAGTTTGTCATTGACTTCTTTTGATAAATAAATCACCACATCTATTTATCCTCCTGGTTTGTCTTAGCTAGAAACTCAGCTGAAACTTGTCCACTCTGGATGACCCTGCTAGTTTTTTTAATTCCGGTAACATACCACATATGCTTGAGTATCAGCTGACCCAATTATACAACGAGGCACCTAATTTTACCCAAAAAAACCTGGGAAAATTTATTGACTCAAGTATAAGTCTAGGGTGAGAAATGCAGCAGCCACTGGTAAATTATAAAATAAAAATAGATATCAATACAATTACATTATTTGAAACATCAGTAGGTTAAATGTTTTTGAATATTTATTTCAAAGAAAAACAGTAAACTAGCTCTAAGTGGAAAAGAGGGTCAACAAAGACGAGATGGTGTCAACAGTAACTATACACGCTGTGTTACTGCATGCGCTGCATTACTGCATACACTGCCTTACCGCATGTACCCAACGCAGCTTGTATAGTTTGAGGCCTAACGCAGGCTGATGATATTCCAGAATGTGATGACATGACTGTTTGCATAGAGCAGCCTGTGTTAGGGTTCATACTATACATGCTGTGTTACTGCATGAGCTTCATTATTACAGATGCTGCCTTACTGCATGTACACAATGCATCTTGTATAGTTTGAGGCCTAACGCTGGCTGATGATATTCCAGAATGTGATGACATGACTGTTTGCATAGAGCAGTCTGTGTTAGGGCTCATACTATACATGCTGCGTTGTGTACTCACTGTGTGACTGCATGTGCTGCGTTACTGCATACACGGCATTACTGCATATGTATGGGAACTGCTAAAACAACACATGCAGTAAGAGTGCATACACAACACAGTGTGTATATTATGAACCCTAACATAGGCTGCTCTGTGCAAGCATAGAAAACACTGGGACCAGATAGGGGTTAATAAGAAAATAAAAATAAAATATAGCAGACTAAGTACTGTAAATAAATGTACTATATATCCAAGAGCAGAGACGATATATCACCGGTACTTGTATTCAGCAATGCTTGGGCGGAGCAAGGGGGCATGACCAAGCATGGTACGACTGTGAAGGCTACATCACCGGTCACAGCCCTGGAGGAGAGCGGGAGAAGAGTGGCCACCTCCGACATTCATCTGACAAGGGTGTGCTGCGCTCCAGGTACCAGCACCGAGAAGCGGGCAGGTTCTTGCCCAGTACGGCACGGACAACACAGAGACTGCTGGCGTGCACGGGGCAAAGAAGAGCGGTGGTATCAGCAGCCACCAGGCCACCCACAGAGACTGCAGGCGCCCGCAGATGAGCAGGAGAGACCAGAGAACACCCGCACTGCACAGGGCAACAGGTAAGTGGGACCCTCACTCAAGTATAAGCCGAGGGGGGCTTTTCAGCATAAAAGATGTGCTGAAAACCTCGGCTTACACGGGAGTATATACCGTAGCTTGAAGCAACACTCAAGCCACCACACGATAACAAACTGACGGAGGAGTGATGGGATTCCACTTTGGATGTAGGTAGAAATTATTAATCAAACATGCAAATTGGATGTTCCAGTGAGGACTCACATCAGAAGTGGATCTTTGGAGAGAAACAACAGTAGAGTGTCTGAGAAAATGGGCTATGGTATTGGAAAGTTGTTGCAAATTCAAGCCTTAACTCCACCACTTACTAGCTGTCTGATTTCAGCAAGTCAATTCACCCAAGTCTTTGATTCCCCTTCCCCCGCACCCTCATCTGAAAGTGGGGATAACGGCCCCTCACTCCCTTGGCTGGTGTGAAGATAAGCACGTGCTTATCAAATTCTTTGCACAGTCCTCAGAACATATTAGAAAATGGTAAGACAGCTGGCCTTGTAACTTAATGATGCAGGCCTCAAAGGCCAGGTCAATTTTAACACGGGCTCAGCAAAAGTATCGACACAGGGAAACCTCTGAACATGATTTAGTATCAGTGACCATGAGGGATACAAACCCTCCAGCATCAAGTTCAGGGGCAGCACGGGCCAACATGACCCGCGCCATTTTTTGAACATTCTTTTCTTCCCTTGTAACCTGTCAGAGGCCACGCTGGATCGTTTTCCTTCCCTTCGGAGCCATCCCAGAGGCTGGGTTGACAAGGGTGAATGCCAAATTAGAAGGTTTTCACATCGCCATGTTTCTCCGGCTGCTGCTCCGGTCTTTTCACACCAGGGTGACCAGCCTTGCCCTGGAGTGCTTCAAATGTGGTCCCCCTAGTGCCACTGAATCGCAAGCCTGTGACCTTCCTTGCTTCTCTGCTGTCAAGAATAGCAGAGGCGGACAGGTTAAGTTTCCAGTCCCCAGTCTCCCTTCATCCGAATGTCCATATTCTGCTTTGCTTGCTAGGCTCTTTTTAGCCCAATTCCCAATAGGACTTTTGGCCCATTACCTTTTCTGAGTTTCATTCCCAATTGCTTTGTACAAATACACACTTTCTATCAATCATTTCACCTCCTTTTTTCTTTTAAGCTAGTGAATGATTGCCCCTTTGTTCTGCCTGCCTCATTTTCCCTAATAAAAATTGAAATTAGTTCCATTGCTAAAGGCCCAGTCTCAAGTTGGAGTCCCTTTATTACACAGCTTTATTGAGATAAATAGATAAACAGCATGTAGTAAATATATCCATACAATAGAATATTAATCAACCATAAAAATAAATTAAATACTAATATATGCTACCATATGGTTAAAACTCCAAAGTATTAATGCTAATCAAGAACAAATACATACAAATAGTCACATATTGTATGATCCAGTGGAGTCATACTAGATAAAGCATGAAGAGCCCTGGTGGCACAATGGGTTATACATTGTGCTACTAACCATAACTTCAATTCAAAACCACCAGCTCCTCCAAGAAAGGTGAAGCTTTCTAGTCTCAGAGAGTTCCAGTCTTGGAAACCCACTGAGGCAGTTCTACCGTCTCCTGTAAGCTCACTCTAAGTTAGAATCGCCTTGACAGCAGTGAGAAGAAGAAGGGAAAAAGAAATCCATAGACACATAGCACAGTTTAGTAATCACTAGAAGCTGGTAGAAAGGGTGAATGGGACTAAACTCCTTCATGGGCAATAAGTTTTACTTTGTGGTGATGGAAATGCTTTGAAACTGATTGGAGGTAGTGATTACACAACCTTGCAAATGTGCTAGATTCCATTGAATGTTCACTTTAAAATAGCTAGTTTCATATTATGTGAATTTCACTTCAGTAGTTTTTTTAATTTCCTATTTTTTTATTAAAGATTGTGTTATTGGGGGCTCTTATACCTCCTACAACAATCTGTACACCAATTGTGTCCAGCATTTGTACATATGTTGCCATCATCCTCTTCTAAACATTTACTTTCTATTTGAGACCTTGGTACCAGCTCCTCTTTTTTCCCTCCCTCCTCCCCACATCAGTAAATTTTTAAGTTCAGAATGCACAATTAAATTGGGATTATAGGATAAACAAGCAGCCATCTAGCTGAGAAGCAATAAAGCCCACATGAAAGAGGTACACCAGCCTGTGTGATCATGAGGTGTCGAAGGGATCAGGTATCAGGCATCAAAGACAAAAAACCATATCAATTGTGAATGAGGGGGAGTGTGGAGTGTAGGCAACTGGACATCCCCTTACAGAAGCGTCGCGGGGAGGAAACGAGCCAGTCAGGGTGCAGTATAGCAACGACAAAACATACAACTTTCCTCGAGTTCTTTAATACTTCCTCCCCAGGCCCACCACTGTAATGATCCCAATTCTACCTTACAAATCTGGCAAGACCAGAGGATGTACACGGGTACAGATAAGAACTGGAAACACAGGGAATCCAGGACAGATAAACACCTCTGGACTAATAATGAGAGTAGCAATACCAGGAGGGGGAGGAGAAGGTGGAGGAGAACGAGGAAGTGATCAAAAGGATCTACATATAACACCCTCCCTGGGGGACGGACAACAGAAAAGCGGGTGAAGGGAGACATCGGACTGTATAAGACATAACAAAATAATAATAATTTATAAATTATCAAGTGTTCGTGAGGGAAGGAGGGGGGAGGGAAAAATGAGGAGTTGACACCAAGGGCTCAAGTAGAAAGCAAATGTTTTGAGAATGATGATGGCAACAAATGTACAAATGTGCTTGACACAGTGGATGGATGTAAGGATTGTGCTAAGAGTTGTATGAGCCCCCAATAAAATGACTTTTAAAAGAAAAATAAATAAATAAAAACTTTCCATAAAAAATAAAGAAATGAAAATAAATTGGGGTTGTAAATTAATGGCTGATTTTTCATAGTATAAGTCTCTCCCATGGGAGAGACTTGGGACATGCTCACATTAAATGATTATTTGTCACCAATCCCAATGTAGCTGTGCAGCCTGTATTTGTGTGTGTGTGTGTGTGTGTGTGTGTGTGTGTGTGTGTGTGAAAACGTCTCTCTGGTCCTGGGCAATAGGATTTTCTCTCTGATATTTTCCAAGTTTATTAAGGATTTGGACAAAGTAACACAAGATGAGTTTATTAAACTTTCAGAGAAGGGGAAGCTTCTGATACTTGTCTCACATACACTTTTATTTTAGATAGAGAGGCAGATTAACATCCATATCCCTTGCTTCTTTCTGCCCTCTTTGATTAACTCCTCTCCCAGGCAGGAACATATATCTAACTTGTTTAGCTGAAGTCTGATTTATAGGGTCATATGTTCCTAGTCCTGTGCAAGAAGTAAGAACGCTGGTAGTACAGTGTGTTGCCTGTTAACCTGCAAGCCACAAGGTCAGCAGTTGGAAACCACCGGTTGCACTAAGGAACAAAGATTTCTACTCTCATAAAGATTTACCATCTTGAAAACCCACAAGGCCAGTTCTACTCTGTCCTGAGGGTCGCTATGAGTCAGAATTGACTGGATGGTAGTGACCTTTTGATGTTTCTAGGGGATAGATTATTGTATTAAAGGTTAATGTTCATATGAAGTACCACTTTTTGCCCTCCAGAAGTTTCTTAGATAAAAGATCGACCTCTTTGGCTGTATAATTGACGAAACAAGAGACTTGGGAGAGCATTCTCTCTGCCCTGATGCAGTTGAAAGGAAGTTTAACTGGGCATGTGGCTTGGTTCCATCTAAGTCCACTCTACAGAGAACTGCAGGGGCCCTGTGGCATAGTGGGTACACAATGAGCTGCTAACCACAAGGTCAGTAGTTCCAACTCGCCAGTCGCTCCATGGAAGAGAGATGAGCCTTTCTATTCCTTGAAAGAGTTACAGTCTTGGAAACCCCCAAGAGCAGTTCTGTCCTGTAGAGTTGCTGTAAGTCAGAACCGACTGTATGGGCAGTGCGTTTATGGAGAGCTTATTTTGCTTCTTATTGGTCTGGGTCCTGGTTCATCAACCTCTGTTTCTTTAGACTGCCATATTGCCTGCCAGCCCTTGGAGCCCCCAGCAGCCTGCATTCTTACCTACCATCTTATCTACCAACCTCGGATTCATTGGACTCTGCACCCACAAGCCTGGCATTCGAACTTTGGATGCATCCACTTCAGCATCTACCTGCCTGTGGTGTTCTTGCTTCATCTTGCTGCTTCCTGGTTCAGCCCCTGCAGCCAGAAGAGTCAGAAGAAGCCTGCAGCTTAATATCTGACCCACAGATTTGAACCAGATTGGATTGCTCCTTCAGCTATTGTGTGAGCCATTTTCTTGATATAAATCTGTGTGTGTGTGTGTGTGTGTGTGTGTGTGTGTGTGTGTGTGTGGCTGGCTATGCTTCGCTAGAGAACTCAATCTAACATATACAGTTACCATATGATCCAGCCATCCCTGGCCTTGGTACAAGCAGTTCTCAGATTGTGAACAAGTTCTAGTTCTAAATCTGTCTTTAAGTTAAATGACTGCATAAATTGGAACAGTTAGGCGCAGTCCATATATCAGTTAGTCAAATGTTTGTCTCAGTATATAATATATATGTTTCTAGGCATAAAAATTATTAAAGAAACACAGATACAGTAAAATATCTTTATCATATGACAGCAATAATAATGTTTTAGTGCATGTCACAAAATACACATTTATAATTTCAAACCATTGTATATACCTTGAATTTTTAATGTAATAAATTTTACAGGGATTAGTTTGTAACTATAGATTATATGTAAGTAAAATGATTGTAATCTGGGGATGGCTTGTACACTCAAGAGAATTGACAGCAAATGGTCTCACAAAAACTTGTACACTAATAGTTACAATATTATTATAAATAATAGCAAAAAAATGTAAAAAACAATGCAAATGTCTAACAATTGGTAAATGGATTGACAAAATGTATGTCCACACAATAGAATATTTCTCATCCATAAACATTAATGATGTACTGATTCATGCTAAACCATTAGACCTGGGAAGCATTAAACTAAGTGGGGAGAAGAAAAAACCCACAGAAAACCACATATTATGTGACTCCACTCTTATGAAATGTTCAGAATAGGCAAGTCCATGGAGGAAAAAAATAGATTAATAGTTGCATTTATTACTCTTATAAGAAATATAATCTAACAAATGCCTGTTAGAAGTAAGGATGTATAACTTCTGCTTGCTTTAGATATGTCATCATGAAGAATAAATCCCTAGAAAGGAAATCCTGTTTGATAAAGTAGAGGGTCCATGAGCATGAGGAAAACCCTCAATATGATAAAGAAGACATTTTTATAGTGAACAGTTAATATTCTTATACATGTGCCAGAGTGGGAACTTGCTTGATGGCTACTCACAACAACCACACCAGTAGGTCTCTGGGACTGCAGGAAGAAGAGAGTGTGAGGTGACTGCTAATGGGAGCAGGTTCGTTTCTTGGTGAAGAAGTATCTCAGAGTTGGATGGTGGTGGTCATTGTACAACCTTGTGAATGCAAATATGTCTCATTTTACATCCATTCTGGCAATGTCCAAATGCATATAAATCTGAGATCCCAAAAGACATGTTTCTTTTTGTGTGTGTGTTTTAAGGGAAAACAGATCTACTTTTATTTTCCCCCTGAAGGTTTTAACATCCCCAAACTCCCAAAGTGAAAACACTGCAGGGCTCTGGGGCACCTCCTCATCCTGTAGCACCTCCTTCTCCACTTCTTTTGAGTTCTCGTGGCTTCGTTCACCCACCCAGAAGCCTCCTCCTGTGTCCAGTGTATATACTTCTCGGTCCAGCAGACGTTCATAAGATTTATGGGGACTTAACTACAGATGCTATGGAGACTGTCTGTATCTCATAATATGGTGTTTCCAAAATTGTATAACATCTTAATTCACAGACATATAGTGGACATTAAGCACCATGTCCCTTTACACTCAAAATCACTGAATTACATCTTTTAACAAGGTGACTATTGTGGTTTCTTAGTTAAATATCCACCAAGCATGCATGGGGAAAAGGTCATACAGGCCACTAGGGTCTTCATAGTTGGAGTCAAATTGATGACATGGATTTGCATGGGTTTCTTATAAATAATAATAATAAATATGGCAGGGTCACTGTAAACCCAGTTCAATTTATTCATAAATACATGAAAGGAAAAAAACGGAGTCTCTATGTCCTCTGCCCCACACATGACTGTTGTTAAGCTCTTGTCCCTCAGCTCCAAGCCTACTCTTCCATATTCCATATTCTGCTTTGGGATGTTTCAACAGGGATCTCCAAACCACATTTCCCACTACAGGGAGATTGGAGGGCAGGAGAGAAGGAAACCTGGTTTCCTGTTTGCTTGCAGTCCCTGCAAGTGCCACTCACACGATGGCACTGGACCCCTGGGAAGGCAGTTCATTGTCACCCCAGCCTCCAGCTCCTTTCTTTCAGCCCTCCTACAACAGGTGCTGCCAAGGTCTCAGCGAAAGACAACACGGCTCCACGTCTGAAGTCTGAGCCCCTTCTGATCACCTGTACCCTCATGTTTTGCTTCTCATTCCCACAGCTACCTCCCACAGTCACTATCCCTGGGATACGTCAATATTTCCTTCTGGCTCTTTCCACCATCCCACCTTATCCATGAAATCCGGCACGGCTGCATGGTAACCCGTGTGCTGCAGAGTCACTCTGCTTCATAGGGTTTTCTTGTTGGCAATCTTGACCGGAGTTTATGGTCAGCTCGTTCTTCCGTGGCACTGCTCGGGGGCTCAGACAGTCAACCTCAGGTTGGTAACCGAGGGCAAGCTGTTTGCCCCATCCAATCACCCCAAGCACTTCTGTATGTTAATTCCTTGTGTTAAAGTATCTACCGAGCTTTCTGATCATTTAATTGTCCCTTGGCTGATACTACCTATTGTATACACATACATCCTTCTAAGCAGAGTGTTTATTTTTTGAATTCATAATAAAACACTTCCTATTTTCTTTATAGATATCTTTATATATATATGCCATGCCTGCTTTATATTGTGGCTTCTTTACCAACTCCCATTTCATTTGGTATCTAGTTAAAAAATCTTTTGATGGCAATTGGACCCATTCTATTAGCTCACTGAATGGTGTTGATGGGTCTAAAGTTGTCTAAGTTCTAATGACCTTATGTTCATGATATCGCTATTTTGAAGAAATTCAATTACAATGAATTCTAATTAAATTCATTGATTGGTTGAGCACCTACTCAGTGAAACATTATGATAAGCAGTTGGAACATATGATAAGTATGGGCTTGCTCTGAAAGAAGTTGAATTTAATGGGGAGAATTAAGACTATACGATTGTAGTTCCCAAGACATTTCTAATTTTAAATACTATGTCTTTTGTCCTTCAAATATACTGGGTCCACCATCCAAATTGTTAATTTTGGCAGGCAGGAAGCACAAGTATCTCTCTTCTCTGCTACTAGTATTCAACTCTATCCTGCTGTTTTTCCCCATGAAAACTGAGGTGGTAGTTGGAGCTTTTCTTGGATTTCAGAAAGAAAGAAATGTCAAAAAGTTTAACTTTTCCCAAGAGAAAAGTGGCAGTTCTAAGGAGAGATAAGATTTACCTAACTGCACTGCAAATATTAATACAATTATATCCAATATTATACTAATATCCAGAGAGTTATCTGAACCAAACTCAATGTTGACCTTGTTATAACTTAAAATCCCAATGGGGTGCCAGATGATATTATTTTAGACATCTTAACAAGGTCATTTTTCTTGCTATATATTTTACTCAAGGGTAAGGTACAAATTCTACATTTCATTTACATCTGGGAAAAGCCCAGAGGCTCAGAATCATTTATTAATGACATTTTCTTCAAGGATGCTCTCCTTATAAGTCCGTAATATATTAAAGAATAAAAAGACAGGATCAAAATAAACTTACTGAGCATCACTAGGGATGCAAAAGCACTAAATCATTACTTTGAAATTTCATAATTCAGAGGGGAAAATGTCAGAATGTACTACATATTTCTTAGATAATTATAATTCAGGATAATAATACAGCTTTAATGAAGGAACAAAAACCCTTCTGTTCAGAAGAATCCCAGGTAATAAATGCACAAGAAATGATACAATTGAAAAATGACCACTTCACAACCTGTGATCGAACAACCAATTCAACCAATAGTCCTTGTTATGGATTAAATAATGTTTTTTTAAAAAGTTATCTAATTCCTAACATCTAAACCTGTGATTATAATCCCATAGGGTAGGGGTATCTTGTTATGTTAATGAGACAGGATCCAATTTAAGGTGTGTCTTTAATTGATCTCTTTTGAGATACTCGCTGTTGTTGTTCTTAGATGACAACCAGTTGATACACAACTGAAGGACCTGGTAGCCTGGACCTGGTGGCTTGGTGGTTACAGGTTAGTGGCTAACTCCAAGGAGGGGAGTTCTAAACCACCAGGCACTCTGCGGGAGACAGATGGGGCTTTCTGTTCCCATAAAGAGTTACCATCTTAGAAACTCACAGAGGCAGTTCCTCCCTGTCGTAGAGGGTCACTGTGAGTCAGCATCATGGCAGTGAGTTTGGTTTGGCTTTGGTGCCATCCTCACAATTGTTGTTATCTTTGAACCCATTGTTCCAGCCATTATGTTAAACAGTTGAGATATAAAAGAGAGTAAACAAATGGAGGAAGAGAGATGCTAAGCCTCCTGAAGATCAACCGACAGGGCAAGATATGACAAAATAATAATTTATAAATTATCAAGGGTTCATGGGGGGTGGGGGGGGTGATGAGGACCTGATGCCAGGGGCTTAAGTGGAGAGGAAATGTTTTGAGAATGATGAGGGCAATGAATGTACATTATGAATGTATAAATGTGCTTTACACAATTGATGTATGTATGGATTGTGATAAGAGTTGTATGAGCCCCTAATAAAACGATTTAAAAAAAAAGAACAATACACCTTACAACTCTCCCTAAGAGCTATATCAGCTCTCCAGGATTATGCCATAATTTAGTGCGCAGGGACCTTGATTGCCTTTCGCCTTCCACCAACTACTGTATCTCCCTGGTCCCTTACATTGATGACATTATGCTAATTGGGCCTAGGAAGGAAGAAGTATCAATGGCTTTAGACTTATTAGTAAAACACCTTTGTGCTAGATGGTGGGAAATTGACTCCACAAAAACTCAGGTGCCTTCTACCCCTGTGAACTCTCTAGGAGCCCAGTGGTGTGAGTCATATTGAGATCTATCCCCACTAAAGTGAAAGATAGGGCATTATATGGGGCCCCTCCCACAACTACAATGGAGGCAAACTACTTTGGATTTTGGAGGTAGCATTGCCCGCATTTGAGGATGCCATTCAAGCTGCTCCGCCATCGAGGCCGTACGATTCAGCTGACCCACTGGTGCTTGACGTGTCCGTGGGAGCTAAAAATGCCGTTTGGAATCTTTGGCAGGGCTCAATTGACGCGTCACAAGACACACCTTAGGATTGGGGAAGAAAGCTCTGCCATCCCCTTGTGAAAGCCAAGTTTGGGCCTGTGACTGGGTCTGCGCGAGGACCGCCGAGTCAGTCAGTATGCAGCCTGTGCTGGTGTCAAAGCTTCCTCGCTTTTCTGCTCACCCTCCAGAAGTTGTTGCAATAGAAAGAAGAAGCTGTTACCCCACACGTCCCATCTTTTGTACCACACAGGAGTGCTGGGTTTTATTGTTGAAATAAAAGTTCTTTGCTGCTTTTTCTTGAAACAAAACAAAAAAGTACACTAATTCAATAGTTTCCAGGTGCACAATTCAGTGGCATTCTTCAAACTGTGTAAATCCTTCACCCCCCTTTTCTCAGATTTGTTCGGTTGCCATTAACATAAACTCACTGCTCTCTAAATTCAGATCTAAACGATTCGGTTGTCAATTTGTTTCCAAATAGATAGTTCTTAAAAGAGCAAATGCTCCAGGCAAACACTTTTTAATAGTTAAGCCAAACTCTTGTTTGGTTTTAAAGAGATTTCAGGGGTCAGCCGGTCATTTTCAAGTGTACACAGTTGGTAGTTTTCTGAGGCGATTCTGTTGCAGAGAGTCCTCAGCCACACTGCGAAACAACTGTTTTCAAACTTGATCTGCTTACCCTGGCCGGCACCTTTCCCATCCCTAAGTGAATTAAGTCAGGGCATTTGCCTCCAGCCAGCTTTAAAAAAACCTGAAGTGATAAAGTACACTTTCTGAGCATTTGGGATTTAAATCCCAATTTCTCTTTTTAGGGCTCTGACTGCACTCTCACCTGGGAACCTTAGGCAATGCTGTTTTGCATTTATAGTTTGTTTTGTTCCATAATTATTTGCCAGGTGTTTTATCGGCTCTATTTAGTCTCCCCAGCTTGATCATAAAGTCCTGGGGGTAGTTGGGAAGTTTGTTTAATAAAAAAGTTTAAAAGAACATTGGAAAGAGAGAAACCATGCTGGAGACAGTTCACAGCTGCGCATCGGAGGTCACAAGGTGTAGATTGTCAATGGCCTCATTCAGTTCAGAATCTGGAGCATCCAAAAAAAAAAAAAAAGTTGGATTCTAAGGAGCCCTGGATCTGCCTACCCTGGCCTCATGGTTAAACATTGCAACGCTAACTGCAAGGTCAGCAGTTGGCAACCACAAACCCCTCCACGCTCTAGAAACATGGGGCTTCCTACTCCCATAAAGAGCACCAGTCTCACAAGAGGACACGGGGCAGTTCCCCGCTGTCACACAGGGGGCTGTGAGTCCGCACGGACTCTGTCAGTGAGCGGACTGACTCTGACTCGTGTGTGTCAGAGCGGAAATGTTCCCCCAGGGTTTCATGGCGGTCGCACTTCAGAGGGCGGCCACAGGCCTTTCTTCTAGCGGGCCTCTCTGGTGAGGGTGAGCCACCAATGCTTACAGTTAGGAGTTGCGTGCTTAGCCCTTTTCCCCTCTCAAGGACTTTAAAATCTTGAGTTACTGCCTTTAACCTGGCGATCAATTAGGATTCTGAGGTGCAGACAATGTTCATGTCTTAAACTAAGCAAAGGACTTATTTTATAAGCAGAGAAAGTTTTGTGTCAATGCCGTGCTGTTTAAATTAGAGTCCACAACCAGTATAATTAAAAAGAAGAAGAAGAACTGTCCAAACATAAGTTCTGGGGACCCACCCAAACGTACTAAGAGAAAAATTGGCTCTGGAGTCCAGCAACTATTACCAAGTTTCCCACATAATTCAAACGCACACTAAACTTTAAGAAGGGGGTGAGGAGTAAGCTGGTGTGTTTGTGGATTTTAGAAATTGAAAATATATCTTAAGACTATAAAATACTCAAAACTCAAACTCGCTGCCATTGACTGATTCCAATTCATAGCAACCCGATAGGGCAGGGAGAACTGCTCCTGCGTGTTTCTGAGATGGACGCGCTCTTTCCTCTGAGTGCCTGGTGATCTCGAACTACTGGCCTTCCAGTGAGAAGCCCAACAGATAACCCATTACACCCCTCCGCCATGAAAGTGAGTCTGCCTTATGTGTTTCAGCGTAAAATTGCAGACCACAGAGTTTTCCAGAGCCGTGATCTGCCAGGGCATGTCTTTTCAGGTGCTTCTTGGTGGATTCTGTCAAAGAAGAAAATACTGTATTTTTTTAAAAGCGAAATAAAAGGAATTTTGAGGGAGTAATACAGTTCCAGCAGGCGGCGTTAAATAAAAATACAAAGTATGCCACTGTTTCATCAGAAAGAACAGAGAAAATCTAGGTGGTTACTGACTTTCCCCTTCCATTTTTGGAGTCCTTTGTGCCATTTAGTGGGCATTGAGCTTCATGCCACAGGTGAGTAGTGCCAATCCATTCAGTGACACACACTCATTCACACACATTCAGTGACACACATTCTTCTCAAAACCCAAACTCACTGCCATTGACTAGATTCTGACTCAGACCAACTCAGACTACACGACAGGGTAAACCTGCCTCTTTGGGTTTCCAAGAATGTCAATCTTTACAGAAGCACAAAGCCTCCTTTCTCGCCTGTGGACTGGCGGGTGGGTTCTAATGGCTGACCTGGTGCTTAGCTGCCCATTGGGTCGTTTCCTGTGTCACCAGGGCTCCTATAACTAGGAATAATTATCTACATCCTATTACATTCTTCCCAAGAACAAATTGTTTACCTCCTAACATTTTGCTTCCTGGGAATGCTTGTTGATCCCACTATGCCAGTCCTGAAACGAGGGCCTCCGTCTCCTTTCCAGCCGCCAACCTCCCTGTTCGGAGTCAGGAGCTCACCACTGTGCCAAAAGTACCACATAATCAAAACGCATAATCTGCTTGTAGGAAAACACTAATCGTAAAATGTCAAATCTGCATGCAATCTAAAGTGTTTCCCCGGTAAAATAAGTAAAAAAGAAATTCTTCGCAGAATCAATATTATATCTGTTGCATTTGACAAATGCTTTGTTTCACCTTAGGCCAGTGTCATCTTCTAACTTCCCTGAAATGCAAGTTCATCTCGTACTAACGGATCACTGGTGGCACTGTGCCTTGGGCCTTTGGCTGCTAACAAGGCTGACAGCTCAAATCCACTCACTGCTGTAAGGCTGTCTGCTCCTATAAAGATTTACAGTCATGAAAACACTAGTTAGGGTCACTCTCGGTAGGAATCAACTTGATGCACTGGGTTTGGCTTTCTGTGATTGTTTATTTTCAGTGTGGTAGACTCAGCATTGGACTGCAGGATTGGCTGTTCAAACCCACCAGGCTCTGTGAGGGAGAAAGATGAGATTTCCAGTGTTGGAAAACTTAGGGAGTAGTCTTCTCTATCCTATAGGCTCACTGTGGTTCACAGTGAATTAACGCGTGCGCGCGGGTGTGTTTTATTATCTTTTTATTTCACAACTAAGGATACTGAGTTCAGCGACGATCTGAAAGTCGTCCTATGAGTACCAAAGCTAGCAGCATTTGGCGTTCGTTTTTGTCTCCATCAAAAAGTAATTCCGTCTTTTATTACAGCAAGTGAATTCCCCTGTTCCTTCGCTCTGTTTTGCAACAATTAGGGTAAATGTTACCTCCCAAAGCCCATTGCTAGTTTGTTAACTGCAGGGTTGTTTTTTTTCTCCTTCATTCACAAATTAACAGCTTGTCCTCATATTAACCAGATGGATGGCTGCACCTGGTTAATTGGAGTTGTAAGAAGGATAAATAGATTAAAGAGCACGGCGGCTGGAGTGCTCACTGCTAGCCAGACGTAATTAAGAAAGGAGTGAGCAAGTTTTACTGAGGCTTCACTGAGGGAAAGGCCCAGCGGACTGGTTCCTGGAACTGTTTCAATTGCTAAATTATCAGAAGCACTTGCTTCCTCCTTGAGGAAACGTGGAAATTCTGCTGCTGCGAGGGCACAAATGTATGTTCATCATTTAAATCGGTGTTCCTCAGAGTGTGTCTATTGACCACCTGCCTCACAGTCATCTCCATGTTGATTAGAAATGCAGATTCCTGGAGCTCATCCAAGACCCAGTGATGTAGCATTTGGGGTAGTAAGAGACAGGAACCTGCATTTTTAATAACTACACCCCCACTGAAATTGGGAGGCACTGACTTACCACTGTCCTCAAAAATGCAGAATTTCTGTAATCACCGCAGAAGACCACATACACCCACACTTGGTGGCTTGTGAGCAGTAACTCTAACAGTGTCCCTCAAACCCCTAACAACCAATCCATA
The DNA here is from genome assembly GCF_000313985.2 of Echinops telfairi. NCBI lineage: Eukaryota > Metazoa > Chordata > Mammalia > Afrosoricida > Tenrecidae > Echinops > Echinops telfairi. The sequence continues at coordinate 66,659,293 of NW_022111372.1, forward strand.
GCTTCCCAAAAGTTTTGGATAAAGAGAAGATTCTACATCCTGAACCAAGAAATTCTTCTCTCAATGTGAATCAAAACCACAAGGACAATGCGAATCAAGACCATAAGAAGAATCCAAGCCTTACCTCTATTCAGATGGCGATGATCTAGAAAATGAAAAACAAAAACAAAATGGGTGTTGGCAAGGCTGTGAAGGAATTACTCTCACCCGTTGCTGACGTGCCCATGAATGAACTAGTGCAGCTGCTGTGGGAAATTGTTAGTGGTTTCTCAGGAGCTGAACTGAGACTGATCACATTACCCAGAAGTCCCAACGAAGTGGAAGCAGGAACCCCAAAGGCCTGTGCCACGGCGCCCTGCCACACTCCTCACCGTGGTCAGGACATGGAAGCAGGGAAATGGCCATCAACAAGACATGCATACGAGAGTGCTTCAAAGAGCTCCCACAACATGTGGGGAAATTCCATTATTTTTTACATTCCATTTTTCCATAAAATTGGAAAATTACCCAACCAAAAAGAGATGCCACAAAATGGGTGCATCTTGAAAATGTCGTGCTGAGAGGAACAAAACCCAAGTTCACTTTCATGAGTCAATTCTGACTCATAGCAACTGTGTATGACAGCCCAGATTTGCTCCTCAGTGTCTCCAAGACTATGAATAGCTTCATTTTTGTTTGTAACTTTTTATTGTGAGTTAAGTGAAGGTCTGCCGAGCATATCATCAATTTTACACTCAATAATTCATACACACGTTGATTCAACTCCCTCATTGGAACCCCTCACGAGAGCATCACCTATCCCCCGTCACGCATCTCTCTCCTGTTTCTGTTCCCCCTTCTTTCCTAGCCTTCTGAATGTTGTCTTTTGGGAAATGCTGCCCTTTTGATTTTGAGTGGTTGCTTATTTTAACACTAGGGGGAGTTCCGTTCCAGACCTCAAGGGTGATTAAGGGTCCTAGTCTTGGAGGTCCCACCAGGTCCCTATCCAATTGGGAAGGCTCTTTCATGATTTGGGGTTCCTATCCACATTTTTCTTCCATTCTGCCCAGGTCCTTCTAATGTGATCCTCTTCAGAGCAGTGAGCAGCAGTAGGCAGCACCATCTAGCACTTCTGCTCTCGGGGTTGTGGAGACCAACGTTTGCAAGGTCTCTTGGCCCACTGCACTAATTGTTTCTGAGTGTCTTTTGATTTTTCATCCCTCTTCTTTCCTTCCGACTGGAAGACATCAATAGCTGCACCTGAGATGGCTGCTCGAGACTCTAGGTGTTCACAGGAACAGACAGCCTAACCTTTCTCCTCCAAAGCAACCGATGGGTTTGAACCACTGGGCTTATGGCTAGCAGTCCCACTGTTAACTCCCTGTGTCCCCAGACGCCTTTGAATGAAGCGGCTCGGTCGCAAGAAGAAAATCACCATATGATTTTATTTACATGGAATAAATAAATAGATAAGTACCAAAGATTATTAGTGGTTACCAGGGTGGAAAGGTAAGGGAGAGGGGGAGTTTTGCTTAGGGGCATAAAGTTTATTTTAAGAGTGGTGTAATAATTTGGAAAAGGATAGAGAGAATGGTTGAACAACTTGAAATATGCAATCAATGTCACTAAACTATACATTTAAAATTGTTTAATTGGCGAATGTTTTGTTGTGTATATTCCCAACACAATTTTGATTTTAAAAGCCTTTAAGACATGTGTTTGAGATGCAAACATTTGACGCCAGTGTAGACCTACTGAATCAGAAACTCTGGGGATAGAATACCCTCCAGGGGATTCCAACATATGATAAAATTTGAGACCCTGTTCCAGATTAGAGATCAGTGCTGCTCAAACTTCCGTGTGCATATGAATTACCTGGAGAGCTTGTTAAAATGTAAACTCTGACTTAATAGGTTTGGGAGGTAATAATCTCCCAAGTGATGTTGATATTGCTGATTCACAGACCACACTGTGAGTAACACAGCTCTTTTATTTAATATCACAAAAGAAAATGTGTATTTTAAATATATATACTCAGAAACAGATTTTTAGCCTTGGGATACACTGTTTGGTTAATTAGCATGCTCCAGGCATAGAAAAGGAAGTGTGTAGAATATCATCGGTTGGCTTTGAGCTTTGAATACTAAGGATGCATTTGTTCCAATCGGTTCACATTCCCTCCTCCCAAACTCTGTTAAAGTTCATAAACTTTTGTGTAGCTGGGAAAAAAAGCCGAGAGAGACTTGGCAGGGATCAACTCTTTTGGCCTGACCTACAGATACTGTCACCAGTCGGCTAAAGTGTACTGATCTCTCTTAAGAACAACACTGTATTAAAAAGATGATTCTGGTTGGGGTCCTGGGAAGCCCTACTTTTAGTTCCAAGAGCAGGAGCAATTCAATGCTAGAAATGTGGCCGTGTTAGTGTGGGTAGACTAGAGAAACAAATCCATGGACACACATATGATTAGGTGACGACCACAGTGGCTTTCCATACTGGAGAGTGGTTTTCTTCCCAGGCAATGGACCTTAAGCACAGCCACCAATAGTCTGACCTTGGAGGCTTGCAAGGTATTGTATGTTGGAAAGGTTTCAGTGGCATTTTTAGACCAGGAAGGTCCAGGAATAAACATCTGATGATATACTTTCAAAAAATTACCCTATGGAACCATGGGTCATGGTGGTGGTGCAGGGTGGGCAATACATTGTGTTCGCATATGCGTGGGGTCCTGAGTCTAGGATCAACTGAGTTGCAGCTAATGACAATGGTACGTAAAATCATGAACTTGCCAGTTTGATTCATACACCTCAATTTCTCATTTACTGAGTGGAAGAGTACAGGTCTTTACCTACCCTAGAAAATCTGTGGTTTTATGATCATCCTCATTCTTTATATTTATGATACTTGCTGTATGGCTTTTGGTGCTTAAAGACCAGGACTATGAATCAATTCATTTCCATTCAACCTCTTACTGAGAGTTTGCATTTCCATCCCAGATATGTTGAATCAAAATCTAATTTAACAAAATCCCCAGGTGATTCTTATAGATTCCTAGGTTGTTATCTTATTAAATTGTAGGCTCTGATTCAGTATATCTGCAGTGGAAATGCAAATTCTCAGGGGGTAGTTGACTTGGTATTAAATAATTCATACATTTCCTAAAAGCTAACCCTGCCTACCTTGGTGTACTTGTGAATTAATAAAATTTTAGGAATTGTATGCCCTTAAGTCAGCCTCTATTATTGATGCAGGGATCACAACTGTGTTCGTAATGTTCTATATTTTACTTCTCTGGGTTCCAATATCTATTGCAATGGCTACTCAGGACAAAAATTCATGATTAAAGGGTTTATTAAAGAAGTTACCATGTTGTAATACCAGTGAGAAATGCTCTGGGTTGAGTTGTTTATCCGGACATGTTTCTGAGGTTCTTTCAGGTCTGCTCAGCAAAATCCAGATGCCCAAATTAAGGGCCCAGAGGCACTCCACTCCAGTAAGCCTCTGCCTGAAGACACTCAGCTCCACTTCTGTGGGTCAGCAAGCCCAGCTTCCCCAACTAAGTGTCCAGAGGCACCCTCCTCCTGCACAAAAGCACTCAGCTTTACTTTCTCTGTGGGTTGGGAAATCCAGCTCTCTGTTCCATGGTCTGGTTCTTGGTACTGCTGTTGCCCCTCTGATGCTATAACTGTGTTCTGGATCCAGGAGATTCACTGAGGAGGAATCCTGGACCCACTGGATGTGTTCCACTCCTAACTCTTGCTGGTAATGAGATCGCTCTGCTTCTCAGAGGGCTCATTTTATATGCAGCAGGATGGCAATCCAAAAAATCCTGTAAACCATTACTCACAGGTGAATCCTATCAGCATCTTCCCCCATGTTCTTCCCAGACCCATGTGGGAGAAGGTGGTTTGGTGGTAGTTAGATGCTTTGACTAGAAGAACTTCATTAAATAATTCACTGTCCCTGCAGCAACACATGTGTGAATTCAGATGCTGTGTATTTCTTGCATTGTACTTTTATTTTCATGTTGATGTATGTTAAATTATCCAGTCTAGCTAGTCTGTCTCCCTAAAATTACTAATTAGGAATATGGTGACACACAGGATGAGTTTGTCAGATTGTCAAGGGTTTACTAAGTAGCCCATGTCCACTGAGATATGTACAAATTAGAGAGTGAGGTTTACTTATAGTAGAAATTGACCAGAATAATTTGTGCAATAAAGACTTTGAATAGCTGGTAGGTTTATAGAATTTCTCTAGTGTAATTAGGAGCGGCATTGTTGTGTAATGAAGAAAATTAATTAGAGCTAAATGTTTAGGGACTGTGTGGTTAGGTAACCAAAGGCATGTTTGCAGCCTAATTGTTTTTTGGCATCTGGAATTATTTTAAACCCTTTCAGGATTTTTAGTTAATGGATATTTTAACATGCTCTACTATTTGCTTTTCCTTAAATTTAAACTACTCTAATGTAGAAAACAGTTTATCAAAGGTTTAAATCAAGTCTATATCCCATAGGAATAAATGCATGTTATCAGGTTTATTTAATCACACTGCATGTCAAATGTTAATATTTTTATAGAAGCTCTATAGTGAGGCTATTTGGTAAGCCTTCCTACAGCACATAATTATAGAGTTCCACTGTATGCTTACAAAACACAAAAAAACAGGAGTTCCTAATCTTTTGCCAGAGTTTCTCCTAACCTATAGTCAATGCTTAAACATTTGCCCTCAATTAGTCTCTGGAACGTGGTAGGGTTTTTAAAAATACAGAACATACTTTAAAATAAGAAGGATTACTTATCCAAGGAGTAAATTATTTTTGGAATATGCATAAAATTTAAAGATAGGCTTTAAACTCAAGCAGGCATAGGTTCAAATCTTGGCTGTATCATTGGGCAAGTTATTTAAACTTCTTCATGTTAAGATTTCATTTCATGATCTGTAAGTCAGGACAACATACCTAGCCTTTGAGAGTTGTAGAGAAAATTAAATGAGATTAAATGTATTTTACTAAAATGGAACTTAGTTTTCTTTTGTTCCAGGAAAGAGGAACCCAACCTGACAATGAATGAGGGGAATAACTTTTCATTTAGAATAATCCTAGACTTCCAAATGGAACACTTTGCCCAGCTTCCACAAATATACACAACTTATTACTGATCATATAATTCTCAAAACCAGGAAATGACATCGGGCAGTGTAACTTATGACAAAACTATAATAATTTATGAATTATGAAGGTTTCATGGGGGTGGGGTGGAGGGAGGGGGAAAATGAGCAACTGATATTAAGGGCTAAAGTAGAGGGCAAATGTTTTGAGAATGATGAGGGCAACAAATGTACATATGTACTTGACAAAATGGATGTATGCATGGACTGTGATAAGAATTGTACGAGCCCCCAATAAAATAATTTTTAAAAATTATTTGAAATAAAAAGATGCAAAGAGAAAAAAAAAAACAGGAAATGAGTATTGATAAGACACTCAATCTACAGATCTGGTTTAAGGGTGTGGCACTTGTAACAATGTCTTGCTTGGGTTCTGGAGCTCCCACTGCATTTAGGTTTCACGTTTCCTTATTCCTTCTTTGTCTTCCATGACCTTTACAAGTTTGAAGATGACTGGCTAATTATTTTGTAATAGTCCCTCAATTTGAGTTTCTCAAATGTTTTCTCATTATTTGGTTTGAGGTATGCATGTTTGGTAAGAGCAGCCCAGAAATGACATTGTGTTCTCAGAGCATCAAATCATGAGATGGCTGCTTATTGCTCATGTCCACTGCTGGTGATAGTAGCTTAAATCGCTGGCGGGAGGTGATATCTACAAGGCTTCTCCTTTATTTTGCTCCTTTGCAAATTGTAAGAATTTGGTGGGGTGATATTTTTTCAGGCCATGCAAATATGCTATTTCTCATCATATTTTCACCCATTAATCTTAGCATACACCAATGATTCTTACCTGCAACAATTATTAGTCCCTTTTGAGAAATGGCAAGTTTTCTCTTTCTACCCTATGTGCACCCTACATTTTTTCATTTAAATTCTACTGGAAAGAAGAGCTGTCTTATCACCTGATTTGTTTATTCAATTATAATTGAATAAAGACATTACTACAACAAGAACCAAATAATTATTTGTTTATATCAGTAGGGACTCAAAAATAGTTACTTATCCTATGAATAATCCATTAGGATCACTTGTCCTTTTCCTTCTTTTTTTTTTTTGACCTTTGGAATATCCTCCAAGCTGCTTCCTATGGGTTTTTGTTTATTTGTTTGTTCCTCAAATTCCAGCACTTGTCTTCTTGTAATTTCTCTGCTTCAACCCTGAAACGAGTCATTTCTCCAAGGATTCTCAAGCTATTGGAAAGTTCAAGGCAAAGTAGCTTCTTCAAGCTCAGGTCAATCAAAGGATTCAACTGCTGTCATCAGGAATTCAATTTTTTTCTCTCACATTTTTGGCTCTACATTTCTTGGTTAATGTCATTTAGCTACATATAGTAGTTATGTATATTATCTACATATAGTAGTTGGAGGGACAAATGTTACTTAACCTTATGTGGCAGTTAGATTTTATGTCAACTTGAACTTGTGTGAAAGTGTAAGAGTGAAGTGCAATCTGTCAATCAGGGGGTAGCCTGGTAATGCCTCCCTGAGGGGTGTGGCCTTTTTATAAGCAAGACATTGAGAATTTATAAATTATCAAGGGTTCATGAGGGAGGAGGGAGCATGGAGGGAGGGGGGAAATGAGGAGCTGATGCCAAGGACCAATGTGGAGAGGAAATGTTTTGAGAATGATGAGGGCAGTGAATGTACAAATGTGCTTTACACAATTGATGTATGTATGGATTGTGATAAGAGTTGTATGAGTCCCCAATAAAATGATTAAAAAGAAGAAGAAAAGAAATCAGATGGTGCTCAGCTATCAGAAAGAAGTGTCTCCAAGCATATTAAAAGCAACTATTGTTTGATAGCAACAACAAAAAAAGAATCTCCTGCAACTCTTGTTAAAATACAGGCTGATTCAGCTTATCTAGGGAGGGAATATAAATTCTCAGCCCAGTGTCAAACCAGACGATTTCTTTTGAAGCCCTGGAAATTCCTACACTTCTGTAAATGAAGTACCCAAATTTGGCTTTAATTTACAAGATTCTGATTTATTCACATGAGCCAGGTCTACAATACAATGACACTCTCAAGATTCTACTTTCTTACTCTTGCAATCAATGAACAACTTGGATGCAAACTCTTACTCTAAAATATTTAACAATAAACAATATTATATAACCTTAAAAAAAAGATATTGGGAAATTCTCTCTCTGTTGCATTTCACATTCCTCCTCACTGGGACTCTGGGTTTACCTCCAACAAAATCCCATAGAAAGACTGAATACATGACTCGAGTATATGCTCATCTCCAATCCAATGATGTTTGCCAGGGAAATTGGATGATCTTCCCATATGAGTAATAACCATTACTAACATGGACTGTATACAGTATGAATTTAGGAAAATTGGAAGTCATGAAAAATGGAATAAAACACATAAAGATAAATATGGTTGTTAGGTTCCATCATGCCCATGCTGACGTAGAGTGACCCCATGCAGAGCAAAACACTGCCCTGTCCTGTGCCATCCTCACATTGTTCCTTTGCTGGAGCCCTGTCCCCGCGGTGTCGATCCATTGCTGAGGGCCTTCCTCTTCTTCACTGTCTGTCCACTTTACCAGGCATGATGTCCTTCTCCAAGAACTGGCCTCCCCTGACAAGAAGTCCAAAGTGTGTAAGATGGAAGTCTGGTCACTCTTCCCTCTAAGGAGCACGCTGGCCTTACTTCTTCCAACACAAATCATTTTTTTCCCTTTTAGCAGTCCATGGTGCTTTCAATATTCTTCTTCAACACCATAATTGAAATGCATCAGTTCTTCTTCAATCAAGCTTATTCAATGTCCAACTTTCACATACATATATGATGCAATGGAGAATACCGTGGCTTGAGTCAGGTGCACCTTAGTCCTCAAAAAAGATGACACAACCTTGCTTGCTGAAAGTGAGGAGAAATTGAAGACTTGCTAATAAATTCATGATTTTAGCCTTCAGTGTGGATTACAACCTAATGTAAAGAAGATCAAAATCCACACAACTAAATCAATAAGTACCATCATGATAAATGAAGAAAAGGTTAAGCTGTAAAGGAGATTAAGTTGTTAAGTCTTGCTTGGATCCACAATCAATGCTCATGGAATCATCAGTCAAGAGATCAAAAGGCATGCTGCATTAACTAAACCTGCTGCACAAGACCTCTTTAGAATACTGAAAAGTGTGCCTGATCCAAGCCCTGATATTTTCACTTACTTCAAATGCATGTAAAAGTTGGACACTGAATAAACAAGGTAGAAGAATGCATGTGTTTAGATGCTGCTGCTGAATATACATCCAAATAATGAAACTATCCCATTCAAAATAAGTAAAGACATATACATGCTGCAGTGAGGTTCTAAATTTACATATCAAACCCCTCAATGTTATCAAAATGTTGTTCTCTGGAAGCAGATTTTTTTTCCAAAATCAATTAAAATTTACACAGTACTGACAAACTTGATACCTATGCCTCAGGTTATCCAATAAGAAAACAACAAATGATTGCAATGGCTTCCAGAAAATGGAATGGGTATTCCGTAGGTTCCAAGTGAATTCCATCCCTACTTGTGTCTTTAAGAATTTGTAGGTGAGTCAGAGCAGGTGCTTATAGTTTTAATTCTGTTTTAGTTTAGTGCCAAATAAGAAAAGTTCATAAGGCTTTCGATTAATTAAAAGCTATACATGTAGTGTGATTGTGATGAAGATTTGGTTGTTGGCTGGGTGAAATCATTTAAAATGACAGGCACATTACATAACATTAAAAGGCCAGGAGTATCCTTTGATTCAGATGTTTATAACCTGGGAATTAATTATATTTAAAAATAATTGAAAAAATAAAGTAAATATATGTGAAACAATGGGTCATCTACAAAACATTGTTCAATGAAGAATAAAAGAATGAACACAGTACATACAACTTACTTTCAACTGAAACTTTTACAAGGACAATATATGTAAATATATGCATAATATATGCATAGAATCTCTCGGGATGGATCTCTAAATAACTGGCAGCTTGCAAATGGCTGTTATTCCAAAAAATATTCATATATGTCCATAGTGTTTTTTATACTTGAGCCCTAGCGCTTATTAGATTTCAAGATCCTGAAGGGAAAAGGCCACGCTTGATTCTTCTTGATATTCCAATGTGTACAGACATGATGCATGGCCTCCATTCAATAACTGTCTGTGGATTAGCATGTTTAGGTTTGTGTGTGATAAAACCAGCAAAGCTAGGAGTACAGAGAGAACTGGATTCACCCAAATAGACTTATGATGAAAAGAAAAAGTCTGGGTGCTCATGTGAGGAAATACTCAAATACAACAGGCTTTTCTTGCATCCAATATCACATACAAATGTAACTGAAACTTACTTAACAACCTGTGCATTTTAATTGCTACTGTGATACGTATAACGGGAACGGTACAACTTTTCATTTTATCCCCAGAAAGCAGACAATTCATCATGTTTATCCTTGCAACTCAGTCTTGCGCACAGCCATCTGCAGTTATATTTGTCAATGTAAAATTAATAGTCCGGGTGCTTCCAAGAACGGGACCAGTTTGGAAGGGGAACTTCCCTCCACATGGTGCACAGTCAGAAACAGCTGGCCCCGTTGCCAGGGAGGACTCAGACTGCTGCTGGAGCATTAGCTCTGGGTCATTGCCATGCCCAGAGCTCCCACCCAGCCCACCAGCTCCTCCTGTTCTGGGACAAACGCACACGCAGGGGGTTGCTGCTCCCCATCATTTCTTCATTCAAAACCGCTCCTGGTGATTATAGCAATGAACACCTGGAAAGTGAAACATAGAAGTTCCAGATCAAAGTGAAGTGCATCCACGGATGTGTGACTTGGTACGATGACAGGAAAGATAACGCGCTTGCTTAGGTGAACTGATGTGTTGAGAAGGCCACCGATCTGAAAAGTCATGGCGCGGGAAATGTTCTCCAAGGGATGCTGCAGATGGAACGACCTTCCTCATCAGCACACATCGATGCGTTGGTTTCATTTGCAAATTGTGTAATGGGGAGAAATCACCGAAGGAGAAAAGGTGGTAGGAAATACTTTGAACCATATGGAGTACCTACTCTGAACTTTTAATAAGATTATCTCAGTTTTCTTCACAGAGCAAGCCAGCAGCTGTGCTCACGTCGCCTCTGATCTCTCTGTGTCTGAGGGGAGCTAGGCGCCAGAAGGCTTCGGTGGTGGATTTTTGGGGGAAGTAGATCACCAAGTCTTTCTTCCAAGGTACCTCTGGGTGGACTTAAATCTTCATCCTCTTATTTAGCAGCTGAGTGAATTTGCACACTTTCTTCATATAACTATCCCTATTCTACTGCTGACTTGCTGTTGGCAGTCTACTGCTGACTTGCTGTCGGCAGAGACCAGTCCCTGGAGAAGGGCATCACGCTTGGTCAAGTGGAGCGGCAGGGAAGGAGAGGAAGGCTCTCCGTGGGACGGACTGACACCGCGGCTGCAACAATGAGCTCAAGTACAGGAACAATCGCAAGGCTGGCTGGCTCCGGCCCGGCAGCGTTTCCTTCTGTTGTGCATAAGGTTGCTGTGGGTCAGAACTGACTTGATGGCATCTAACAACAACAACAACGAATGCTAAGCAAATAGCTTAGGAAAACTGTGTAACTTGCCAAAGGTTAAACAACTATTTGCCCAAAATTAAGACTGAGATTTGCACTAAATGCGATGCGATCTCCATGAAGGAGGCTGGTGAGAAGGAGTGGTAAGCAGGGTGGGCTTCTGGAGCCAGGGTACATGGCATGAATCCTGACTCTATCACTCGGCAGCTTGAGACCTAACATCGTTCTCTTGCCTCCCTCTATCAGGAAAGTGGGCCTAAAATTCATTAATGGCTAGGAGGGCTGTTTTGAGTATAATTAACTGATAGAAGTAAAGCCTTTATAATCATACTTCATAAACACTAATAGTATTATTATGTCAGATGCTGAACCCTGGAGGGAATCAGAGCAAGCATGCACGGATGATAAACAGAAAGGAATATACTGAAACTGTCAATCAGAAGAACGATCACAGTAAGAGAAATGAAGGGAAGGTTTCGGTGTACAGACCTGTGACAGTAAGAGCATGTGTCCAGAAGTCCTGCTATTAGTGCTCCAGTTCATACCTGCATGGATTTATTCCAAAAAAAGGTATGTTTGACATGTCTCTGTGCTCAGAGGATGACTTGTCTTGGGCTCTTTAGGGTGCCTTCACACACACACACACACACACACACACCCCACAAGGTTCTTTCAAAACCATGACCTCTAAACCAATCTCCTTAGCCAATTCAATTCAAGGGCAATGGATAGGTTCCAAAGACTTGGCAACTGTTTTTTCAGGATTCCAAATGGGTGCTCTTGATTGCTCCTCTCAAAGGGCACAGGATGATCATGGACTTAGTATAAAGAAGTCTTACAAAACTGGGAAGATTAATTGATGAGAAAAAGGCCAGGAAAGTTGTGCAGAAGAACTATTTTTTTTTCCATCATAACAATGCACCGGTTCATTCTTTAAATGTAGCAAGGGATGTCTATGAGGATTTCTTTAGGAAACCTTAACCCGTCCACCCTACACACTGATTTTTCCCTTTCAGATTTCTGCATTCCCAAACTCAAAGAACACTTAAAAGGAACACTATTTGAGTCAAGAGCGTCAGATTGACGTGTTGTAAATGCAAGTGCTCAGAATTCTTCTAGGAAGGGTTAGAGAGATGAAAACACTGCCTGCCTTCAGAAGCGTACGGACCATAATAAGGTACACAAAGATTCTCAGGAGGCGTGGGTTCCTTAGAGCCATCGACCATTTGAAATCAAAAGGGCAGCATTTGCCCGAAGACAAAAGTTCAGAAGGCCAGCTGGATTAGGGAAGGGGGAGAAATGAAAACAGCCGACTCGGTATAGAAGTGGAATGAATGGTGTTACTTTGGGGGATTGCAATCAATGATATAAATCAAAAAGTATGTGAATTGTGGAGTATTTATTTTTCTCTATAAACTTTCACTCAATTCACACTAGTTTTTTTTTTTAAGTGTGTAGACTTAAAGGATATGTCAGGAAACAGCCTCAGGGTTTTATTATGCTTGCTAAAGAAAGGTTTTTCTAATTGTTCATAATACTCTTTAACTTACCCTCATATTTGAGAACAGGAGTGGGAGTTAAGTTCCCTAAGAGAGAATGCAGACAGATGAAAGTGGAATAGAGCACTGATGAAGACAACTTGGAAATCAGAAGCTGTCCTGTGGAGAGGAATGTTCTGATGTTTGTTTTGGGATTGACTCTGTGGCTGTTATTTCCTATTATTTAAACAGAAAATACATTACTTTGTTGAATAATCTCAAAAGCAATTGTGAATAAAGAAGTCTACAATTTGAACCCCTATGAGGGATTTAGTCCACCTTGCTCAGCTCAGGCAAAGGCTTCCAGAAACAAAGCACCAACTTTGATTCCTAAATGAGCATCGGTCCCTGTGGTTCAGAGTTACTTGAAGCTTCCAGCAGCACAGGGCCGAATAGTTCATGCTGCACAGCTGGGTGTGGAGCCTGGGGCTCCCACTGACTTTTAAGAGAGCTTCATGATTGGTTTGCTTCCATGGGATTTGGATCAAGATGAAAAATGAGCCCAAGGTTATTTGGAAATAGTTCATATGTAAGAGACTTTCAAACACTTCACAAATAAAAGTCATCTATAAATACGGTATAATAACCCTATAATAACTGCCCCCTTGCTAATGTTGATCATATGGGAAACATTTGCAATGGGCACACGCATACTTCAAAAGTTAGGAAATTGAGGATAAAATTCAAATAGTTTGCGAGAGTTGAAATCATTTTACTCAGAGGGGAATAGCAGTTCATAAGGGAAGAAAATTGCATTTGAATTTCCCAACCTGGTGATAAAAGTATTCTGTCTATATGATGCTTCCTTCTGACTGTCCTCAGCTCCAGGACCCAATCCACCAGCTCTTGCCCCCCTACCCCCCACCCCCCAGCTCCACCCCCAGCCCCTCTTTGAGGAGCCGCAAGCCTGCTTCATTCTGTAGTCTCAGTGATGGGGTTATGCAGATTGAAGACCATCTGTCTGTCTTTAATGCATCAAGCAGCAACCAAAAGCAACAATCTCCGAGGCACTTCCAACTAAAGTGTCTTGTCAATTACCATCCATCACCTTCCTTTGGTGGCACTTGTGCTCACCCTGCCCCGTCATCCTGGTGCAGAGCGCCCTTTAGGACCTGCTCTCCATTAGTGAGCCAATCAGCCATTTCTCATCGCAGAGCTGCTGGCTGAAAACCGACATTGTAAAGCAGCTTGTGATGCAGTGAAGAGCCAGACAGAAGTGTAATAAACAATGTTTTGAACATTTTTAAAGGCTCTGGGCTCAATTTCAAAGGGCATTTGCATTTGTAATGAAAATTGTTTTAAAAGAAAGAAAGAGAAAACCAGCCCATCACTGAGCTTCTTCCAGTCTCAGGTTAACATTCCCTTTTATGTTGTACATTTTTTTGCAAGAGCAATTACAGATTGTACACAGGTTCATTATTTCTCCAGTACTTTATCAGGACATTTCCCCATACATCTAATTTGTCCTGTCTGAAATGTAATTTGACATAAGGGATTGTCTTAATTGCTTTTGAAGCCCTTCCAAGACAATCAAGGGCTTGGTGGAGCATGATAAAAGACAGACAATCCTGCCAGTCTGTCTTAGGGTCACACACTGAAGTTTTGGGGTGAAAGATATCAAAAGAGAGTTGCATTTGCTTTTGAGACTACTCAATACCTCAGTTTCAATTGAGTTTCTATTTAAATAACTTGGTTAGTGCTTAAGAATACCAAAATGATACATGCCTAACTGTAAAAGCTGTTACTTTGAGGAGTCCATGCAGTCTGAGCTATGTTGCGAACCCTCCAGACCCAACCCACCAATGTGGGAGGGCAGCAAGTATCGTCACAAACATCAGTCTCCACCATCCCGAGACCAGAAGAATTAGATGGTGCCCTGCTACCACTGCCATCTGCTCGAATAGGGAACACACTTGAAGGTACTAAATAGAGTAGGAGAAAAAAGCAGAACAAAACTCAAAACCACAAGAGAGACTAGGCTTACTGGTCAGATAGCACTCTCCAAATGATGAGCCTTAGTCACCCGTCATGTCTGCAAATGAACTGACCCCTATCATTGAGCAAAATAATAGACAAATAAAAATCTTAGCAAAATAATAGACAGGGAACAAAAAGACTCGTTCGGTACCCACACCTTAGAATAATGAACAAGGTAGGAACAAAAGGGCAGTATTTACCCAGGGTCAAATGCAGGGTTAGGAAAGAAGGGTGTGTGGAAACAGGAGACACAAGGAGGAAGTGGAATAAGTGAAGGTACAGTGAGCTCTCTGCACTGGATGAGATTAAATGAAATGTATGCAAACAAATTTGTTAATGTCAAATGGATGAACTATTGTGTAAACCTCACATAATTGACAATAAAAAGTTAATTTTGTTTTAAGTTGGTTGTATTCCCTGCCGTCCAGATTTAAGTAATTGATGAAACAATTTTGAAATAGTATACTTTGGGTTTTCAAACTTCTAATAGTAAATAATTTCACTTTTTAATTATAGAACAGGCTGCTTTTACTCTACCTAAGTATAGTGTACCAAAAATGCGCCCCCACCCCCACCCCCCCACTGCCCCGTGCCCATTCCTTACTCTCCAGAGGCTGACTATGTCCCCTCCGATGGCCCAACAACCTTGAGGTAGGGAGATTATTCTGAAGTATCCAAGTGGTCCAAATTGAGTCACACAAGTCTTTAAAACAGGAGAATCTTTCCCATATGTGGTCTGAGAGTGATGAGACAGATGAATTGGAGAAGTTTGACATGTTGATCCCTGGGATTGGCTTTGAAGGGGAATGAAGACCATAAGCCAAAAAATATGGTGACCTTTAGACACTAGCAGCTGAGCTAGCCCCCAGTTTACAACCAGCAAGAAAGCAGGGGTCATCCTTAACATCCAAAGGAACTGAAGTTGACCAACAACCCAAATGATTTCCCTCTACCTCCAGAAAACAACAACAACAACGTAGTCAACATGTTTTAGAGGAAAGACTCTAACTCTGTTAACAAAACCATACAGAGTTACTGAAGACAAACTATCATTCAAATGAAGAACTATGAAAACCTCAAAGTCCAAGAGCTGTTACAAGTCACCCACTTATAGTGTCAACCAAGGAACTACAAGATAGGGTCTTCTGGATGGTTTACCACAGTCGAGGTCTGTTCAAGGTGGGACAAAGCAAAATATGGTTATTATGACTATTTGGTTATATTAATATACAAACAAAAAGAAAACTGCCGTGAAGTGATTTCAATTCATAGTGACCCTGTAGGACAGGACAGAACTGCCATTGTGGGTATCTGTGATTGTCATCCTTTGAGCCTTAAAGTAAAGGGAACAGAAAGCCTTGTCTTTCTCCTTAGAGCAGCTGGTGATTCCCTGTGGCTGACCTTGTGGTGAGCACCCCAATGTGTCATCAGTACAGCGCCATGTAGCTACAACAAATCGATTAGCTAAAATATGTCATTATGAAGAATGTGGTCCAGAGGGCTCTCATGACTTATCACAAAACAATTGCATGGTGAATGGTTTCAGGAACAGGTTAAAAATTACCTGGGCCATAGAACAAGATCCTTTGGGGAAGATCTAGTACAAATAGTTTAGATAATGTGTTGGTCACAGACCTCATGATGTGTAGTAAATTCTTAGCCTGAACTTTAAAAAAAAAAAAGTCCTTATTAATCGGGCTGGTTCCTAAGGAAGAAGGCTTGATGTGTGAAAGTTTCTGTTAATCCTAAGCGTTAGTTTACCTAAGCCATTTTACCTAAGATTAGATGCCTTTTTTTCATTTATATATCACAATGCAGCTGACACCTTAATTTGAGCCAAGTGACTCCCTTGTCAGGCTGACAAAAACAAGAAATATATTGTTTAAGCCACTGTGTTTGAGGCAATTTGGTACAAAAGCACAGAAATTTAATATGCTGTATATAACATATTATCCTATCTTGGTAGGATAGTATAGATAGCACTTCATCCCTGAAGTGCTCACATACAAGAGATTTAATATTAATTTTAATAATATCATTTATAAGTTAGTCAGCACCACCCTGTGCAATGCTTGCTAAAATCACATTAAATTAGCTCTCACAAATGGAAAATATAAAGACTCTAGCTTCATTTCAGGAAGCTGACATTATTAACTTAAGAACATTGGGACAAAGGGTAAAGGATGGAAATTATTAGCTTTGCTTTATAACAACAATGTTAATATGCCATGCTGACCTTTCATCATCTCCTAAGAATTGCCCTTGGCAGAAATCAGAGAAATTGATTGTTCTCCATTTTAAAGCTTAGCCTTGAGAGTCCATGGGATTTGAGGATTATTTAGATCTTTTCAACTAAAAGATTCTCAAAAAAATTATAAAAACCCATGGCTAACAATGACATGTTTTTAATGTGGATGAAGATGATTTTAAACAGCCAAATATCAAATGTGCTTCACTTGTATTAAACCCTATCTAAGATAATTATGCCCCACTTTTTAAAAAAATACTTTTATTGGGGGTTCTTACATCTCTTATCACAATCCATACATTCACCCAGTGTGTCAAGCACACTTGCACATGTGCTGCCAGCATCATTTTCTTTTCTTTTCTTTTTTTTTAACATTTTATTAGGGGCTCATACAACTGTTATCGCAATCCATACACACATCAATTGTGTAAAGCGCATTTGTACATCATTCTCAAAACATTTTCTCTCCATTTAAACCCCCGACATTAGGTCCTCATTTTCCCCTCCCTCCCCGCTCCCCCTCCCCTCATGAGCCCTTGATAGTTTATAAATTGGTATTTTGTCATATCTTGCCCTGTCCGAGGTCTCCCTTCATCCACTTTTCGGTTGTCTGTCCCCCAGGGAGGAGGTCACAGATAGTTCCTTGTAATCCGTTCCCTCTTTCCTACCCATTTTTATTTAATTAACTTTGCCAAAGATAGAATGGTAAAGGGTATCATTTCAAGTGAGTCAAGGGCTCACAGACTGTTACATAAGGTGGAAGCTAAAGAAAACTGAGAGTGCTAAGCTCAAAAAGTGGGTTGGGAGATTCATGATCTAAGTCTATAAAGTCATTGGAGGGATCATTTTACATGAAAACAGTGGTAGCATCAAATTTTGTTTCCTCCCTAAACTCCTGTAACTGTCCTTTTTTTAAAGATATAAATTAACAAGGAGAGGGAGAACAGAAAAGGAGACAATGATAACACAATTTTAAGCAAATGAACTAATTGCAAAGGCTTTAGCTGATCCCCCAAATTTAATTTTCATCAACATTGTGGAAAGATAAGAAACAATGTCATTTGCTCTGAGACGCCCAGAAAGGTTCCATACCATACAGGGCTGATACTTGGGTGAAAAGACGAGACTGGGTGAAACTAGACCCCCCCAGACTGCCTCCATAGCACTTCTGAAGTAGGGGACCATTATTCTCCCCAAATTGAAGACTAAAACCTTCAGTATCAGTGACACCTCAATATAAAGAAAAACAAAATCCTCATAACTGGGCCAATAAGAAACATCGTAATAAATGGAGAAAAATTGAAGTTGCCAAGAATTTCATTTTACTTGGTTGTATTCACCATCAACATCCATGTAAACAGCAGTCAGGAAATCAAATACTGTATTGTTGTGGAAAAATCTGCTGCAAAAGACCTCTTCAAAGTGCCAGAAAGCAGAGATTTCACATTGAAGTCTACAGTGTGTCCAACCCAAACCATGTTACGTTCAGATGCCACAGGAGAGCTGAGCAATGAAAGAGGATGAAGGAAGAAGGGATGACTCTGAACCAAGATGCTGGCAAAGATTATTCTATATACCATGAGCAAATCCTCAACAGAAGAAGTATGTATAGTCACAATGCTCCTTAGTGAAGAGGGTGAGGCTTAGCCTCATGCACTTTGCACATGTCATCAGGAGGGACCAGCCCCTGGAGAAGGACACCATGCATAGTGAAGAAGAAAGTCAGTAAAAAAGAGAAAGACCGTCGACTAGATGGATTTACAGAGCAGATACAACAACAACAACCATAAATATGGCACCATCGTGAGGATGGCATAGGACTGGGCAAGTGTCTCATTGCATTGTATCTAGGACCACTTTGAGTTGGGAATGTCTCAAGGGCACCTAACAAGAACAATAATCCCCGAAGGAGCAGCCCTGGTTATCTGGTGACGCTGTTTTTTAAAGGATTGGCTGCTAACCAAAGGATTGGTGGTTCAAACTCACCATCTGCTCTGGAAAGAGAGGGGGGAGATATGACAATTTGGGGGAAATCCTATAGGGCAGTTTACTCTGTCCTATAGGATCTTTATGAGTCAGAATCAATGTAGTAAGTTTTATTTTATGGCAGGTCCTTGAAGATGAGTAAATGATTTGTACTCTACTACTAATTTTTTTTTTCTACTACTAATTTAAGGTTTGTGTTTGAAGCCAACTGAAGGGACTAAGGTAGTTAGTTTATTATGCCAATCTGGCCGATAAACACATGTGAGGTTAATTGAAAGGAGGAGGGATAAATGGCTGTGAGACTTGCCTTTCTCGTTCTCGGGTCTCTTGTTTCTCATGGTCGGACCAGGGTGCAGCTGCCTTAGCCAATTCCCTGCATCAGCTAGCAAGGCTCACTTCCTGCAAGACAACCCTGAGGAGGAGCCACATGACCTACCCCAATGCAGCTCTGGGTGCTGGAGCACACATATGGAGACCCCTGCCAGCGCTGAGATGCTTACACGTTCACTGACTCAGCTTTCCTCCAGCAGTTGGCATCATTGTGACTGTTTTGTGAGATGGAGCAGGACTTTGTGGACTGGTGTTGGACATACGTGTTAATGGGTTAATATTGGACTTCTGGGTTTGGGCAGCACTGGGTTGGGATGTTTTCTGGATCCGCACTTAACCTTTATATAAAACTCTCTCTTATACATGAGTTTCTGTGGATTTGTTTCTCTAATGTTCCCAGACTAACACAGGGACGATCAAAAAAAATTCTGTGGAGCAGTTCTTTTTTTTTTTTTAACTTATTTTATTGGGAGCTCGTACAGCTCTGATCACAATCCATCCATCCATGTGTCAAGCACATTTGTACATATGTTGCCATCATCATTTTCAAAACATTTTCTTTCTACTTGAGCCCTTGGTATCAGCTCATTTCCCCTCCCCCACCCTTCCTTCCTCTTGAACCCTTGATAATTTATAATTTTTTTTCATGTCTTACACTGACCACTGTCTCCCTTCACCCACTCTTATGCTGTTTGTGATTGGTTCCCCTTCCCCCACGCCCACTTTTCCCTTACTCTCCTGGTATTGCTACTCTCATTATTAGTCCTGAGGGATTTATCTTATCTAGACCAGTGTACATCCTCTGGTTTAGCCTGGTTTCTAAGGTAGAATTGAGGTCATGATAGTGGCGGTGGAGGAGGGGGGAAGCTTTAAAGAACTAGAGGAAAATTGTATGTTTCATCAGTGCTATACTGCACCCTGACTGGCTCGTCTCTTCTTTGTGATCCCTCTATAGAGGGATGTCCAATTGTCTACAGATGGACTTTTGGTCTTGTGTTAGTCCAGGTAGACAAGAGAAACAAATCCATAGAAACTCATATGTGTATGAGAGAGTGTTTTATATATAGGGTAATTGTACATTAAGAAAGCATCTCAACCCAGTCCAGTCTAAGCCCATAAGTCCAATATTAGCCCAAATGTCCAATACCAATCTATAAAGTCCTTGTCAGACTCACAAGACATTAACACCGAATGCAAGATGATCACAGGCCAATGGGTAGAAAGTCTTTGGATCCAGTGGCGTTGTAAGCATCTCAGTGCTGGCAGGGGTCTCTACATGGCTTCTCCGGCTTCAGAGGTCTGGTGGCATCAGGTTAGGTCCATGTGCATTCTCCAGCTCAGGGCACTAGCATAGTTCCATGTGTCTTGTCAGCTGCAATGTCTCCCAGGGAGTCAGCAAAGAGCAAAAGTACCTTCTTTCTTCAAGGAGGAAAATCAACAGTTCCCAGAATTCTCAGGAGAAGGCCATGCCCACACAGAGGTTTCATTGACTATCTCTGGATTGATAGGCTAGACTCCACCCCTACACTCTGATTCCTCAAACTGACACCAGATTATGTAACTACCACAGGTAGTTGTGCTCCCCCTCATTCACGTCAATATGATTTTTTGTTCTGGGTCTTTGAGGCCTGATACCTGACCCCATCCACACATGATCACACAGGCTGGTGTGCTTCTTCCATGTGGGCTTTGTTGCTTCTCAGCTAGATGGCCACTTTTTTTTATCTTCAAGCCTTTAAGATTCCAGACACTACATCAGCGGTTCTCAACTTGTAGGCCGTGACCCCTTTGGGGGTCGAAGGACCCTTTCACAGGGGTCATCTAAGACCATCAGAAAACACATATTTCTGATAGTCTGAGGAATCAAGACACCACTCCTCTATCCGTCTCCAGGCAGGTCCACCCACATGTAGATACACCCACATACAAGTAGCCAGCATGATGACATCATCATGCCAACCCCATCACAGACAGCCCATACAAATACAAGTGTATGTGACAGGGTTGGCACCATAATGTACTTATGCAGACCAGTCACTCATGTGTAGAGAGCATCTACTGTGTAAAAAGCAGCTGCTGTGTTGACAGCAGCTACTCTGTTAAAAGCAGCTACTGTGTTGAAAGCAGAAGTATTGGAGGTAAAACAACACTTCATGAATCATAATTACTGGGTAAATGTAAAATCATGTACTATAAAATCATCAACTATTGCAAAAAAAATATTTGTACCATGGGAACTTAATCTGGATGCTGATCAATCTTTTTATATTCAGCTGTGGTTGATGTGAATACTGGCCCCCTTGTGATAGCAACAGGTATGTAAAAAAACAAAACAAAACAAAAACAGAGAATGATAAATCATAGGAAACTTTAATGAACTATCTTGACTGAACTATGCCATGTATCATCTTTTCTATTATTAAAGCCATTGTTATATATTATTTTCATTAGCAAACCATCCCATGACAATGGATTGTGTAGAGACGAATGTCAAGAAAAGAAAATATAGTGAGAATTTTTACAGTATGGTTTTACCTCAATAATTACAGTAGGAATTGAGAAAATCACAATGCATTATTTGTTGTGAAGTTCTATCAGCCGAATCTATGAAGCCGAACAAACTAAAATGCCATTTTGATAGCAAGCATCCGAGCTTTGTCAGCAAGGATACCAACTATTTTAGAAACAAAGCTGATGGACTCAAGAAAGCCAGACTTGACACTGGTGACAAGTACCACAAATAAAACGTAGCAGCCGTGGAAGCTTCCTATTTTGTGGCACTCAGAATCACCAGAGTTATGAAACCTTACACCATTGCTGAGGATTTACTGCTGGCAGTGGCCAAAGACATTATTCGAATTATGATTGGAGATTACTTTGTTACAAAATTGAGTGCAATTTCCTTATCTAACGACACTGTCTTCAGAAGAATAGATGACATGTCTGCTGATATTCTTGATCAGGTATTCCAGGAAATTAAATCTGCTCCACTTTCAATATTTAGTATCCAGGTTGCTGAATCTACAGACGTTGCAAACTGTTCACAGTTACTGGTTTACGTGAGGTATATTAATGATGGCAACTTCAAAGATGAATTTCTTTTTTGCAAACCTCTTGCAATGGCAACTACTGCACGTGATGTATTTGACACAGTTGGTTCATGAAAGAGCATAAGATCTCTTGGGGAAAAGTTTGTGGTGTTTGCACAGATGAGGCTCCAGCTATGCTAGGATGTCAATCTGGATTTCAGC
>NW_022111372.1:66682047-66683671 GCF_000313985.2 Echinops telfairi
CATTCACAGTCAAAGTTGAAGATGTTCCTGACAGCACAAGAGGAGTTCATTGAACTCATTAACAGTGATGCACCGAAAACTGATTTCTCTGCAATGCCAGTTACAAAATTCTGGATCAAGTGTTTGTAGTCATATCCTGTTCTGTCTGAGACTGTTCTGTCTGCGCCTTCTTCTTCCATTTCCAATAACATATCTTTGTGAAACAGGGTTTTCCAGCTAGTTGGTTATCAAGTGTAAATACAGCAGTAGACTTGTTGTAGAAGATGATCTTCGTTGTGCTCTTGCAAAGACCGCCCCAAGAATTTCTGATCTGGTGAGAAAGAAGCTATCTCAACCTTTGCAATGACGTTGTGTTTTACACACACTGTCACAAGATGTAGCAATGTAGTTTGCTGTTGTTCTATTAAGATTGTTATCCATGCTACACCATGCTTTAAGAAAAAAATTCATTTATTTGTAATTAAAAATAAATATTTCACAATATATAATTACATATTGTTTTTGTGATTAATCACTATACTTTGATTATGTTCAATTTGTAACAACGAAAATACATTCTGCATATCAGATATTTACATTACAATTCATAACAGTAGCAAGCAAAAAAAATAAATTTATGGTTGGGGGTCACCACAACATAAGGAAGTCTATTAAATAGTCATGGCATTAGGAAGGTTGAGAACCACTTCACTACCTCTTTTGATAGTTGGGCACCATCAGCGTTCTTCACCATATTTCCTTATGCACCTACTTTGTCTTCAGTGATCATGTCAGGAAGGTGAGCATCACAGAATGCTGGGTTATTAGAACAAAGTGTTTTTGCACTGAGGAAGTACTTCAGTAAGAGACCCAGTGGCCATCTGCTACCTTAATACTTAACATATATGTGTGTACATAGATTTACTTCCCTATTGTTATATATAAATATATGTAAATGCCTATATTTAGACCTCTATAAATGTCCTTAGCCTAGTTCTTGCCTCTATTTCCTTTTACTTTCCTCTTGTCCCACTATCATGTTTGGCCTTCATTCGGGTTTCAGTAATTCCTCTTGTCTACATTGTCCTTGATCAAGACCCACCAGGCATCCTGTACCCTCCTCGCCATCGATTTTAGATCACTTGTTTTTCCCTTATCCCTGTGTTGGTTGACAACCCCCACTCCTTCCCCTTCCACCCCCTTTCCATTGTTCCCCCTGGAACCGTCAATCCTGTTGTTTTCTCCTCTGGATTTTTTATCCTGCCTACCTTATCTAGATAGACATGCAGAGACAATAATAAGCACACACACACAAAAAGACAGAGCAAAATAAAGCAACAAAAGAGAACAAAACAACAACAAAAATAAAAGCCTATAAATAGTTCCAGGTCTCTTTGTTGACCTTTAGAAGTGTTTTCCGATAGGTTGAGTATGATGGGGTGCCACACCCTAGCCCCAAATTCTATTTTGGGTATACCCCATGGACTTCATTACTTTTCTCCCTTTACTGCTGTTACATGCCTTTAGTGTTTCTCCCCAGTGAGGTGGGTGAGATCTGGCACAATTCCCACACTGTGTCTCCAGTGTTGTCCCTCACAGCACTATGGGTCCATGAGGGATGTCGTGTCTCTGTCTTGTGGTGGGG
>NW_022111372.1:66684365-66686843 GCF_000313985.2 Echinops telfairi
ATAAGTAAGAAAGCTTATTACAGAACAGGCAAGCATGGTTCTAGCAATAACTCCTCCAGGTCAAATTCTGGAATCTTTAAGGAGTAACCAGGGTAGGAAGAGAATGCTATAGAGAAACCAATATGCTATACTTGATTCCAGCCCCCATCCCTCCCCCAACTAGGCTGATTACACTACTGGCCTAGTTTATTACTCCTTGACACATAGGGAAGAGATCCATATTTGTACCCATTCCAAAGACAGGTGACCCAAAAGAATGCTCAAAGTATGGAACCATATCATTGATATCCCATGCAAATAAACTTTTTTTCTGGAGATCACCAAACAACAGGTTCCAGCAGCACATTGACTGGGACTGCCAGGGGTTCAGGACCGATTCCGAAGAGGGCGTGGAACAGGGGATATCACTGCTGATGTCAGATGGACCTTGGCTGAGAGCAGAGAATACTAGAAAGATGTTGATTTGTGTTTTAGTTACTATGCCAAGGCACTTGACAGTGGGGATCATAACAAACTATGGATAGTCTTGAGGAGAACGGGAATTCCAGAGCACTTGATTGTGCTCATGTGGTACTTATGCATGCATCAAAAGGAACTTGTGCAAACAGAACAAGTGAATATTGCATGTTTTAAAATCAAAAAAGGTGTCTATCAGGATTGCATGCTCTCACATGCTTATTCTATCTGCACGCTGAGCAGATAATCAGAGAAACTGGATTCCATGAAGAAGAATATGGCATCAGGATTGGAGGAAGGCTTATTAACAACCTGCAATATGCAGATGGTACAACCTTGTTTGCCGAATTGAGAAGGACATGAAGTACTTGCTGATGAAGATCAAGGATTGCAGTATGGATTATCACTCAATGTAAGGAAGTCCAAAATCCTCACAATTGAACCAATAGGGAACATCATGATAAATGGATAAAAGAGTGAAGTTGTGAAGTATTTTGTTTTGCTTGGATCCACAATCAATGCTCATGGAAGCAGCAATGAAGCGATCAAAAGACATGTCGATTTAATAAATCTGCACAATATCTCCTAAAGTATTGAAAAGCAAAGATGTTACTTGGAAGACAAAGGTGCACCTGGCCCAAGTCACGGTATTTTCAATTGGTTCATATACATGTGAAAGTTAGGCATTGAATAAGGAACACAGAAAAAGAATTGATGCCATTGAATTGTGCTGGAGAAGAATATTGAAAGTACCATGGACTACTAAAAAGACAGCCCAATCTATCTTGGAAGAAGTGCAGCCAAAGTGCTCCTTAGAGGCAAGGATGGCTAAACGTTGTCTAGCATGCTTAGGCCATGTTGTAAGGAGAGACAAGTGCCTGGAGACGGGCACCATATTTGGTAAAGTGGCAGCAAAAAGGAGGAAGGCCTCAGTGAGATGGATTGACATGTGGCTGCAAGAAAACGCTCCAGCATAGGGACAATTGTGAGGATGGCACAGGACCAGGCAGTGTTTCATTCTGTTTCTATGAGTTGGAATAGACTAGATGGATTGTAGATGGATGTAGCTGCGATATAATGGGCAGAAGACAGATTTTGCTAAACATTATATAATGCAAAGGACAACCTTTTCTCATCCTCAGCAATACCCCCTGACTCAGCTCTTCCAGGTAGTCTTTTGATAGCTCATTCTCAATCATGCTCGGACAGCCAAAGATTACCAGACTGCTGAGGAGAGCCTCTGACACCAAAGGGAACAGACTAAAAACAGACAAAATCAATATGGTGATAATAGATACCTTGTAGACCAAAGAAAACTCAAACTAAAGTATCACTAATATCTCATAGAGTAAAGAGGATACAACCAAGAAGAATACAATTGTGCTATTAAATAGAAAAGAATAGAAAACGTTGGGAGAATAAAGAAAAATTCAGGGAGAGTAATGGATGGTAATTGAAAAGAATATCGTAACAGAATAAATACTGGGGAATAGATGGCAGTTGAGACAATCCTCCAGAATGATAAAAAGATGAAGAGCTGAAAAATAGGAACAAAAATGAAAATCTAAGCATCAGTATATTCATTTCCTATTGCTGTTGTAACATATTGCAACAAATTGGTGTCTTCAACAACAAAAACCATTCTTTTATAACCCTGGAGGTCTTAAACTAGGCATGCATTTCAGTAGACTGAAATCAAACAGTTGACAGGGTTCTGGCATCTCAAGAGGAGAATTCATTTTTTTCCTTTTCTAGTTTTGGGGGTCATCTGAATTCCATGACTTGTGACTCCTCCCTCACATGACTCCAGTCTCTCACTTCCATCATCTCATCTTCAAGTTCCTCTGATTCTCTGCCTCCCTTTTAAAGGGGCTCCTGTAATTACCCCTGGGCAATACAGGATTTTCTCCTATCTCAAGATACTTAATCACAACTGCAAATTCCTTTATCCCACAAGGTAATATTTGCAGTGTCGAAGGACTTGGCCATCTGGAAAGGGGCTGGTTAGGCGATGCGGGAGGT
>NW_022111372.1:66689414-66721317 GCF_000313985.2 Echinops telfairi
TCATGGGTAAGATACAAGCAAGTGACACAGAACATGGGACTCTGGGCTGGGCCCTTAGGTTTTGTCCAGGGTGGGGGGCAGCGAGTTTCTGCTGCTCGGGACAGGTAATGAGTGGGCCGACAGGGCCCGCCCTGCCTCACAGTCAGTCAGTCTCATCTTCCTGTAGACTCATCCCTGCTCCTCTGTTCTGCCTCTGGTCTCGGCCAGATGCCATAGTCTCCACAGTGCCTCAGTGTCTGGTGCCCTCGGGTCTCAATCTCCAACACTGCAGACAGAGATCTTGAAAGTGCTCTTCATTCGATGGCCCTGAGGTTTCTCTCTGTGTCTGACATGGCTTTTATACGTAAAGAAATGGCTTTGAGGGAGATGTAGTTTTTACCTGTAGCCGACATATCCCCAACGAGGGGGACAATGAACATACAAATGTGCTTTACACAATTGATGTGTATATGGATTGTGATAAGATTGTATGAGTCCCTCTCTAATAAAACAATTTTTTAAAAAGTCCAGATTGGAATAATGTGACTAAGGCGAATAACTTGAGGGCCGTCATCCCCAGGGTATCTTCTGTAACTGGGTCACTTATTATTATGCTTAACCTGAAGATACAATGACCTTGGTCCAGATAGTTGTCTGCTCCAATTCTGCAGTGGTAGTGCAGCATCTCAGGCTAGTCTGTGCACGTGCCACCATTCTCACAGCTTAACAATACGTAGTTCCGTATGTACACATAGATAGTAAAACTGTAGAGAAGCAGGTGAGGACTAACACAACATTAGGATAATTGTTTCCTCTGGAGAAAGGGAAACCTCCAAAACAAACAAAGCAAAGCCAGTTGCCTTGAGCCAATTCTGACTCATGACAACTTGGTGTGTGTCGGCGTGGAACTAGCCGTGCTCCACAGAATTTTCAGTGGCTGTGACCTTTTGGGAGTAGATCACCAGATCTTTCTTCCCAGGTGCCTCAGGGTAGGCTCAAACATTCAGTCTTTGGGCGAGGAGTCAAGTGCTTAAGGGACCCATCGTGTTCGGTTTCTTGAGTGGGAAGTGCATGGGCAGTTCCTCTATGATTATGCTTTACACAAGCATTTCACACCCTCTTCTGTAGGTAAGATTCTTTTCACCAGCCTTTTTTTCAAACATAAGGTTCAGATGAAACCAATGTATTCACATATAGCATTCTTAACCCTTCAAAGTTTTAGACAAGCTTATTTCTTGTAAGTACCTTATTAAAATGCTATGTTCTATTTCTTTAACAAAGAAATAGCCTTAGTGGGTCTAGTAGATCTTTCTGTAGTTGGAGATTGTATTAACTTAAATTGGCTTGGCAGACTTAGTGGATCATGGATAATGGATGTGCCATGGTCATTGATAGATATTAAGAATATTTTGAGTTGACATTATGAAAGATAATATCCCTCATGTTGATGAGAGACATGCTATCAAAGTAAAGAGATAATGGTGTCATCTCATATAGTGTGTATGTTTTCCATCATCCATCCTTGTCCTCTAGTGTCAGAGTGAATTCAAACTCTAAGAGAACACATCTGAAGCTCAGAAACATCATCAATCTTTCAACTACCCCAGGACCTCACGTACTAAGCGCATAAAGCCTGGGGGGTGAGAGTGAATAAGGAAGAATAGAAAGTATTCCCAGCCCTCCAATATGCCAGTGTTCAACTTATCATGTCCAAGTTCTAGGTCTCCCACTAAAGCAGCTCTCACTCAGCATCCTGAAGCTGCTCTATCAACTTTATATTTCAAGGTAGCATTTTTCACATCCTATCAGAAACTGAAGGAAAATTGGAATTATTCAATAATATGCAGGATGTATGTGAAAATGTAGAATCAAGATGGAGGTAGAAACAAGGCAGTTGTGAGTAGGAGCTGAGCAGTTTCATGACTAGCTCTTTTGATCTCACTCCTCTGCAAGAGAGTACGTGAATCTGAATGTATCTGATTTCCAGATGCAATTGTTTACATACAAATTCTAGCCTTTCATCATTTGTGTGGAAAAGTACAGAACCCTCAGAAATTGTTAGGCAATAGAGGTTACAGAAATAATTTCTCTTCTTTTGAAAACTTTGACATTTATTTTCAAAATATTAAAAGTGGTGTTTATTATAGAAATTTTAGAAAATATAAAAATATAACAAAGACAATAAAAAACACTGGTAATCCTGTGTATGGGATAAAATGCCCATGAATGTCTTAGGTCAGAAAATGACTGTTGACTGTACCAAGTACAGAGTATGGTGTGTGGGCACACAGGGTGTACCCTCTGCACAACCCCTACCCTTAGGATCTTGATATAAACTAATCATCTGTATTGACAGCATCGATCACTGTCCACTCCCACACTCATGACAATCTTATGGATGTCACAGTAGGGTTTTCAGAGGCTGAATTTTAAGAGGTAGATCATTATCTGGCCTTTCTTCTAAGGTGCCTCTGGATAGTCTAACCATCAACCTTTCAGTTAGCAACAAGTGTGTCATTTGCTTGCACCAAACAGTAACTCTGTTCCAAGGAGAGGGCTTCCTTTTTCCCCAGAAAAGAACTGATGCATTTGAATTATGGCGCTGGCTATGAATATTCAAAGTACTGTGGAGAAATCAGAGGATGGTGAGACTTCACCTCACACACTTGGGACATATTATTAAGAGACCAGTCACTGGAAAAGGACCCGATGATTGGTAAACTACAGCTCAGTGAAAAGGATGTAACAATGGGCTTAAACATAGCAATTGAGAGGATGGTACAGGGCCAGGCAGGGTTTCCTTCTGGACACGGGGGAGTTGCTGTAAGTCGAGCTGAGTCGACAGTATCTAACAAGTTAACTCCAGGAGGAGTCTTGGTGGCGCAGTGGTTTAAGCACTTAGATGTGAATCTAAAGGTCAGCAGTTTGAACCCGCCAGCACACCATGGGAGAAAGAAACGTGAGGCTGAAGGAGCCAACCAGGAAACCTCTGAAAATGGAAAAACAAAAACAAGGAGAGTCCAATCTCTGATGAAGCTGGAGGAAAAAAAGCTAAGTTTGATGAATGTTTATCTGTTTTTATCGGTGGACCCTGTTGTCTCCCTTCTTGAACAATCCAGAGGAATATTTTTTTCATTAACTGTTTTGTAAATGCAAGTTTCTTAGTAGCTCTAGAAACTTTTTCAAGGCACAAATTCCACTTCATTCTGTTGTTTAAAGTGTAAATGAATTTTTAAAAATGTGAAATCATTTACTGGTTATTTATTATTTGGTACGACCAGAAAATAGTGGGATGTTGAATTGTGGGAAGATTTGACTGTTTTGAGTGCCAACACAGTATTCCATGGGATGGTGTTTTTATATCACTAATACAAAATGTTTAATAGCAATTTGGAGCTACTGTCATGCATTTGTATTACTTGAACGTTTAAAATTTTGTTTCCATGTTAAGTAGATTTGTGTCTAAAAGCCATTTTTCATCATGGCTTTCTTGTCAGAACTGTGTGCATTCTGCAACTTGATCTTTGGTCATGGTAGTCCAGTTTTCCTGATAACTTTGTCATACGCTGTGAAGGGTTGAACATTTGAGTGTGTAGTGTGTGACAATAAATTGTGAATTAGTGGGACTTATGATTTAATACCTTATCAACATTTCAAGATAATGGTACTTGATAAACTCTTTTAAAAAACTGCCTCCAAATTTAAAGCTGAATAAGCACTGGAATTTTTACTGGAAATTTTACATGCTACTTTAGGATTTTGGCATGTGCATAAGAATTGTGTACAAATTGTTCATGTCTCTGTACTGATCCTAAAACAACAAGACGCCAATTAAAAAAGAAATTTTTGAAAAGCCGGAGAAACTATTGCAATTGGAAATTAATAGCACATAGAAAATGCAAGGAGCATTTATATATATACAAGAGATTAGGTTCATACAGTGAGAAGGAATATAACAGCTAATTAGTCCACACAACAGTACAGAGGACTCAGTTCAACTCACTTTCGTGGAACAGTTAATATATTGGAAGTCCTTCAACTGACCTGGGCTGCCATGTCCAAGGTCAAGAGCAGACAACAGAGTCCTCTCTCGGTCAAGGCAGGCAGTCTGCCCACGGGCAGCAAGCAGCAGGGTAGGTCATCAACAGTCAGTGTCTTGGGAGCTTAGCAAAGCGGGGCAGGATGGGATATCAAACTCGAGCGAACTCGAGCCAAGCAAAGCGACAAGATCCACCAGCCTCAAGTTCAAGCGACATATGCAGCAGCAGCAAGGTTGAGGCAGAGAACTAGCTAAAGCAGCCACATGCTAGTCCTATGACCAGAGAGGGGCAGGCCTCGATGAGCCATTTATCTCTTTGCCTTCCAAACTGTGACTTGATTAATCCCACATGTCCCCATTGGCCAGGTTGGTACAATAGACCCACCTATCACTTTAGATTAATGGTTTCTTTGGGGGTATGACGTTGGGGGAAAATGTGGAGTTAATAAGGAGTATAATGAAGATGAAAAATGTTCTAAAATTGATTGTGGTTATGGATTATACAATTCTTGATAATGATTGAATTAATGAATTATATGTTATGTGGATTATGTACCAATAAAACTGCTTAGGAAAAACATGTTTAATTCTTTGAAACTTGAATTTTATACTAGTAAAATGTAGTACTCTCCATACACAAACAGAGAATGCTGTAATCCAGTGATTATCAAATTCAAGTACCAGGCTAGGACCCATTGAAATTAGACAAAGAGCCACAATTTCACAAATTCTATTTCATTGGACCATCATATGGCTCTCAGCGATCCCTGTTGGTATAAGTGGGCTGGTTACATGATGGGCTTACACATTTTGCAAGGTCTGTAATTTGAAACCACAAGCCAATCCTCCAAAGATGAGGCTTTCTACTCCCGCAGTTAGTCTCAGAAACTAAAGAGCGGCTCTACAGGGTTACTGAGTCACCACTGACTGATGACAGTGAGTCTGGCTCAGTTTCGGAGAGTATGGCTCAAACATCAGTAAAATATCCCATTGAGTCTGAAACATAATTTGGTGTTGGAACAGTTGCTTTAATCACGTCATTCAAATCCAAAATGAACCCAAAATCCAAGAATAATCTAAAGTGTCCAATGATAGAATAAAATAAAAATCCAAAGACAGAGGATAACCCAGAAAATCCAAATCCAGCATTCTCACTGACCTCAATTTAAGTGATACAAGCCACTCACCTTTCTATTAAGAACTAAAAGTATGACTGAGACTAAAGTGACTTATAAATAATTTAGTATTGATACATAAATATTCTGCATTATTCAGTAGGCTCATTCTACTTGAATGTACATTGTAGTAATATACATACACACATACATATATATACATACCAGGAAGTACCCCTCCACAAAAAAACTAATTTTTTTCCCCAAAGCTAGGTATTTACATTTTTTTTACAAACCAATCTTATCATCTTCAAACTACTCCCTATTACACTTAATACATTTGTCAAATCCACGATTCCATTCTTGGAAACATGTTTGGATGGCTGACAGCACATTTTTTTCACTTCTTCTACGGCCTCAAATGGCTCTTTTCATGTCCCTCTTCATTTGCAAAAACAAAAAGAAATAGCACAGAGTGAAATCAGGTAAGGTGCATGGGGCAAGAGAGGCAGGCTGTTTTTGCCAAAAACTGGCGCAATGAGATAGCTGCATGTGGAAGTGCATTGTGATGGTGGCAAAACCAGTCCTGTCTGCCACATATCAGGTCTTTTGGTCACACACTGTTATGCAATCTTTTCAGAACCTCTAAATAGAAAGCTTGATTAACAGTCTGACCTGATGGAATGAACTACAAATGCACTACGAGTCAACATTTTCACCATTTGACATACATAGAGAACAAGTTTTCTTTTCACAACCACTCATACACTTGAGTTTTTCCCATAGCATTGTCCTTGTAAGCTGTGTTCACCATCACAATAGAGGTGCCATTTTTCCCAGAGCAGGAAACAAAATTTCACAGCCACATGCTGTCATTTTAAATTACATCACCAAAAAACGAGGTTTGAGTGAAACTTTTAAAAAAAATTTAGTGACCAGAGAGAACTTTCCCTGGTGATGCCACAGGGTGCACTAACTCAGAGCAAGTTGCTCCATGCTCTCCTAGCGGGAGGCAAAATGTGTACTACAAAAGCTCTACTCTGCCCAGCACAATTCCGTTTTTTTGAGGGCACTCCCTCGTATAGAACAGTTTTTAGGTAATAGTCAAACCAACCAGTTGGAGTCAACCTATATGAAATTTCTGGAAATTCATAATCAGAAAGCAGAATAAAAGAGAGAGGGGTATTACTGTTAAATGGCTATATATTTTCTGTTTGAGGTGATAGAAAAGTATTGGGCATCACGGTGATGGCTACACAGTATTGTGAGAAAAATTAATGCTACTTTAGTGTACATTTAAAAATATAAAAATACACAAACGGCAACATTTATTGTATATATTTTTTACCACAAGCACACACATAACATTCTTGATCTGAAGCACTATGTTCACTAGCATCCATTTATTATTGTTTTATATCTCATATATATGAGCTATATTCTATGTATCAGATGTTACATAAAAATATAATTTAAAAAAGTTAAAGCAGCAGAACAATGAGTTTAGAATTTGGTCTTGACATTTAAAAATAAGACAGAAATAAAAGAATTCTAAACATTCTCAGCAGTATGTTTTTATTATTATTCATGAATGGACAAAACACTTACAAAGGCTTGTTATTACTACAACCATTCCCATGAAATGTCACTGCAACATGGAGTGAAAAGGACAGTTTTATAGATATAGATATATGTTTTAAAAATACAACACATACACACTCTCTCTCAAGGGCTCACCCATACACTAAAAGCAAGCAGGCGACATCAAGCTGTATAAGTTCAAATATACATAACATCTCGAAACATCTCAAGCATTAAAAACTGCACATAAGTTGCAAAAATAAAGTTTCTTTCTTTAAACATTTTGATTTGAGCTCAAGCAAAAGCAATAATGAATACCAGTGATTTTCACACTCAATACATTTTAAAACAATAAACATAAAAGGGCCAACAGTTGCAAAAATCCTGAAAATGTAGAGGTTATGGGCACGAATAATGCAATTCACCTACCCCTCACCCCAAAGTCTACAGCAGATCTGTTTCATCATGGCTCTCAAGTAATTAAGAATCATAATTTACTATATCCAACAGCACATCATTCGGCTGGAACAAACAAAAAAGATAAAGAGAAACATTATGACTTCAAACAGAGCATCATGGCTCCTTAGTTTAATCCCACTAGTGCAAGAGCCTTATTTACCTGAAAGATCATTAAATGTCACAATTAAAGAGCACGGATACAAAACTAGTTCCTTTTGCGATAAAAAGTGCCACGCCACACACTGTACTTTTCATTAAAAAACACGTGCGCGCGCGCACACACACGCACACACAAACTAATGAAAGACCGTTTGTCTCCATCTCTTGTCAATGAGGAATGGCCAGAGTGAATCCTTGATTCCAATTCGAAATGGAGTGCGCTGACCAATGCCCAGGGTCTCCAATCTCGAGCAGTCAAGCTGAGCATTTCTTGGACGCTGGGCTCCTAAGACTGGACTGTCAGTAATCTTTAAAGAAAAGTCAAAATAAAACATTAGAAGTAGATGATGGGCCATGTCTTAAGGTTTTATATTTTATACAATGTCCTTTGTATACGGACTCTGATTTGATCAAACCTAGAGAAATTAATATAGGACCAGCTACAATCAAAACAGTACTTTTCTACTAACTTCAAATTCATGGATTCCTTTTTTCAAAATAATCCTAAGAAAAGTAGTGCTATAAAGTGTTAACATACAGGCAGAGTTCATTTTAATCAGTATTGGAAATGAAGTTATCTACCATGTCCAGAGCAAGAAGAACAATACTATCAATAGTAAACACTGTCCTGATACAGCTGAACTTCCAAAACACAAGGTGACTGACTGAATGCCATGTACTCACAGGTCTCAAGTGGCTGGTAGGGAGGTTGAAGGCATCTGCAATTGCACATGCCATCTCATACTTGGTCATCTGCTCGTTTCCTGACCAGTGAAAGGTGCCTTTAATTGTTGGGTCCTAAAAACATGGACAGAAAACATTTCAAATTAATTTCAGTGATCTGAATTGAATGAAGTGGTATGTTTGACAAGATGATGAGTTATAAAGGCCCAGGAATTAAACTCTACCCCTCCTTTTTTGGAAAGCTCTCAAGATACCTACAATTAAATTTCTATAGATGTTCCTGGCTAAACTATAAAAGCAAAATCTAGAATTAGTTTCAAGGCTCTGTTTAAGATGAAAATAAAAGCAGCTCAAATCTCATTTAATTGGAGAGAATCCTAATGAGAGTTTTATGGAAAGACTTTGATTTAATGAGTATTTCTAATTCTCTAAAGTAAAAACTAAGCCTTAATAGAATCATTTTCAAGATGATCTCTTCAGAACATTCTTAAGTATTATAATTGTATACATTTTAATATATAAAAAGTGTGGTCATACTAATCTTAATATTCTGACCCAAATCAGGCTCTCATCTTATATTCTATTTAAATAGTTTCAAATATTTAAAATTAACTGCTAGTCAAATATCTTAGAAGACAAGCCAACAAAAAACAAATTATTTTTAAAGTGACTAAAAATACAAATTCTTATTAAGTTTATCTTTGGTGCTACATATATTTCAATCTTAAAAGACACTAGGTGATTATTTTGTTATCCAAAGAAACGGCAGATCTTCTCAGCCATCTTGCAAGAAACAATAGGTGGGGTTTACTGTTTGAGAAATAAATTCAAACACAAAAGCACCATTAGTCTTCATTTAGCAATTTAAATAAAACACCATAATGTCCACTCATTGACTCTCAAAGTAGAGCTATAAAAATTTAAGTTGGAAAGAGAAGCAAGATATTTAAAAAGCAGATTTTAGGAATCTTGTTTTCAATGATTCTTACCAGCATCCTCTTCTCTGCTAACTGACGGCACACAGAAGCTACGTCCTTGACATGGGTGGGAAACCTCTGCTGCCAGTGGTCCATGTTTGCTGACTTGTTGCTGAACTGCACTTTATCAAACATAATAGTCACAGCACTTTCTTCAAGCTTTTCTACTTCTCCATAGAGAACAGGAATTCTCAAAACAGCAGCTCCTAGAGAAGAATAAAAGCAGACTGTTTTGAAACTACTTTGATGCAAGACCAAAATGTATGGCTTTAAACATTAAAATAGGAAACACGCATTTGATAAAAAACATACCAAAATGACATAGCTTGTCTGTAATAATTCATC
Organism: Echinops telfairi; assembly: GCF_000313985.2. Taxonomy (NCBI): domain Eukaryota; kingdom Metazoa; phylum Chordata; class Mammalia; order Afrosoricida; family Tenrecidae; genus Echinops; species Echinops telfairi. The sequence goes on from NW_022111372.1 coordinate 66,698,753, forward strand.
TTAACAAATGTGATCAAGGATGCTTTTTAACGTCTACTGTCATTTAGGGCATTTATATAGTCATATATATATTGCATATATATTTAATATCATTATATATATTTATAAAATATTATGGTCATTAAAAATAAAACATGGCAATGGAACACCCTGAGTGATCCTTAGGTGGATACGAGATTCAAAATTAAAAAGCAATAAAAGGCATTGTAACAATTAGAAAAATTCCAACATGGACTATATAGTTTATTGTAATAGATTATAAATTCAATTATGTGCATTAATGTTAGATTCCCTTAATGTGCTAATTAGGTTATAATTATGTAGCATGGTTCTGGTTTCAAATACAACTAATTTTCACTGGGTTCAGTAAATGTTTATAAAATGAAACAAAACACATTAGTAATTGGTGTATCTGTGTGAAAGGTGTGTGGGAATTAACCCCATTATTCACACAACTACTGATTATACAACACTGAGCTCTTTCAATTCTATATAGGTCTCTGTTGGTGGGTTATAATACTCTTTAGATCTCACTGGAAGCGAGCCACTGCCAACTCATGCTGACCCGTGTGTTCACAAAGCTTCATTGGTTTTTGGTAGTTTGGGTTTTTTGGGGAGGGGGAGGTGGGGAGAAACTGTTGGGGGAGAGCAGGGAAAGGAAGAGGGCTATGAACATTTTCAACATTAATTAAAGGTCTTTCTTCTAGGTAAGTTTAAACTGACCACCCTTCATTTGCAGTTGAGCACAAACTGTGCCACCCAGGAACTAGTCTTTGGATAAGTTACTTTTTAATTGAAAATCCATAAACATTTTCTTTAAAAATTAAACTAACTTACTAGACAATTATATTCAGATATATATTCAAGGGTGAATCCTAAAGGATAATAAACTGAAAAACTACCCATTAACAGGGGATTTTATCTTAGAGGATGTTTCTCAAAGCATAGTTTTAATACAGGGGAGCTATTAAGTATTATGCAGCCATTCGTCAAGATAAGATATCTTAGAGATCCATGTACTGAAATCCAAAGATGTTGGGGGAGGGGGGAGACACAACAAAACAAAAATCACTTTATAAATTAAAATCTTAAAAGGGAAAAAGCAGTTGCTGCTGAGTCATTTCCCAATCATGACACAAACGCACACACAAAGGACAGTGACGTGTTTTAACACAGTAACAACAAGCAGTGCATGTTTTCTGTGAGAGCGCACCACTTAGACCGAGGCATCACCCCTTTGCGACAGTGGAGAGTAGCAGCTCGTGACAGTCTCGGCCTGTGTAGGTTCGTTCACGTGGGGATTTCGGCTCTACTGTAAGGAGCCCTGCTGGTGGAGTTGTTAAGGACTTGGGCTGTGATCCAATGGTTGAAGTTTGAAATCACCAGCAGAAAGACTGGGCTTTCTACTCCCATAAAGAGTTACAGTCTCAGAGAAACCCACAGGGGGGTTGCTAAGAGTCAGCACTGACACAGTGGCAGTGAGTGTTGTTTTGTTTTGAATTGAGCAAAGTTGCAAGCACTGAGTTTCCAAGATCAACACTTTACAGGAGTAAAAAGCCTCATCTTTCTCCCAGAGCAGCTGATCGTTTTTTTAACTGCTAACCTTCCAGTTAGCCACCCAATAAATAACTATGCCGCCAGGGTTCATTTGATGCACATTAACAGAATACCAAGTGCTAAGGAAAATGACAATATACTATACAATTTGAAAATAGATTATAAACGTTTGTACTAAATGATTTGTTTTCTGTAAAACAAAGATGTCAATATTGATGTAGGAAAGTCTGAAAGGATCCAGACCATAGTTACGTTTTAGAACTTCTAGGATTCTTTTTTTTCTTTTCTTTAGTCTCTATCTTTACTCCAGTGATTTATGTTAAGTAATTTTTCAAATAAAAAAATATACATCCTAAACATAAAGAGGATATTTTCAACATTAATTAAAGGCTAAAAAGATTATATCATACCTAAATTGTTCTCCAGGACAGCCTTTTCTCCTTCTAATTTTGTTTTGCCATACAAATTTAGCGGATTTGCTATGTCTTCTTCTCTATAAGGCGGATTTGTTCCATCAAATACATAATCTGAGCTAATATAGATTAGAAATGCTCCAATTATAGCTAAAGAGACAAAAAAAATCTATTAGATTATTCATTGACATTACTGTTTAAGGGGTTTATTCTCTATGACACACACACACACAAAATGAAGCCTCTCATAAGCATTGTATAAAAGCTAAATCTTAAAAAACAATGTGATTTTCAATATGTTATAATGGTTTCATATAGTCATCATTACCTGCTTCCTTTGCTAAGTTCCCAGAAGCATCCACATTAAGTTGAACAGCAGCATCTGGCTGATTTTCTACAACATCTGGCCGTCTCTCTGCTGCACAATGTACTATGACATGGGGCTGAAAGTTAAGCAAGGATCCATTTTTAACCCAAAAAGGAGTAAAACAGTAGCTACAGCACAAAGTAAACTCAGAGAAAAATATTTGTTAAATCACTATTCCCTCAACTAAGAAATAAATCAATTTCCTTTTTAATGTAATTGGATTTTGCTTCTTTGCGAGGCTCAATCTTCTTGAAAAACATATGGGTCCATAAAATGAAAGAGCAATTTAGTAATCCCTACCAAGAAGGCTGTTTGTGCCAACAATGGTATTTCTACATCAAAACAAGCTTCATACCCTAATATAGATGTGAAAAAGGAACTATAATTTATATAATTAATTTGGCCTAAACTATTTAGTACATTTGTGTTAAAAGGAGAGTAATAATAACTATGTGTTAGTTCATAAATTCAATTCTGACAAAATCTTTAAAGAAAATCAACTATACATGAAAATTGTATTCCCTTTGAGCATTTGTATAGCATCTGTGGTAGGACCTGTAAAAGCAAGGACCTCATTAAAAAGGTAAAATACAGCTAAAGAGGCTGTTTCAATAGAATGTGACAGAAATTAAACTGGAGGCTGTAGAGCAGGGCTTAGAACTGTTCACTGCAGCTGGATCTTGCTGTTGAAAATTTACTTTTCAAACCCAGATATATTGAGTCAGAATCTACATGCTCAAAATGATTTGTATAGACCTCCTGATGTGATCTTAACTACTTGGCAATCTAGTTAAAATATAAATTCTGGTTCAACCTCTCTGGGATAGTAAGGCAAATTCTCAGCATAGAGTCTGGCCTGTAGGAACGGTTTCAAAGCCCCACTGCAGAGGGTCCCTTGTAGAGATGGAGCACCTAATTCCTACAGGTTCTGAGCCACCAAGCTATGATTTGAAATGAACATAGAAGAACAGGGCTAGTGTTCTCACATCTCCAACCCTCCCCTTCTAAACAATGCATGAAGAAGGCCTGACAGTGGTTTTCAACGTGAATGTGCCTCATCTGGGGTGCTTCCAAATGCTGAGTCCTGAGCCCCACCACGGAATTACTGAATTAAAATCTCTAGGAGTGAGGCCTGAGCAGTTGTTCCTCAAGTGGCTGATGCAGGTGCTCCCTGGCCCATGCTTAGAGAGAAGCACTGCAGACTTGATCAGAGATAGATCAGAACCCAAATCACCTTCATCATGTTCTGTTGCTTAGCCTCTGAGCCTGCCTGCTTTCTCAGCTCTCAATGGCAATGATGACACCTAGTCTGCGGTGTGCAAGGTTTAGAGTTAAAAGCCAAAGAGTAATTTCATAGAAAGTGCTATTTAGAAGGTATTCCCCCAATATTAACTTTTAATAATATGCTTAATCTTTCAGTCATTTTCAACCTCTCAACCTAATCATTTTTATCAGGTAAATTGAGATATAATTAGCATCATACAATTCAACAGTTCAATCATATAAGAAGGGTTATGCATTCTTTATCACAATCAACTTTTGAATATTTTCTTCCTTCTTGTATCCAATGCTATTGGCTCCCCATTTCCATCCACACCCTCCCACCCCTGGAGTTTCCCCACGTAATTATTAATGTCCTTAGTGCCTTTGTAAATCCTGATTTCCCTAATACACACACACACAGAGGGGCAGGTGGAGGGAGACGCCGGGCAGTGTAAGATAAGATATAATAATAATTTTTAAATTATTAAGGGTTCATGGGGGAGGGGGAGGGGGAAGGGAGGGGAGGAAAAGGGAAATGAGCGGATTCCGGGAACCCAAGAGGAAAGCTAATTTTGGGAATGATGAGGGCAACAAAGGTATAGGTGTGCTTTACACAACTGATCTATGTATTGTGATGAATTGTATGAGCCCCAATAAAATGATTAAATTAAAAATAAAATAAAATAAAATAAAATACCATTTTTGTCCATTGCCCTGAAAAAACAACAACAACAACAACAAAAACTTCATTAAAAAAGAATAAATTCAAAATGGGTCAAAAGGGAGATCCAATGACAAAGTGTTTCATTCCAGCCTAATTACAGATGCTAAAATCCATTTTAGAATGCTCTGTCTGATACTAAGACTATTCACATTCCTAGACTATGGTTAGTGGGAGCCCCCAGAGACTCAATCCATGTACAAATGGATTTGGGGCTTCCACTATCAACAATCTAGTCATTTTAAGAATTGTATACATTAGTACGTTGCCAACCCTAAAAAGAGCAATATATGAGAGTACTTCAAAAGTTCATGGAGTTAAAAATAATGGATTTTTCCCATGAACTTTTAAGTACAGCAACTTGCTTGAATGTACCGTATATACTTGAGTATAAGCTGAGTTTTTCAGCACATTTTTTAATGCAATTTTGTGGTAAAATTAGGTGCCTCAGCTGATATGTGGGTTGGCTTATATTCCAATATATATGGTAGCTAATAAATGTTTTGTGTTAAAATGCACACACTATAAACCATACCTGAAAATCATGAATGATGTGATGAACTGCATCAGAATCCAACAGATTAACCTGTTCAAATTTTGGTCTTGCTCTTCGAAAGCCACAGCCAACAGCATGCCAATTATTCTGCTGAAATTCTTTGTACACGGCTCTGCCAAGAAGCCCAGTGGCACCAGTAATCAGAACCCGCCTATTGGGGATGTTAACTTCCTCCTAACAGGGGAAGGGAGGGAGAAGAGATTAATTGCTTTGAATATAAGTTTCTCTAAATTAGTCACCATCATTGTTTACTAAATGCTTCAGGTCTACGCAGGTGATTCAGGTTTAAAAGCCAATTCTTAAATTAGAACAAAGATCAATCAAGTTTTGTTGACAGCTGCTATCACTCAAGAAAAATCTTAATATATCTTATAATAAAAAGAGCAATTTATAGATTTTATTTCATAATGCTATTTGCAAGGCACTGCCATAATTGGATAAATCAAATTCCATGTTAATAATGAAAGAATCGTTAATTATGACCAATGATGCCCAAACGACCAATAAACACCAATTTCAATGATTTTTGTCAGTTTAGAAAAATATACAACTAATGTTGCTTATTTTACAGCCTAATTATACATTTGGACTTTACATGGTTGTTAAAAAGTATTGCTACTAGAAGTGCAGCTCATACTTGCATGGACTATATTAAAAATAGCACACGATTTGACATGATCGCTACCATGAGTGGGGTGGCAGCTCAGTCATACACTTGTCTAGCTAGGGTTAAAAAAAAAAAAGGCCAATCAAACAGCTTGAGGGGTATGCTGGACCAATTAAATTCAAGGCAGAGCGGTCCATTTGGAGGACTACAAAAAAACTCAACTCACTGCTATGGCATGGATTCTGTCTAGGAGCAGCCCTATAGGCTGAATATAATTGCCCTGGTGGGTTTCTAATTCTAAGACTGTAAACGCTTACTAAAGTAGAAAGTCTAATCTTTCTCCCAAGGAGCTGCGGGGTGGTTTAGAACTGCTGACCTTGTGGTTAGCAGCCCAATGCCTAACACCCCCGCTTTGGCATCAGAAGTCTGTCTTGTGAAACACCAATGCAATGACCTTGATAAAGTTTCATGAAGAACACAGGACAATTATGGAGACTTTTGAAAAACGTTTTAATGAAAACTGCATTAGTGAGAACAAAACCATGAAGGTTGTACATAGGAATTTTCCTCCTCATCAGATGTTAACAATGTAGTTGCTCATTCTTTAAAATGTAGCAAAGGCTGTTCGGTAAGAATTTCCCTGGGAAATCTTATCCCACCTATCTCAGCACCCTGATCTTTCTCCTTCAGACTTCTCATGTTCCCTAAACTCACAGAACATTTAGAAGGAACATGATTTGAGTTGATCAAGAACGCCCAAATTCCCGTTTCGATGATGGAAATTGAAGAGCACAGAATTATTCTAGGAAAGAATGGAGGGATGGAAACACCACCTTCAAAAGTACATACACACCTAGATGAAGGGCATCTTGATAATAACAGCTGCACACTCTGATATTTTGTTTAATAAGGATCTCTGTGATTTTATAAGCAATACTTTTTGACTTATGCTTGTATTTTGTGGTATGTTTTACACATCAGGCATGTCTGGGCTTCAAGTTTTTAATTCCAGATTCTATTTAAAACTTCAGCAATTTATTTGCCAAATATTGATGGGCCCAAGTTACAGAATTAGTCAGCAATTCACAAGACGTTTGAAAAATGTAAATTTAGTATTTACAACACTAATATGCGTCCTAAGATTAACCAACTGGTAAACAGATTCCTGCATTAAATTCTAGATTTACCTATGTCAAAAGGTTAACATGAAGAAATATAGAGGGTTCAAAAGAAAACACTGAAATGGTTTAAATTGGTTCACGCTGCTGTTGAAAGTTTTTTTTTAAATCTTTAAGTGCAGAAGTAAAAGACAACTATTATTTGGAAACAATATAAATTTTATGTTTCCAAGGCAGAATTCCAAAGTATCCCCTTCTTGCTAGGAGGGGACCATCAAGTTTCCTCCTGGATGTTTGAACATAGTCAAATTTATTTTTTTTAAAACCCCAAACAAGTGAGGTCTTTCAGTGTTCAATACTTCCAGTGTTCTTAGTCACTAATTATGGGTTGCTTTGCGTAAACCACCTAAAGGTTCTCTGAGCTCAGGTTGTTAGGTGCTGTCCTCTCATCTTAACTCGTTGTGGTTCGATGTGCAACAGAATGAAACAATACTGTGTCATTGTTTCAGTCACCCGTCAATTCATTTATTTAGTTCAACAGGATTACTTGCCCGATGAAACATTAAAAAAAAAAATCAAAGTCAGGTTATTTCCATTGGAGGAAAAACCTGAAATAAACAACAGTATAGAGGTAAATTCCTAAAGATAGTTTTCCTTACTTCAACTAATTTCAAGAAACTTTAAAAGAAGAAGGAAAATTAATCTGGACTTGACTCTTAGCCAATTGATCTAAGAAAACAACAATTTCAGCCAACAAAATAAGCTTAATTTTGGCAAGAAAACAGCTCTACATGGACTGAATTGTAAAGAAGAGAAAACATGCCAAGTCTAGTAGATATAATCAGAAAAACAATTTACATGAAATTAAACTGTGTAGAATCCTGGGAAAATACATTAAAATATACACGATTTGATTTCTTACTTTTTACGTCACTCTCAAGAAGAAAATGAATAGGTAAGTTTTTAGATTGGTGGATCTCAAAGTGAATCATCCGAGCTTTAAGATTCAGGAGGTGAGGAGTCCTCAGTCTGCTAACAGGTACAAGAGTGATCGATACTGATGATGGTGATTTGGAGGCTGCAGTCTGAAATCAAATCTCAAGGCCTGATAAACATCCTTTTCTCTAATTCATACAGAGCAAACAATTACCTATGTTCCTGGTGATGGTAGCGTTCCCTCTAAAATGAGAAAGTGGGCATAAAAGCCGAAGGAAAAAGCATCCTGCAATCCAGATAGTTTACTATCGTGGCTACCTCGTGCTGCTTTAACAAGTATCAGTGAATAACTTCAGTAAATAGAAATTTATGTTCTCACAGTTTAGAAAAGTATAAGTTCAAATTCTGGGTGCCATCAACAGGCTTTCTCAGGCAACTCTAGGAGAAGGTCCTTATAATCCATCTTTCTCTGGGCCTAGGAGGTTCACAACACATGGTCTCTTGCTCCAAAGGAGCGACACTCCTGGCTCTTCTGTCTTGGTGGTCTGGGATCCCTCTGATCTCTGATTGCCAGTCTAATCTCACATCTCAAGAGACTGACTCGAAACGAACCTAGTCCACTAGGCCTCCAGTTGACGGGATAGCTAAGTCAACTAGCCCAAGATGGTTTACAAAGACAACGTTCTACAGTGGTTGCGCAGCACCTGGGATTTTAAAAGTTAGCAAGTAGCCATCGAACATATAATTAATGGTATCATCCCATTCGAAGGAAAGAAGGGTGAAGAAAAGCAAAGATTCAAGAAAACAGTAAGTCCATTAAGGCTATCGCACAGGGCACGTGAACCACATACAGCCTTCAACACTTGGAGATCAGAAGGTCTAGCTACCTCCTCTACAGGCCACTGTTTGGATTAGAACCACTGGAGGTACTGGTCAGCCTGCGAGAAAAATGTAGAACAAATTCTAAACCATTTATTTATTTTTTTTTTCTAAATCATTTAAAAAGAAAAACCAGAGTTGGTGGTCTGTCCGGATTAGTGGAACTCGTGAGTCTGTGACCCTTACCCTTCAAACCTGAAATTGAATCCACTGCCCAAGATCAGGTAAACAACAGATAGGCCTATAAACGAAACAATCACTAGTGAGGAACATACCTGCTTTGAAATCCATCAGGAGACCAACCAGGCAGCATTTGCTGTGCATAAACAAAGTTCAGAAAGAAAAAAGGGCCAGAAAAAGAACAAATGGAAACAAAGGGACCCCAAAACAAAACGTGCAGAAAGCTGTAAAATGAAAAACGACAAAGTTTTACCCAAACTACAATAAAAACAAAAAGATGCACCCATTAAGGTGATTGAAGGTATAGAATTTCCCTAAAGCATTACTCATTCAGGTGCTTAAGGTCAAGGAACACATTTTAATCTCTGTGACCTTGGCACTACCAATAATATCTACCTATCCCCTCCAGTCAACAAGTGTTCACTTATTGTCTGCCAAGTGTTAAGACAGTGTGCTGAAAGTGTGAGCAGCAGTGAGCAAGTCTCACATGGCCCCTGCCTGTTGAAATGTTCTCAGGACCAGTGGAGGTGGTTGTTAGGGGCCGAGTTGGTTTCAAGCCACAGCAGCCCTATCCACAACAAAAAGAACCATCACAGTGTCTGGGCCATCCTCACGTTTCTTCCCACGCTGAGCCCATTGTTGCAGTCCCTATGTCAATCCATCCTGTGAAGGGCCTCCTCTTTACCCAGGCACGATGTCCTTCTCCAGGGACTGGAGGACAGTCCTAACAATATATCCAAAGTATGGTGGGTGGGTGGATATAGTATACTCCTGTGGATTGCATCCTGCCTCATTAACTAACTGCCTCTAATCCTGTTTCATTAACATTCTAGAGGTGATTTATAATACACAGAATAATTTATCAAATTGCAAAATGGAAGAGAATGCCTTAATACTGAGATAATGGCCCAGCTCAGCAAGTAGACACAATCAGTTCACAACAGTTAATAAACAGTGAATTAAGATCTCAGTGTTATTGTATCTATTCTGTTTCACAGTTTTCCCAGATTTTAACATCTCTGTTAAATGAAACGGATTATTTATTACAGATGCTGTTGTTTACCAGTGGTTTTTGATTTGCACTTTTAGTGCTTCTTAAAATAAGAACCATAAAACCTTATAATTAAGAGTGTCTTAGATCTGACATGCAATATTAAGGGAAAAACAAGGCATTTTGTGGGGGTGGGGGTGTTGGGTTGCATGGAGAGTATGCCACCATTTACCTGGAGTAATATATAAGGTCCCTGGAGGAAAATTTGAAACTGGTACCCAGTGATCAGATGTCAGTACTGAAGGATTTTCTATATTTAAAGAGTATGAATCTGAAATGCAAGAATTTACTAAAGCAGAATGATATGGAAAATCTTATCATTGAAAACCATCAAGTGTTATATAAACTGTTTTTTTAATATACTATGCCTTTTGATCACACCAACAGTCTTGTTTGACATGTGGTGGGGTACGTATTATTTCCAAAGTGAGGAACTGAAGTCTGGAGATATTAAAGTTTTGCCCACCGTAGCAGTGGGGAAAGAAGGCTGGGACTCGAAACTGGGTCTTCTTACTTCTTTCTATACGCAAGGCGAGCAAATATATAACAAGTCTTGTCTCAATTTTTGGGCACATAATTGATTTCATGCATGATTATCAGTTTGTTTGCTCTGTCAAAAACTGATATTGAAAAGTCAATCTATGACTACTGATCTACATCTGCATTGGCACAATGAAGCACTTTAAAAGATGATGAGGTTCTTCTAGCTTTACAGTTCTAGCAGTGTCCTTTTCCTTATAAAAAGAGAGTTCTCTCTAGAAACGCTAACAGTACTTTCTGTCACCAACACAGGAGCTGATTAATGTAAGATTATTTCATTTGGTTTATTGGTGACTAACCAACTATGCATCACTCTGAAATTTAAAATCCCAAACAAAAACAAACAAACAAAAAATTCTAATGTTTTAGTTTCTATATAAGCGGGTATCGACTCAATGTTTTTTTATGGTACATAGGTTTTCATTTTGCTTTATTAGGGGGCAAAGGGTCCTCTAAAAATTACTAAGACCTGTTGTACCATCAATTTTTTTAGTCATGCAAAAGCAAAATATAAGATTATCCAAACATTCAAAGAACTCGGACTAGAAGAATAAAAGAAGCTGCTTTGTTAATCCAAACCACAATAGCTGAAAATATTTTGTCCACTTAAAGTTGACCTCAACTTTTATGATATGATAAAATAGACCATTCATAAATTTAAGTTGCCATTTTGCCTCACATTGGGTGTGGTCTTTAGTGTACAGAACTCAGTTACATCCAGATGACAGAGAAAAAAATTAAATACATATAAATATATACATAAGTAAATGTAGCACAGCATTTTCTAGTATGGCACTTGGACAAATGATCAAACTGCATTGGCAGTGAGGTAGTTGGCTCTTTCAAAACAGTCCAGCAACATTCTCTAGGATCAGGAGGTCCACATTAGCACGTTTGCGCTGACATGCGGTCAAGAAAAAGTAAAGAATGTACTAGCACTAAAAGCTGAAGGAGTTATCTTACATTTTAATAGTAAAAATAATAAAGTAGGTATTTTAAGATCCTCTAAATTTGGCAAAGCTTCATATTTATTTGTTCATTGAGCCTCACAAAATTCACCATAAGGCAGATCCTAGAGTACCAATTCCTGAGATTTAGAACACTTTTAAGATCTAATGACTACTAATTAACTAACTAGTAGTCATTAACTCCTACCATCACCTTATTGTACCTCACACGCAAACCAAACCAAACTCATTGCCATCAAGTAACTTGCCACACATAGCTGACCTATAGGGCAGAACTGCTCCTGTCAGGGGTGTCGGATGGAGACCATATGTCAATCTTCAGAAGCCTTTCTTCCTCCGAGCGGCTGGTGTTTTCCACTCATATGCTCAACTGGTAAGCCAATACCCCTCCAGGACTTACTGTCCCCCAGAGTATTAATAAAAAAAACAAAACACTAATCTGCTTGCCTAACATTAACTATTTTAAGACAGTCAATTACCTTACAGATTTTTTTTATTGTGGTTTGGGTGAAAAGCCACAGACTAAATTGTTTTCCTTTCAACAATTTATACACATTTTGTTTCAGAACATTAGTTACAATTTGATCAACTGTAACAGCAGTCTTCCAATTTCCTCCCTGGATTCCCCTTTCCTATTCCTTCTTTCCTGTCTTTTCTGCAGTCTGAGCTTTGTTTCGGGGCAAGTGTTCTAGAAGGGTTGATTTTTCTGAGGAATACTAGTGCTACCTTTCACTTTCTGGGTCTGTCTGTTGTTTGGCTCAAAGGTGATGGGGGTGGTAGGTTTTGATGCCAGGATTTGAAGGGCATCTAGCGGTCTGTCTTGGGGTTCCACCCATCTCTTGGACCACGAGGCTGGTCTTTTTAATATTTTATTCTACATTTTCTCTCACTCTGTCTAAGGTTGTCTACTGTTGTCTCAAGGGTTGTGAGAAAGACACAAACATGTGGTGAGCTCTTCTTAACTCAAATTCACTGCCATTCGTCGATTCCAACTCACCTCAACCCTGCAAGACAGAGTGGAACTGCCCCGTTGGGCTTTCCACGAATTTTATATCCTCACAGTAGACAGCCTCATCTTTCTCCCTCAGAGCACCTGGGGAGTTCTGATCACTGACCTTATGGTTAGCAGATCAATAATGCATAATCCACTACACGACTAGAGCTCCTGGTTGTTATCATTTTAAGGAGAACATGAAAGCCGAATTCTGGTAGTTTCCCTAACTCTTACTGTGAAAACCAATTAAAACGCTACACATACACATATACAAACTCGGATTTGTTTACACACTAACGCAAACAGACAAGGTGTCCCACTGTACACTCAGCACTTTGGGGCACAAAGGGGCAATATGTACATTTAAGTTGCTCCTCAATCTGAAATTTGAGGCCTTCAAAGGCCTAAAGAAATGTGAAAGCACTAAAGCAGGCTACATTTTGAAGAGGTTAAAAAACGATGCTTTGCCAAAGCCATCGCTTATATCCATAAATATACTAGTCTGGGGATTAATCATGTTTTCACCCCCAGATAGCCTTTGGATTAAATTGTTAGAAAACCTGGAATGGAAAAGTGGGGGTGGGAGTGTACGGATTTAAGAAGGGTGTATCTCTCGATCTCAATAGGCTTTATGCAACCTGAGTAGTGGTTCAGAGCCTGAGGTAATCAAACAGACCTATATTTGAATCCGCACTGAACCTTACTGGATGAGTTTAGGCAAATGATTCAAACTCTATGCCTATTTTCTCATCTGTAACATGAAGATTACGTTCATTGCCTATAGAATGCAAACCACAGTGCCTACACATTTTTTAAATAGTCATCGGTAACTTATTTGCGAAAACCACTCCTGATAGGCTCAAGTAATGTGAATCAAAGATAAAAAGAAATTGAGGGCTGTAGAAGTAACTCTGAAAATACCCTCTTCGTTCCTATGTGCTGAGAATGGGGAGCGGAAAGTGACACCCCGACGAGCCTGCTTCCAGCCGCGAGCGGCTGCAGGAGAACACCGATGGGCGTGCGCGCAGGCAAACGAGCTCGGCGGCACCACCCTCTGCTCCCGGGGCTGGGTGGATGGTGGATGGAGGCCCTCGGCGGCGCTGGCCCAGGTCAGGCAGGAAACATGCTCCTGGGGCGATCCCGGGTCCCACCAACCTGGCCCATTCTGCTCAGTGCCCACAATTCCCTCGGGAGACCCCCGCACTCACTTCCTCACCTCCACCAGCCTGCAATTCCCAGGAACAAAGTGGATGGAGAGTTCTTTCTCCCTCCCCACCATCTCTGCCGTCTTTGGGCCGCCAGCGCCACAGCCGTCCACGGTGGCTCCAGCTCCAGATCCCGCCGGGCCGCAGTTCCTTCCGCCTCGGCCCGCCTCTCATAGGCTTAGGCCGGCCCCCGCTGGCCGCTTCCGGCTTCCGCCGTCACTGCCTCGTCCATTGATTGGTCACGCTTGGTGGACGCCCCAGAAGGGGGAGGGGCATGTACGGGACGCGTCCAACCCACGCGCCGACTCTTAAAGTGATACATAGCAGTTAAGGGCTTAAGTAAACAGTTGGTTCAATTTTGAAGGGAAGAGGCATGCTTTTATTTTTAATTCCTTGGTTGGGAAAGGGTTGAATTTTGGCAGAGCCGAATCGGGGTTTCAAGTTTGCAAAGCTTGCGCAGTACCTGAGAATCAACTGCGCATGCAATTAATACTGTAGAATAAAACATCGAAAAGGCATGGGAGAGGAGAGCACAGGGACTGCGGCGCCCGGACATTTATCTCTACAATACAGGTACTTTTGACAGACTCGGGGGGAGGGGGGGAGGGCGGGGGTGTGTGTGGAGAAACAACAACAAGGAATAAAAATAAAAGTGTTGGCCCTGAGTCATTAACACTTCAGAGATCCACTTGTCTTTCCAGGATGTTAATTTTAAAAGTAGCTTGTGTGAAATTTCATCAAGGTCAAGCAATTACTCACACACCTATCTACTTATATTTTCTCTTCCAGTAGATTTTAACTAGTTGAAAAATAAAAAAGGTGAGGAGGAGGGAGTCTTGGGATACCTCTTCAAAACGCATTCTTGGGCCTTGCCCCAGATTTTCAGAATGAGAATCTTTCATTTTAGCGGATTTCTGCTGGCTTAATGGTTTTGCGTGGGGCCGCGGGCGGTCTGCAAGGTTAGCAGTTCGAAACCACTAGCCCACCTAAGGAACACAGTTGGGCCTTTCTATTTCTGTTTACAGTTGAGTCCTGGCAACTCAAAGGGACAGTTGTCCCTGCCTATAGGTTCGCTGTGACTGACTGACTCCTGAGAAAGTAGCGTTTCGAAATTAACAATTAGTAAACTTTCGAAATTAACAATTAGTAAACAAGAGCCTGGAGAATGCACCAAGTTTTTCCCACCCAGTTTAAACCAATAGGGAAGGGATTTCCCGCCGGGAAACTTATAAGAAGAAAGCAAAGCAAAATGAAAACGTAGACTGTCACCGCACAATCAGAGCGTTGCAGTCCTGAGACAGAGATCCCAAAATCGCCCACAAAAGTAACCACCGCTTGGATTTTTCTTAGGAGGCATTGTTTGCTTTTTGGTTTATTTTAGAGCTGAAGATTGAGCATCGTTCTCAAAAAGAAGTTTCTCTACGTCTAAATCCTGTTCCTACCCAACCCGCAACAAGAGCCCATCCATTTCCTTATTCTGTAAAAACCTAGTTGCTTAGGGGCAGTAACAGAAGAGTGTGATGTCTCCTCATGTTTAGATTTAAAAAAATAATCCAGGTTGTTCTTGCTAATGAATTTAGCATTACTTTAGGAGCGCACTATAAAGTGGCCCAGAACTACAAGCACGCGATCATCAGTCGGCCAAGCGAAGTGGGGAGGAGGGAATAAAATGCTCTTGACTCTTCCTCTCGAACACTGAGGATTTTGTTTTTAAGTTTCTATTGCAACGTATAATTCAACCTTACCTTTCTAGGCAAACAAAACATTAAATGTTCAACATGAAGATGATTTAAGGACATGGAAACCACAAGCATTGTAATTATAAATGCAGCCATGTCCAGAGTTGAGGAACAAAGAGTTTGCCTGCATTTAAAATCCGAATTTGGATACTTGCCAGGTAAAAGTTGGGCATAGTTTTAAACGCACATACCCGTTTGGTTTTTTATCCTCTTTAATGATGAAAGGTAAGAAGTAAATAAAACGCAATTGTTATACATACAATACCCTAGTCTGTGGCCTAAGCCTACAACTTTGAAAGAGAAGGAAAAGTTAAATTGGCGAACTTAATTCAAACCAAGGCTAGAGGATGCATGAACAACTAAATCAGAGTTTACAGAGAACCTTCACAAGCTGCGTCGCACGCAGGCTAAGTAAATACAACTGCTGTTCTGTTTTGCTGCTTTCTTTTTTTAAGTACAGTAATGTGCTGCTTTGCTGAGATCGCCATAATCTGGTAAACAATTGAAATTGGCCCGTTCTGTGACAGCGATTTATTTCTGTTTCTGCTTTGTGAAGCCGTTTTCTTAAGCAGCCCTTTTGTTTTTGGCAAGAGTGCACTGGGGTCCTTTTAAAGCACTCTAATTCAAGAGTGCTTCCTTTCTGGAGTATCTGGCTCCTACCTGCTCCATGTCCTCCGGCATTTCAGGCATGATTCCAGAATTATTTCAGGGAAGCCAAATTCAGTTGACTCCAGGCGTGCGACTGCCTCCTCGCATGCGGTCTTTGTCTGCTGCTGCCGCTGCTGCCGCCGCCGCCCAAAGCGCGTTCAACTGAAAAGCTGCCGCTTGACTTGACCTTTTGGATTAGCATTTTTATTCCCATCCCAGAACCTCGTGCAGTGTTCCGCATTGTAGTAAACTGGCAGCTGATTCCCTGCAGCAGTCTTGGAAATACCCAATGAGAAGTTTCATGTTTAATTGCCTGCCAGCTAAGGTTCACTAACAGAACCATAGAAGCAATGTATCAAAAGAAAACAGAGCAACAAAATCTTCCAGTCAAGACTTGTTGCATTTTCTTTTGCAGAAGAAAAGCAGGAATCAGCAGTTGGGAAGCACAGCAACAATGCAAATGATTGTTTTCTTCTATTATTATAATATGTTAAACTAAATTCTATAATACTTTAAGCTCCCCAACTCCACCCACCTTGACCCTACCCCAAAAAACAAACAAAACACTGCCTTGAGTCAGTTTGACTCAAAATAATCCTATTAGGGGCTCCCAGATTATAAATCCCTATAGGAGCAGAAAATCTCATTTTCAGCCTTCCAAATTGGTGGTGGGTTTGAACTTTGCAGTTAGCAACCCAATATATACTCTAGGTGCCATCAGGGCCCCACATGCTGCTTTTAAAATAACTAGACAACAAACAAGATCTAGTCACAACTATTTTTAAGCCTTTAAATAGAATTTGTAAATGAATTGGAACAGATGCACACTGTTCTTATTTAGCCTGGTGGCATTGTAAGTTAAGTCTTGGGCCTTACACCCCAAGGTCAACAGTTCGAAACTGTACAGGTCTCCTCAAGAAAAGTGGAGGCTTTCTGATCCCATCAAGATTTACAGCCACAGAAACCCTGAGGGTCGATATGGACCTGATAGTAGAGAGTTTGTATTTTTGGTATTGGTGAAGTCAAAGGCTCATAGTCTTTTAATCATTAAAAGCAGTGCTATCCTCAAGTGAAGTTGATTGTGATAAAGGGATTAGACATTGAACTGCTAACAAGATCAGCAATTTGAAACCACATCATGGAGAAAGATGAGACAGTCTGAACTCTAAGGGGCAGTTAAGTTCTGTTCTATCGGGTCACTATGAGTCAGAACCAATTCAATAGAAGTGTCTTGGAGCTAGCTGTTGGTTCAATAGTTTCAAAATGAGGGCAAATTTACAAATTGTTAAAGGTCAAATAGGAGTTACCATAAGTGTAGGTTTTATAACCTAGGAATTGCCTGTAATGCAAACACTGAAAAATGACTAAGCAGTTTTTGTAACGTTAAACATACATCTATTCCAAGAAGAAGTAATTTCTTTGGCACATGTTTAGCCACATACTTAGACATGTTATCAGGAGACCAAACTCCACCAAACCAGACTCACTGCCATCAAATGGATTCCAAGTCACAGCAACCCTAAAGGACTGAGTAGAGCTACCCCTATGGGTTTCTGAGACTGTAAATCTTTATGGGAGTAGGAAGCTACCTCTTTCTCCTGGTGGATTCGAACTGCTGACATTGTGGTTAGCAGCCCGAACTTTCCCTAGGGTTTTCTGAGACTGCAAATGTTTATGGGAGTAGAAAGGCTGATCATGCGCCTTTGGAGCTGCTGATAGTTTCAAACTTCTGAGCTTGAGGTTTATGGCCCAATGCATAACCTACTTTACTACCAACGCCAGTCACCTAAAAGGGACATCATGCTTGGCAAAGTAGAAGGGCAGGGAGAAAGAGGGACACTCTCAATGAGATGGATTGACATGGTGGCTCCACTAATGGGCTCAAACATAACAACACTTGTGAAGTTGGCACAGTAGCAGTGTTTCACTCTATGGTACATGTGGGCACTATGACTCAGGACAACTTGGCACACTTAACGAGAACATGATTAGTCAAGGGAAAAGAAACTATACATACCCAAACACACAAGAATATTCATATCAGATTAATTCAAAAATAGCCTAAGAACTGGAAACCATTCAAACATTCATCAACAAGTATATTTATACTCAATTTTACTCATTTGTAAAAGAGCCCATCGCTGTTAGCATAGTGGTTATATGTTGGACTACTAACCACAGGATCAACAGTTTGAAGCCACCAGCCGCTCCATGGGACATGAGTGAGGCTTTCTACTCCTGACGGTTACTGTCTCAGAAACTCACAGGGGCAGTTCTACCTTGCCCTATAAGGTCACACTATGGGTCAAAATCAACTCAATGGGCAGTTAGTTTTGAATAAGAGCTATAATATAATACTATAAATGAGTAGCTTAATAAACAGGAATTTATTTTATCTCAGCATAGGCCAGAAGTCTGAATTCAGAGAGCCAGTTCTTGAGTAAGGCTTTCTATTTTGGCATTGAGAGAAAGTCTTTGCCTCCTTGCAACAGGGGTGGACCCACCATTCCATAGAGATTTGCATGTGTCTTGGCATCACACTTCCCTTGAGTCTAAGGGGTTTCCAGCAAAGAGGTCCAGGTCTAAAGACACTATATTAGTCTGGGTAGACTAGAGAAACAAATTCATAGACACTCATTGAATATTGAGAAAACATCCCAGCCCAGTCCAGATTAAGTCCATAAATACCCTATTAGCCCATATGTCCAATATTAATCTATAAATTCCTCTTCAGACTCATGCAACACATGCTATAAAACAAAATGCAGGAAGATCACAGGCCAGTGGGTGGGAAGTCTTGTGGATCCAGTGATGGTAGAGGCATCACAGCTCTGGCAGGGGTCTCCCTGTGACTCCTTCAGCTCCAGGGCTGTAGGATATCTCCATGTGTCTTGTCAGCAAGCATGTATGGCAGGGAGTGAGTGTGTGTCCCGCCTCCATTAAGCTATTTATCTCCTTAGTGCCTCCAAATGAGGTCATCAAGCTGTGACCTGATTGACAGGCTAACCCCACCCCATTCAGTCTTAAGTCTCAAATTGACAACAGATTATGTAACTACCGCAGACACATTCCATTCCTAGTTCTTCTTTCTTGGGAATAGTAGCTTCCTTGATATCTGCTCAATTGTTTAATCTATATTACATATAAAAAAAAGGCTTGTCTCGCTAGGGAGTATTATAGCACCAACGAAGCACACAACATTACTCTAATTGGTTTAATGCTTCCCCCCCTCTGACTATTATGACCCCAGTTCTACCTTACAAATCTGGGTAGACCAGAGCATGTACAGAACAGATAAGAGCTCTCCACACATATAATATAATCCAAGAGAGATAAACCCCTCAGAAACAAGAATGTGAGTAGCCATACCATTAGGGGTTGGGGAGGTGGAGAGAAAAGGGGAACCAATCGCAATGATCAACGTATAACACCCCACCCCCCACCCCAAGGGGGACGAGCAACAGAAATTGGAGTGAATAGTGACAGTGGATGGTGTAAGATATGAAAATAATTTATAATTTACCAAGGGGTCATGAGTATGGGAGGGTGGGGGCAGGAGGGAAAAAGGAGGAGCTGATACCAAGGGCTCAAGTAGAAAGAAAATGTTTTGACAATGATTATGGCAACATATGTACAAATATGCTTGATATAATTGATGTATGGTTTGTTATAAGGGCTGTGAGAGACCCCAATAAAATGATTTTTTTTAAAAGATTGACTCAAGGTATAGTGTAATCCTATTGATTATATTTTGCCTTATTAGCCTAGGTGATTACATCAGATTACAAAATGGAGGATATTAATTACATAATTCAGAGTATCATGGCCTCACCCAATTGATACATAGTTTCGGCAAATATAATTTAATCTATAACATTACCTGTGCCTCAAAAAAATAAAAAAAATAGCTGAATGTTATTTTAAGATCGGGAAAGTATTAAAGCCACCTTCTCTTGTAATAGATTGCAGTGCATCTAGCTGAGAAAATTAGACTTGGAAAATCAGGTGACTCTTAAAGGACTATTGAAAGAGACTTCAGTGTCAACTAAAACCTTCGCCACAAAGGTCAATTCCTCATAGCAGAGACCCACAACACGCAAATGCTGGATCATTCTCTTACACTGTCACCAGTTAGGGGTTGGGGGCATCCTCTATTTTAGTAATTGAGTGTTCAGCAGCGAGAAGAGAGCTTTAGGGGAAGGGTTCCAGGGATCATGAAGGAAGGAGGGAATCTTAAATGCTGGTTCATCATTTCATCAGCATTAAGGACAGGCACCCTCTCGAGGCTGAGGGGTATTGTCAGTTGATAGGGCCGCACTGGGCTGGGCGTGGTCTTCAGAGCCTCAGCCTCTGACCACCATGAGGCCTTTCCTTCCTAGTCTTGACACAAACGCTAACCTTGCATATTTCCTTGGGAGCTGCCATTCCAAAACCTGGGAGGCTTAAAAAAAAGTTCAAAATTCCTTATCCCATATCCACCTCCAATACCTCAGAGCTCAAAATTCTCTCAGAAGTATATCTCATTCATACCAGGGCTGAATTTTGAATGGTCTCAATTTTCTCACACATACTTTTCTTTTAGAGAAAGTCAGAACCTTTTCTTCTTTTAATTTTATGGAAAATGAACTGCGTGGACTACTCACCCATGTAGTGCTTGGCATATACCCTTGCTTGTCATTGTTTAAATCTGATGTACTTTCATCCCTGTATTCCTCACAGAGCGATTGGCTTCGAAATCCATGATTATCTTTCTTGCTAGACTATAAACTGTATGAGAGTAAGGATTGCCTTGTATGGTGAAGTGAAATCTCTTAATAGCTATCCATATCTCAGCAATTCTGATGGCGTAATAGTAATACATTGGGCTGCTAATTGCAAGGTCAGCAGTTTGAAACCAGTTGATCTGAGGGAGAATAACAGGGCTTTCTACTCCCATAGAGTCTCAGACACTCGCAGGGGCATTTCTGTCCTCTCCTATAGGGTCATTATGAATTAACATCAACTCGATGGTAGGAAGTTTGTTTTTTTATTCATTTCTTTGCTAATTCAATCAAATGATTGGGTGGGCCTATGAAAATAGGATGTGTGAAACACAAATAGAAGGGATTGGTCTGTTTCAGTTGTGACTCCCCTTGATTTAAGAATGAGCCATCTCACTTATCCCACACGATTACTGAAGTCAAAATGGGTGCATGAGCAAATATGAAGAGAGCTGATGATGCCCGCCTATTGAAAGATATAGCGTCTGGGGTATTAAAGGCTTGAAGTTAAACAAGTGGCCATGTAGCAGGGAAGTAACAAAGCCCATCTGGAAGAAGCACACCAGCCTAGGATCAGGTATCAGAAGACCCCCAACAAACAAATATATCCATGCAAATGATGGGGTTGGAGTGGAAACCCAAAGCCCATCTGTAGCCAATTGGACATTCCCTTACAGAAGCGTCACAAGAAAGGGACAAGTCAATAAAGGTGCAGTATAGCACTGATGAAACACACAACATTCTTTTCTTTAACACTTCCTCCCCCTCCACTATCAGGATCCCCGTCCTAACCTCACAAATCCAGCTAGAGCAGAGCATGTATATTGGTATAGATAAGAGCTCTGGACACACAGATAAACCCCTCAGGAACAATAATGGGAGTAATGATACCATGCGGGAAGGAAGGGGGAACTGATTGCAAAGACTGAACTGACCCCCCCACCCACAACCCCACCCCCCACCAGGGAACGAAAAACAAAAATATGGGTGAAGGGAGACAGCAGACAGTGTAAGATATGAAAATAATAATAATTTATCAAGGGTTCATAAGGATGGGAGGGTGGAGAAGGAGAGAAAAAAGAGGAGCTGATACATACCAAGGGCTCAAGTAGAAAGAAAATGTTTTGAAAATCATGATGGCAACATATGCACAAATGTGCTTGATGCAATTGATGTGTGGATTGTTGTGAGAGCCCCCAACAGAATGATTAAAAACATGAAAAAAGAATGAGCCACCTCAGAAGCAGGTATAGAAAACTCTCAGTATCAGCTAGAAAGAAGAGCCACTAATAGAGCATGTTTTAAGATCTCTCCTTGCCCGTGTAGTAGCAGTAGTAGAGGTCATGCCATACCAAAACCAAGGGCAATCACCATAACCTTCTCCGTTGACCTCTTTACCTTGGATTTAACTAGCCCAACAGAGTTCCTTACAACCACAGATTTTATTGGATTTTCTTCTTCTTCCTCTTCAAGACACCTTAAGGAGACGAAGACACTTGTATTACTGAGAACATGTTATCGAGGAGGAACTGGTCATGGAAAAAGGACATTATACTTGGTAAAGTTGAGAGTCAGCATAAGAGGCGTATTGATACACTGGCTACCAAAAATAGGCTTCAACGTGACAGCTATAAGGATGATACAGGGTGAGGTAGTGTTTCATCCTGTTGTACATAGGTGACTCGATTGGATGACCCCGAACCAACTAAAGGAGGAAAATGAGAGTCATCCCAATACACAGAAGAAGCAACTGCCACAATCCAACACCCATTCCAAAACTCTCTGGAGTAAAAATAGAAGGAAACTCCCTTTACCTATAAAGGCATGTCTATGAAACATCGAGAAGTGAAACTGTACATAACATCAAGAAGTGAAACTGTCTTTAGTCACAAATAACGATTACATATATAGAAAATCTGATGGACAGCGACACAAAAAAAACTACTAGAATAAAATTCATTCAGCAGTGTTATAGGATACAAGATCAATGTGCACAAATTAGTTGTCCATTTCATATTTCTTCTTAAATTTGAAGACATGGTGTTCAAATCTTGCATATTCTG
>NW_022111372.1:66721992-66733466 GCF_000313985.2 Echinops telfairi
ACCTTTACAATGACATGATTTCTTGTTCCTTGATGCCTGACACCCGATCCCTTCAACAGCTCGTGGTCACACATGCTGGTGTGCTTCTTCCATGTGGGCTTTATTGCTTATAATTACAGATTTATCCATTTCTCCTGACAAGTATATCAATTCATGATTCACATTTTGAAGCTATTGTTATGTGCTAGAATGTTTGGGTTTTTTCTAATGACTTGACCTATTTATTATTAAAAAATAAGCACATTTTATTACTGATATTCTAATAGTCTTTGCTCTGATATCTATTTTGTCTGGTATCAATATAGCTACTTTAGTTTTGTGTTAGTATATCTTTTCCATCTTTTGATTTTTAATCTGCTTGTGTCTTTATACTTGAAGTAGTGTTTTAAGCTATATAATAGTCTTGCTCTTTAAATTTAATTTGATAATGTGGGGGTATTCAAACCATTTACAATGAACATTGACAATTGGTATGGTTTATGTCCACCATCTTGCTATTTCTTTTCTTTTGGCACCAAGTGTGTTTTTATTCTGCTTTGTTTCATATTAAATCTTTTATGGTTTATTTTTATTAGTCATAATTCTTAATAGTTGCTTTTAGTATACTCTAGTGCTTGTTTTAGGGTTGCTATAGTATATTTATTTATCACAGTGAAATAAAATTCTAAAGCTTTACATACAAATTGTTCTCGGTGACATTCGTCACAATGTGTGGACATTCTCATTATTTCCATCATGGCTGTTCTATTTCCATTAATCTAGTTTCCTTGCTCTATCAGCTTCTCATCTTTGTTTTAAAGCAATTATTGACCATTTGGTCTCACATATATACTTTTTTTTAAAAAAGGTTCACAGTACTCACAGGTGATTTTCTTTATTTTGGGAGCCAATCTGTTACATAGCAAAAAGGTGACCTCTGTGGCCAATTTCAGTTGTAGATCTCAGTGTTTTGATGGATACTCGTGAGGGACCCTTGGCAGATCTCTGAAGTTACTTCTCTGTCCAATTAATTCTCTAGTTTCTGTACTTGCTCTACCAACTCTAGTCCTCTTAATGACTTCTGATCTCAGCAGAGACTGCCTGTGTCCCTCTTCCCTGCAACTGTCTGGAATTTCTCCTAAAGTAATAAATTGGGGAAACTGGTGCTTACCTACATGGTTATGTGTCAGTGCTAATGTACAGTGTCTTGGAAGTCATTGTTTTACATATTCTGTGTAGTTTCCAGTTGTTTTAGGCATGTGTTTGTAGCAACAGCAGTAGTTATAAGTTTTGTCCTTGTTACTCCAACTTAGCTAAAATAATGTCCTTAGCAATTTGATTTTACCAGACAAAAGTTTTCAATTTTTACATTTCTGCTGAACTTGAATGCTCACATCTTAAAATTCAACCATATATTAAAATTTAATTAAAAATAATAATCTATTGTAATTGTGATGGTGTTTGCTAGGCCATGAATAGAGAAACCTTGTAAAATAAGATGGCTTATAAATATTCTAACCAGCTGTGCAAACCAGATATTTCAAAGGAGAACTATCACATTCTTTATGCTATCAGTTGTTATTCTGGGATTAGAGATGGTGGAGAACCCATGGACAATAAGTACATCTTAAACACAAAATGAAAACATAAAGCACAAGGTGAAGAATTGGTTCAATGGCTTACTGTGTGCTTTATTTCATACTATACAAATACTAACCAAACACCCAGTAAGCAGATGAAAAAGTAACAGGAAAAAATCTCTCCAAAGAAGTTACAATCAGAATTTCTCGGCTACTAGCGTTATCCAAGAATTAACTGCAGTTTGTTAAGTTAAACTTTTATAGGCCAAATTCGAGAATTTAATTTAGTTAATTTGTGGTGGGGCCTAGTGAACTTCAATATATTATTAAACAATCTCCATGATTTTTATAAGAAAAAGAGATGAATGTAGAGTTAAACTTGTCCTTATTTCTTACTTGACTGAGCAAGTAGATGACTTTTAGGACAGAATGATAATTATTAGGAGTCAAAGTAGATCTAAGATTAAGGCAAGGTTCTTTAGCTGAACTAAAAAGGTAGGTTCAAAGGAAGCTTCCAGAATCAATCTAAAAAACCTAGGAGATTAGAATCTTGAAACCATTTGAGGTATAAGGAAGATAATGATAGTGTATTTTAAATGAAGTTGATTTGATGGGGTGAATTATAAGCTAGAAGTTCAGTTAGAAAGTTTAAGATGAATTAATAAATATGAGCATCAAGGAGGCAGTCACAATAGAAAATAAAATGTCAGAAGGAATATTGATAAAAAATGTTGAATCTCTTTTCCCATACTAAACGATGGGCAGTTAAAATTATATACAACAGTATAAAAAAACATATAGTAAACATCATAATAACAATAAAAATAGAATAAAATAATCTTCAACAGGATTTTCACTTGTTTACATGCATGATTCTTGGACTTCAGTAGCAGTTCGTATTACCTAGAATTATCAAAAAGAAGTATCAATATTTTATTTATTTATTATCATTCATTTTATTGGGGGCTCTTAAGCTTTTAAGAATTCACACATCAATTGTATCAGACATATTTGTACATATGTTGCCATCATCAGTTCCAAAACATTTTTTCTACTTTAGCCCCTTTTTATATCAGATATCTGCTCCTCCTTTTCACCCTCCCTCCTCCAGTATCAATATTTTAAATTGAAATGAATTTAATGATCTTTATATACTTAAAACTGATTTCCTGACTGCTTTCACAAAGATGAAGTGATGTTTGTGTTCTGCAGCAAAATTTTACTCATTAACTATTCTACCTACTTCTGATTAATAAAAATACGTTAAGAAAGAGACAATTTCCTTCCCCAAACCTACACATTAGAAAATGATTAAGGATCTACCAGGAATTTAAGCTAATGTAAAAAAGACACTAATTTTGACTAATATATTAAGAATAAAAAAGGTCAGGGCAGGGAGCTGTAACTTGAAAGAAGCTTAAAGAACAAGCAGGGTCGGGACCTTGGGAAAGGCAGGGAGAAAGAAATAGGCGTGCACACAAGAATCTCATCTCATCAGAGTTCTTTCACTGCAGAAGTGGTCACGTTTTTCACAGAGCATTAAAAAAAGAGGGACGACTTGCTAAGTGCTATGAAAGCAAAACTAAAGGGAGAATAAATAGACTTCCATACATTTATTCACACCTTACCTTCCTTTAATGGGGTTTTAAGGGCTACATTTTCTTTACTTTCGTGATGAAAAGCCTTTGAAGGATCAAAGTGCTTGATACCCAGAACTTTATTCAATTCCTCCTGCAGTCTTGTCTCACTTTGTTTTTTCTTAGCAAGCTGGGAGCGAAGCTTAGACACTTCCTATGCAAGGAAAAGGTGTACAGTAAATAATTATTACCATGCTGGTGATATGTGCAGTCACTGTTATTGACAGATTCCGAAGTTGCATATGCATCAAACAGAATACAAGAGCCAGTACTATATATATCCAAGCTTTAATATGACGAATTTCAAAATAACTTTAAAGCTGTGTTAAAAATGATGAGTCATTTACAGTTAGCTTCTCATCTGCCATGGAGCTCTGGAGCTGCAGTGGTTAAAGCACTATGCTGCCAAACAAAAGTTGGCGGTTCAAATCTACCAGCCGCTCCCTGGGAAAAAGAGATGGCAGCGTGCTTCTGTAGAGATTTCCAGACTTGGGAACCTACAGGGCAGTTGTATCTGCATCATAGGGTCACTACGAGTCATAATCAATTCGATGACAGCTGGCTTGGTGTTAGCGGGTTCCACTCAAGATGTAAATCTGTTTCTGATAAAAGTGAACTCAAAGTACACAGCTACTGTTGAACACTATTGTTATGATAACTATTTCGACATCTTTGTTACTTTGCAAATAGAATTAGATGTATAATGCCTTATGACGTTTTCTAATTAAACTGTAATTTTCAATATACTAAAAAGTAGTCCAAAAACCTGAGACCACTATTCAGCCACCTGGTCAACATGATAAAATAAATTCACAATTCTGAGATGAATTCTCCTCTAAAAACTGTTAGTTTTTTCTAATACCAAAGATCTTTGTTGTACTGTGATGCATTATAATTAGAATATATTCCCTGACCAAGTATTAATGAAGGTAAATTTTCTTTAACAAACCGATTTTAGCTGGCTATTTTCATCTTTTAATTTCACAACATGCTTGATTTTTTGCTTTAGATTCTGATGACCCAGTAATTTAGCATAGGAATCACTTAGTTTATTCAGCTGGTCCTGAGCTGCACCATGCTCATTCAACAAAGCCTGTCTCTCTGCTTCAAAGGCATCCAGTTGCAGCTGAAAAAGATTTTTTTCACAAGGTTAAGACTTAAAGCTCTTAAATCTTTCTTCTTTCACATAAGCCATAAAGGAGCTATGCAAAAAAAAAACAAACCAAACCAAACAAAATATTCATAAGGATGGAAAAGAAAGTCTGTCAACTAGCCTACTCTGTATCAGCTAGGTGTACATTATAACTGAATGCTGTGCTTCTAGTGCCCCAATTACCATTATATAGTTTTTCTTTGAAAAGATCAGCGTGTTAATCTGAGAAACACTAAGAAAGATCCAACATATGTGCAAATATACATTAATTTATATTAGGAAAGTTCGTATTGGGAGCGTTTTCTAAGCTATTAACTTTAAATCCCTCATTAGAAGATTTTTATTAATCTATAAAGGCTACATTGAGATTTATTATTAATAATAATTTAATATTATATATCGGCTCCTTTAATGACATTAGATTGAATTATAAATGACCTGTAGAACAATCCTCTAGAAAAACCAGGTCATTGTTGTGACCGTAATGGAACACAATGAGTTCCTAAAGCAACCACCACTAGATTTTCATTTACAAACCTGAAAAGGTTTTGTCTTATTATATAATTCTTCATAAAGGAGACGCCATTTATTAATTTCCTCAGTTAGCTCTACCATTGTATTTTCATTTTCAGCTTTTCTGTTTGGAAAAATTAAAATGAACTATTAGGAAATGTAATTTTAGAAAAAATAATTGCTATTATTCCACTCAGGTGATAAATCTAGAATACCTTGCTTCTTCCATTTGTTTTTTAAAATCTTCATCTTGTTTCTTGAGTTGGTTCTGCAAATCAGTTATTTTTTTAAGAGACGTAACAGTCATTTCTTTGATTTCTGCTTCTTTGCGTGCTGATTTGGTCTGCAGATCTAGAAGCATCCTTGGGTTTGAAAGAGTCCATTAAACAGTTATAATCATTTCAGTTACTTGTGTTCCCTGCCCCCCTTTTTTTCCTGTTAATGGATTTATATTCTCCATAAATGTGCTTTGAAATTCTGTCCCTTAAACTTGTAGCAAGCTGGTGGTACTGCGTGTCAGGCCTTAGGCTACTAACTGAAAGGTCAGAGGTTCTAATCTACCAGCCACTCACAGGGGTCCTCAAACTACGGCCCTTGGGCCACATGCGGCCCGCTGGGTGTTTTTGTCCTGTTTGTTTTTTTACTTCAAAATACGTGCAGTGTGCACAGGAATTTGTTCATAGTTTTTTTTAAAGCTATAGTCCGGCCCTCCAACAGTCTGAGGGTCAGTGAACTGGCCCCGTTTTAAAAGTTTGAGGACTCCTGCTGGGGAAATGAGATTTCTTGCTCCCATAATGTTTTCAGTCAGAAACCAGTGACTTTGGTTTTTGAAACCTGTAAAGATTCAGTTTGGAAGTAGTGGTTGCTTTGCTATGTTAATCAGGTCATATTTGAGCAGCATGGGTTCTAAGCTAATCATTTCCCAGTTTTAACAGTCCCAGTGTGAGGATCTTTTACAAGGCAAAGACAATGCCTAGGGCTTCATACAAGGAAGGAATCCACAGGCCTGTAATTTTATTCTGTACAGCTGTTAAAAAGTAAAATTTCTGTTCTTTATATAAATTGTAGTACTGGTTCTCAGTCTACAAGTGTGATTTTGCTTTATTTCATCTACAAACCTTGCATATTCTTGATTTCTGTTCTCAGTTGCCAAGATCTGATGTTGAGCTTCCTCTGTACATTTTTCAGCCTTGGCTACTTTTTCCTGTAGTGATGAGTTCTTCAGCTTAAGGTCCTCTATCTCACTAGTTAATGCTTTATAGCTAATTGGGAAAAAAAATCAAAGTGGCTTTCTAAATACAGTTTTAAGTTTATCCACTTTTAGTTGAAGTATGTATATCCTCATTATAAGTTTATTATTTATTACAGATAAGAATTTGGTGTGCCAAGGTCAGTACTGATGAGCTTAAATACCATATATTTACTGTTCATTAAAAAAAAAAAATCTAAACTAAAAAACTCCAAGGAGCATGCAAATGTAAAAACCAGCTTTCCAAACATGAAAATGATTCTTAAAAAAGACAATTTCTGCACTTATTGTCCAGAGTTTATGGTCTTGTGATGAAGATAAGGAAATACTTCCATCAGTCTACATAAAAATAGCTAATAGTATATTAAATTCCTGGTAAGTGCTACAGAGGTGGGAGAAGGAGCCTTAAGGAAGGAAAAATGATCAGGAATGACTCTAAGATTTACAGAACAAAAAAGTGGGAAAGTGAGGATATTATTGGCATATATTTAAAAAAAAAGAAAGCAAAAGAAGTGAAAAAGAGAGGGAAAAGTGGAAAGAAGATCAAGAGTTGTCTTAGATAAGTCATTATAAAATGCAGGTGATAGCTCTGAGTATGTAGGACTGCAGCCAACATATCTGGGGCGAGTTAATTAAACCTTTGATCAGTGGCCAGATAATGATGTTATAAATATCCAGATAAGACTTTGGCTGAAAAATAGGTTTCTCACCCACTTTAGAGGAATGAGATCTAAGGGCACAAGGTACACACTGTGAATTGACACACAGAAGGACACAAACATGGAAGCAATGAATGGCTAAACTCACTGGGATCTTTGGTTTTGCATGTTTTTTTAATTCATTATCATGCTATCTCTGGCCTTAAGAGAAAGGGCATGGATAATAATTTTGGCTTTCCTACTTGTTTGTCTCAAATCCTGGCATTTACTTTATCTCTGTTTATTCCTAAATTGAAAGTCATTCCAACCTAACCCACTCCCATAAGTGATCTAAAAATTCAGAGAGAACATACTGGAAAATACTTTCTGGGAAACTTATATTTCAACAGAATTTATAACATTTTAAACCATATAACACAAATCTTGCTGATACGAACCCTTGCATCTTCTCTTGTAGGCATTTTAGTTCTTCGGCCTTCGACTTTGTGTCCTCTTCCAGTTGCTTTACTAGTCTTTCCGCATGTTCCTCCTTTTGCTGCAATTTATCTAACTCCCCCAGTGCTTGCTTTAACTCTTCCTCAAAGAAATGTCTTTCTTTAATCATTTCCTCTTGAAAAGAACATAGTTTCTGTTGAAGACTTGAAGATAATTCCTATATCCAAACAGACAGCCATCAAAATAATTTTAAAGGGCATTTTGAACTTTAACTGAGAAACAAAAAGGAGTAGATAATGAAGCATGAACACTAGATTAGACTGAACTATTGAACTGTATGATATATGAATTATATAAAAAAACCCAAGATTAAAAGCCTCACTTTTTCATGAATTATATCTTACAATTAACACTGATAAATATCATTCTAGTCTTTGCTCTGGGAAGAAACTTCTTATAAAATTAAAATTATACTTTATATCTGTTTTACAACAGATTGTTATGTACTTTTCTCACAAAATAGTATCTAAAAATTATTCTGTAATAACAATGCTGTAAACAAACATTTCTAGGTCATATAACATACAAATTACCAGGTTTTTTTAAAAGCATTACAAATAAATTGAAAATTATTTTTGAGTACTCCTTACTTAAACCAGTTCTTCCATTTCAGAGACCACGCACTAGGTAGTACACACCACACATTTTGGTTCTTTCAATATTTTATAAATATACATATTTTTGCAGAGTAGGGGGAAGAAGGATATAGATGCTATTTCTTTTTGTATGTAAAAGTTACTTGTAAAAATTTATAAAAATAGGTACTGACATCTGTGTAGATCCATTACATTCTTTTAAATTGTTGAAGTATGCCCAACAATATACTTCACATCAGTGCTTGAAAGTACTTGTTTGCCCAACTCTCACTGGCGTGTTATGTTATCAAGTGTTTTAATTTATACTACTCATAAGTGAAACAGTTATTTCCATTTCCTCAATTCCTATTCCTGTATATACACTACTGTCTAGATGCTAACCTCTAAGACTTCCCTATTTTTAATCCATGCCCCTAAGCTCGTTTATTTTAGTGGACTTATTTTTCTTCTTGGTTCTTTGTAAAATATTCTTTATATAATTTTGATTTTAAAAATCTGTTTTGCCACCCCCCTGCTGAGGGGTTTTGAGGAGGAGACGAGCTAATCAGGGTGCAGGGTAGCAATGATGAAACATATATAACTTTCCTATAGTTCTTTAATGCTTCCTCCCCCCCAATATCATGATCCCAATTCTGCCTTGCAAATCTGGCTAGACCAGAGGATGTACATTGGTACAGATAGCAACTGGAAACACAGGGAACCCAGGGTAGATGACTTCTTCAGGACCAGCGGTGAGAGGGGTGAGGCCTGGAGGGTGAAGGGAATGTGGGGTAGAAGGGGGGAACCAATTACAAGAATCTAAGTATAGCCTCCTCCCTGGGGAATGGACACCAGAGAAAAGTGTGGAGGGAGACGTCGGACAGTGTAACTTATGACAAATCTATAATAATTTATGAATTGTGAAGGGTTCAGCAGGGAGGGGGGAGGGAGAGGGAAAACGAGCAAACGATATTGAGGGCTAAAGTAGAGGGCAAATGTTTTGAGATTGATGAGGGCAACAGGTGTACATAGGTGCTTGACTCAATGGATGTATGTATGGACTGATAAGAAATGTATGAGCCCTCAATAAAATAATTTTTAAAAAATTATCAAGGGTTCGTGAGGGAGGGGGGCAAGGAAGGAGGGAGGGGAAAAAATGAGGAGCTGATACCAAGGGCTCAAGTAGAAAGCAAATGTTTTGAGAATGATGATGGCAACAAATGTACAAATGTGCTTGACACAATGGATGTATGGATGGATTGTGATAAGAGTTGTATGAGCCCCCAGTAAAATGATTTTAAAAAGAAAAATAAATAAATAAATAACAGCTTATGATGAAAAAAAAACTGCTTTGCTTCTTGTATCATCGGACACTCTTCTACAATACAATTACTAATAAGGCAAAACAGACTTCACGGCAGTGAGTCCTCACCCCACCGCCACCCCCGGTTTCTATATACTACTCTACTACTCTATCACAAGAATGAGTCTTGAAATCATTCAACTCAGGTTTGGGGCTATATGTAGAGAAATTTTTGACACAGAAGAGGTACAGTTTTGTGTTTTTTTTGTATTAAACTACCTTCTCTTGTTGCAGAAGTGAATCAGTTTGCAATTTGTTTTGTTGTAGCTTTTCATGTTCTTGTTTTTCAATGATAAGCTTCTCTTTTAGGTTTTGTATCTCAGCATTTAGAATTTCAATTTGTTCACAATCCCTGATGACAAGATCTTCTATAAAAGGGAAAACATTAAAAGTACTGTGACTTGATACTATTATCAACTATGAGAAACCCAGAACCTTATAATGCTCCATTACCTTGCTTTCAGCATATTATCAAATGTTTGGGAGTGGGGGTGGCACTAACTCTAAAATTTGTATATATAATGAATATTGAAGAACAAATTTGCATTAAAAATTGAATCAACCAACATCACTAAGTGAAAAGTTATTAATTTAACCAAAGTGGGACGAGTTAAAGAATCTTTTAAATTGCCATTTAATATATAAACAAAGAAGAACCAACAAGAGGATGTCTTGATAAAAACCGTTTGGTGAAGGGCTAAGTCTAGAAACTCTTGTATGTCCACACACACGTAAAGTGTTAACGGTGAACGATCCGAACCGTGTGAGCTGCGCTCCTGAGACTGCAGTTTCATCAGTACCGTTTCTGCCATCACTAGTTTCCTGACTGCTGCTTTGCTGTAGGTTCTGTCTCATCCTTTTCAGGTGTTTGGTTTTTATACTCATTAAGAGAGAATGAAAGGAACGTAGCTCAGAATCTCACTGAGTTACACTGAGTTACAGTTATAGAATGGGGATTTGGAAAAAAAAAATTTAACAAGTTTGGCAGGCTCTAAAATCTAAGAAAAACCTGTTCCAAGTATCTAACAATTACAATTGGTTACCCAGAAGCTGAGAACTGCAAAATTGTATAAATTTCCACCAAGACAAGCTATATATTCACATAAACAGAGAAGCATATAGTCAAAAACTCTCACAAAGGGAACAGCATTTTTTGTTAGGATAATTATTAAAAATGTGTTTTAACATCGTAGAAGATGTTTTTTTTTAAAATCGAATACTTATTTAACGACAAGAAAAGGAGACTATTGTAATACCTTTTTCTTTGTCCAGGAGCTGACATCTGGCATTCAGATCTTCTACTTGTTTAGTCATCCTGTCAGCATTTTCTTCAAGAGACTGCTTAAGGCTTAGAATTTCATGATTCTTCTCTTTTAAATCTTGTTCTAACTGGGCAATATCTACCTTGTACTTCTCCACTTGTTCTGATGCACAACTACATTAAAACAAATCATTACGAATAATGCAGCTGTGTAGAAAATTAATCAGTATTGGTCAAAGTAGTACATTCATTACTCAACAAAATAAAGTCCAACTTAAAACTATTACAGTACCTGATTTCTTCAATGTATTCTAAGAGTTTCACTGTTTCAGATTTTTCATCAATCTTGTCTCTCTCTATAGAAACACTAAAAATAAAAACAAAACACAAAAATGTACATATTATACTAGTTTATTTAATCACAAATAGTGCTTACTATATAAAAGACCCTGTTGTACCAGGCAGACTGGCTGTAGAGTCTAAACTTTTCACCATTCTATTTGTAAAGCCTTACATGATTTCCATGTGAAAAGGAGACACATGAAAAATCCTGTTAAACATATTTTGTTACAAGGACAGTGATGGTGAGCATCATCTTGAATCCTGTAAGCATAATAATCTCTTTCATAACTTCCTAGTTTTTTCCCATAATGGATACAAAATAGAATTTTGCCTGAGAGTTAAAGTCTGTGTTCTAAACCACATTTTATTTATTAGTTTATGTGTTCATCTCCTCCAGTAGGTAACGGTCTCTTGGAAAATAAAGGCCACTCATAGACTTCATCTTCGTATTCACAACACATCATAAAACATGGCACAGAAGAAGCAGATAGCATCTGGGATCTAAAATGCTTGAAGGTAAACAAGCGGCCATCTAGCTCAGAAGCAACAAAGCCACATGGAAGAAGCACACCAGCCTGTGTGACCACGAGGTGTCTAAGGGATCAGGTATCAGGCATCAAAGATCAAAAAATCAAATCATTGTGAATGAGGAGGAGTGCAGATTGGGG
>NW_022111372.1:66735322-66736294 GCF_000313985.2 Echinops telfairi
TGTTTTTCTGTATAAGGAAACCTTGGATTTATGAAGACAGTAACTTAAATAATAATAGCCTAGGGAATGGGAAGTCAACATTAATGGGTATAAGAAGGAAGAAAATGTTCCAAAGTTGATTGTGGTGATGATCGTACAATCCTTCTTAATGGTTGAACTATTGAATTTTATGATGTGTTAACTATAGTTCAATAAAACTAATAATAAGGAAACACTGGGTGGGGGATTCATAGTCATATATCTGACAAAGTACATATCTAGAATCCCCAAAGTCAATAATCCATCAACAAATAATCCAATCATTAAGGACTGTTGAGTTTGGACCCCCGGTGTTCTGGTTAATAGTCCAATGATTGGCCCACTGGACATCCAGGACTGCTATTACATCTGACTGGTAGTGACTCTAGAAGTCGGGGAGCATTGCCACCATGGCTTTCCAAGACTATGGGAGTAGAAAGCCTCATCTCCCAGGAAGAGCTGGTGGCTTCAATCTGCTGATCTTGCAGTCAGTGGCCCAGTGCGTAACCACTACATCACCAGGGCTCCTGAGAAGTCAGTTCCAACTCATCGCGATCCTATGTACAACAGAGCAAATTACTACTCAATCCTGCACCATACTCACAATTGTTGTTAGGTTTGATTTCTAAATTTTTCTTTTTCAAATTATGCAGTAAACATCTCAGAACACACTTTAATAGTTTAATATATGGAAGTCAATGGATAATTCATGTCAAATGTTTCAGAGGTAAAGTTGACTCTAAATTTCTCTAAGAAAAATTCTAACTTTTCTTTTAAGAATTTTTGTGCATAGGTGAAAAAGTTGTGCCATCCATCGTATAACAAGACCAGAACATTTTAATTTTAAAAAAGAAATTTGATCTAAGACCCATTTTGGATTTTAGAATGTGAATCTCTACTTACCAAACTCATTACCAGTTGATTATAACCCATAGTGACCCCATAGGACAGAGT
>NW_022111372.1:66737854-66739342 GCF_000313985.2 Echinops telfairi
CTCCCTTCCCTCTGTTTGGTCCTTATACCCCCTCACTTTTAACAAAGATGACTGCACCCTCAGAGCACTGCATGCTTTGCCGCACCGTAACTTCTACTCACAACATGAAGTGCTGGCAACAGTATTCATAAGGCTCAAGGATTGCCCTCCTTCTCATTCCAAAAGATGATTCGTAATTTTAGTTGCTAATATTTAGCACATACTGTGCTCAGAACGCCCATGGATGGTCTCATTTTTATTTTTATAATAATCCTTTAAAAATTCCACTGCTCACACTTACAAATGCGGAAGTTTAAGCAGAAAGGTAAAAAATTTGCCCATATTCACTAAGTTATAAATGACACAGGCAGGAATCCACACTCCCAAAAAAGATCTATAATATGTCTGTATAACAGGCAGTCGTACTATATATAAACACTAACCCCTCAAGTAAACTCATCCCAGAATCCAGGTTTACATTTTGTAATAGAATTCAATTCTTTCCTTAGAAAATTAAAAAAAACCTATTTATATTCATTAACTCCCCTCTCAGGAAACAGTCTCACAGCAAAGGAAATATTATGACAACTTTTACAAGTTATGGAATCTGAACCAGTTGTACTATAAATACAATTCATGTTTATCAGGGGTGGCAGTGGCAGATTCCATCTGGCTTATAGAGACACCACACTAATGACTGTATAAGACGGCTTTCACTAGTAAACATTTTGTTAGGTGGTGTCAGCAATTCCTGAAGCTGGGTGCTCAACATCTATCTGTACTCTTTTGGCGGCTTTATATTTTTAACATCACAATGCAGAAGTGCTTACTCTGGGCTTTGTAGCTCACTACACGGAGAAGGCATATCTTACATTCATTTCTCTTATTTCTGGTTTACCTTGTCGCTTAAATTGTGACCACTCTGTTTGCAGAAGGCTATGGACAGTGTAAGCCCAAAGTCCAATGCAGTATCCCTACATGGATTAAGCCAGTGTATCCCCTCAGACCATAGTCAAGGGATGTGAATAGTCTTGCTATCAGAGAGCTTTGTAAAGTTGATGGCAGATGTAGTTAGGTTAAAATGTAAAACCTTATAATCGGATTTCCATTTTGACCCCTTTAAAGTTTGTTTTGGTTTTTGTATTATGGCCAGCCCTACCATGAGACACGACATCCCTCACTGACCCATAGCCCTACAAGGGACAACATTGGAGACACAGAGTGGGAATTCCGCTCGAACTGATTCCACCACACCTAGGCAAAACACTAAAGGTGTGGAACAGAACAGCAAGGAGAAAAGAGCAACGAAGTCCCCAGGGAACACCAAAAACAGACTTTGGGGCCAGGGCTTGGCACCCCATCAGATCCTACCGAAAAATATTCCTAAAGGCCACCAAACAGTCCTTGAACTAACTACAGGCTTTTCTTTTTTTGTCATTGGCTTTTTGTTGTTATTGTTGTTTTGTTTTCTTTTGTTGCTTTGTTTTGCTCTGTCTTGTTTTTGTGCAT
>NW_022111372.1:66741003-66743876 GCF_000313985.2 Echinops telfairi
AAAAAAAAAGAAAACTATGATGGAAGGATATATAAAGATAGTAAGTGGATTAATGATTTACTGATGGTGTGGGGAGGGTGGTTGAGGAAAATGGAGAGGTGGAAGTCGTGGGTACAAGAAAGAAGAAAATGTTCCGGGACTGAATATGGTGATGATTGTGCAACCCTTCATGACTATTGAAGTGCATGTTATGTGAATTATATGTCAAAAAAATATTTTTTAAAAATATGTCTGAGAAAAAAAATGATATATATATGTGTATATATATATATGCGTGTGTGTGTGTGTGTATATATATATATATATAAAAGATAATGGAATTTTCCCACCAAATTTGTGAAGCCCCCTCCTAGTAGGCTGTTACTATTGATAATCACAGTCGATCTATGGAGCACATTTACTCTATTAATTTATTCTTTTCACACTTTATTACCAATAAATCTTTGATGAAATCCTGCTGATATGCTACTATTTATTTCAGAGAAATAATTTTAAAGTGACCTCTAGGTACAAATTCTGTGACTTCATTAATGGTCTTATTTACTGGGGGGAGGATCTTGAGGGAAGATAACAAACATCAGACATTAAGCAGAAGGTCACTTGTTTGTTATAACCACTAGGCATGAAAATAAAAAGTTGAAATAACATTTCATATGTGAAGCAACTTAACATGTAAGGTACATTTAGAGATGAAATAGTCAAATGAGAGCTTAAAATTCCAAAATTGCTAAAATGAAAAAATACACACTTATTATTTATATGAGTGTAAATGTAATTATGAAGTTCAAGTACCTTAGATTTTAGAAGTTCATTAGTCCTGGTTAATTCAATAAGCTGTTTTTCCAGGGAAGCATTATTTGCAGAAAGAGAAGTTTTCTCCCTTACTGCAGCATTTAGTTTTGCTTCCATCTTCTCAAACTCAGCTTCCAGATCCTGGATCCGCTTGTCCTGTGCACCCCGTTCTTGCACAAGAACACGAATCTGAAGGAAAACAAAGTGATAAGTGAGTCACAGGTATAACTTTGACAGCATAAATATTTGTTATTGATATTTAAAATATGAAGCTTCTAAAAAAATATTCTCTCGTTTTTATCTTATGCCCTTTGACACTGTGATATTTGGATTTTACGTCAACTTGCACTTGTGGACAAGTAGAGTCCAACCTGTCAATCATCCCCGCCATAAGTTGCCTCCTGGGAAGTGTAGCCTTTGTATAAAAGAGAAACTAGGAAGGGTCCAACAATAAATAATATGCAGGAGTAAGTAAGAGGAGTCAGGTGAGGGCAAGAAGGTAATTGTAGCACAGTTCTAACAGACCATTGCCCTGAAGCATAATGTGGAATCAAGTTTTGTACGATCTCATGTTGAAATATGCCATCAAAAATGTGGACCTTTTTGTGTGGCTTTAAAATTTTTAAATAGACAACTAATTTCAATAGATAAGCAAACAACAAATGTTGTACAGCTTAATTAAGAGTTCTATATTGTCAGAATGCTCTACTTTAATGCAATACAACAACACAACTTAATGCAATGTAATCACCTTCCAGACTGTGAGCTTATTTGATCATCCAATCAGTTGAATGGAGTCTTGGGGGTAGCCTGACCCCAGTACATAAATGGATACTTTGGCCAAGTTCACACAGTCTTCTCTCTACTCTGCCTTCTCATTGCTTCACAATTAGTCCTTAGACTATAAGCCTGTAGAAGTCTCTAGTTGGCCACCTACCTTGTAAACTTTGATTCACAATCTCTGCACTCCTATGAGCTAGCAGATGTCTCCAGCCTACTGTCTGATCTACAGACCTGGGACTTGATCCTTGATTGCCTGCACAATTCCAAGGGCTATTTCTTGATGTGAATCAAACAATCTCTCTCAATTTCGATCCTAGAGGCAGTTCTACCCTGTGCTATATGGTCACTATGAGTCAGAATCAACTCGATGGCAGTTTATATTTTTACACAGATATATGTGTGTGTATATGTATAAATAGATGTACACACATATATAACCCACTCTTGTTGAGTTGATTCCAACTTGTAATAACCAGATAGTGTTTCCAAGGCTGTAAATCTTCATGGATGCAGAAAGCCTCA
Organism: Echinops telfairi; assembly: GCF_000313985.2. NCBI lineage: Eukaryota > Metazoa > Chordata > Mammalia > Afrosoricida > Tenrecidae > Echinops > Echinops telfairi. The sequence continues at coordinate 66,743,101 of NW_022111372.1, forward strand.
TCTTTCTACCATGGAGCAGCTGGTACATAAGAACCACTTACCTAGCAATTAGCAGCACTCCAGTGTGTAGCCCACCGCACCACCATGACTTCATAAATACACATACTTATATATATACATATAAGTATAAACATGCTACTGGTTTTAGTCCTCTAGCAGGGGTCCTCAAACTTTTTAAACAGGGGGCCAGTTCACTGTCCCTCAGACCTGTTGGAGGGCCAGACTATAGTTTAAAAAAAAACTATGAACAAATTCCCATGCACACTGCACATATCTTATTTTGAAGTAAAAAAACAAACGGGGCAAAAACACCCGGCGGGCCGCATGTCGCCCACAGGCCGTAGTTTGAGGACCCCTGCATCCAACTAGGACAGTGTTGTTCAATAGACCTTTGTATTATGGTGACAATGCACTATCTAGTGTGGTTGCCACTTGCCCAATGTGGCTACTGAGTACTAGAATGTATCTAGTCCAACTGAGGAAGTCGTTCCTAATTTCACAACATGTTAGCCAGCTACATGTGGCTCGAAGTACCATATTGCATAGTGCTGATCTAGATACCTTTCATTCTGGAGGAAAATATATAATTATGGTACAGAGGTATGCATATGGTTAGCATCACTTGATCACAAGCCACCTAACTTGCTAAAATTTTATGCTCACGAAGAAATTTTTCAGTCATTGTTATAACATCTAGATCAGGGGTGTTCAATATGACGATCACTGGTCGTCATATGATCTACTGGTCATAAATGTAGCGTGGGTAGATCGCATGG
>NW_022111372.1:66745229-66746864 GCF_000313985.2 Echinops telfairi
ACCTCCTTTTCCAATACCTTCAAATCTTTACCATTCTTTTGAGATTCTTTCTATATAAAAAAAAAATCAAAGAAAAATGGTAAAAATGTACTTAAATTAAAGCAAATATCAGAGCCAGGTTTGATTTTTTTTGTATCAAACAGCTACCGGTCCAAAGAAGTCATTTCTATTTTTAAAATTGCACTTAGTATATCAAACATCTTGTGGGTCCCTCACTGGCAGATAAAAAAGATTGTCAATATCTCAAAATATTTCAGCTTTAAGTGTTTTCACCCAGATAGATCAGGCTTTTTCTAACAATCACAGTGAAAAGAACAGGTGAAGATTTAGGGGGAGAAAGAGCTACAGACTGCCAGGCTAATATTAAATAGCGATATATTTTATTTATGTAGTTATTTTGGAAAGAAAATTTTTAAGAGTAATGAACTTAATCTTTGATATCTAAAGGGAGAGAAATCAAAGATGCAAAGAAAAATAAATGGCTAAATAGTGCAAAAGGTGATTAAAACTTACTCATTACTTTTATTGTAAATGAGACACACAATTTTCACACCACATCTTTTTATATCTAACAGCTTTGATAACACAATGACTAGAAACAGAACATCTTTTCCATCTAAAAATGGAAGAGGATACATATGCATTTTGAACAAAACGTCTTATCTCTCTAAGTTGGAAAAGTGTCACAACAGTTTCATGTTTATTAATGGCATTTTCTGTTGAAGTCTTATTATATTGTGGTGTTACATGGCCTTGTATAAAATTCTGTTTCCTAAGACAATTTGTGAATTCTATAATTAATTTAAGTTTCAAAATGGCTTCTTCAAGAAATTCAAGCCTTTTATAATAATATCTAAGAAAAAAGGTCCTATAGAAATATGATACAAATCACACATAAAAGCCAAAATGAAATCCCATTCCCTCATGTTCATTCTGACTAATAGCAGCCCTTGTTGGACAGAGAATTGCCTCAGAGGGTTTCCAGTGCTATAATTTTTATGAAGCCAACTGCCACATCTTTCTCTCTCAGAGTATCTGGTGGGTTTGGACCGCCAATCTTTGGCTTGCAGATAAAGTAAAAATTTAGTTTTAACAAAAGATTTTATTAATCCAACATATTAAAATATTATTTTAATGAATCATTATTAAAAACACAAGGATAAGTAATAAGCATTGTATCCAAGTTTCCAATTCATACATGTACCAGCTTATTCCACAGAGAATATAAGACATCTCTCTGTGATCAGTAGATGGCTGCAAAAAAAGTTCTCTCAGTCATACACCTGTCTTAGTCTTGCCAAGGTGTCTTCAAAATAAAAGTACAATCGGCACAGTAGGTTCTGTGGATAGCTGCTAGGTTTGTTAAATTCGAGGTAGAGCACTCAGCCTAGAAAATTATGGTGACTGTTTTCAGGACCCCAAAGGATAATCTTGATTTTCTCAAAGGACACCGGACAACCATGGGGACTTAGTAATGATGAGGTTGTAAGAACCTTGAAAAAGGCATTGGTGAGAAAAAGGCCAGGAAAGTTGTGCTGAGGAGTCTTTCTCCATCAGAACCCTGTACTTGCTCACGTTTCTAAGGTTGCAAGGCTGCCCTGCGAGGCCTAGGGCTCTGTCCTCGAGCCCCGAGAC
>NW_022111372.1:66748658-66750447 GCF_000313985.2 Echinops telfairi
AGGAGGGGAAAAAATAAGGAGCTGATACCAAGGGCTCAAGTGGAGAGAAAATGCTTTGAAAATGATGATGGCAACATATGTACAAGTGTACTTGAGACAATGGATCTATCTATGGATTGTGATAAGAGTTGTATGAGCCCCCATAAAATGATTTAAACAGACAAACACCAATTTTAATGTTGCTAACTACCAAATAAAAATATGACATCATTTAAAAAGGCCTATTAAATAATGTGAAATTCATCCAGATAGAGAAGTGAGTAAAGAATGAAGGCCATTTTGTAATACTTAAATTTGTTATTATTCGTAATTGCCACTGAATCAATTCTGTTGTTGTTAAAGGCTACGAAGTCAGTTCCATGTTCAGTTACCCAATTTTAAACAGAAGACAACACTGTTACCGGGTTCAACCCCATCCTCACAACGTGAGTCCATTGTTACAACCATTGTGAACATCCATTTTATTGAAGGCCTTCCTTTTTTTGTTGTTGACGCTCAACTTTGCCAAACATGATGCATTTCTCCAGGAACTGGTCAGTCGAACCAGTCTTCCAAGTGACATCTTGGCTTTTCAACTTTAAAGAGATATTATTCAACAGATTTGCCCAATACATTGATTTCTTGATTGTTGCTTCTAAGGTACTGATTGCGGATCCAAGTAAAATGTAATCGTTGCCAACAGGCACGTCTTCTCTATTGCTAGTACTATGTGTTTACTGGTTTAGTTGTAATGACATGTGTTCTTTGTGCTGTGGTGGAATCCACACTGCAAGTTATATCTTTGATCAACATGACTGTGCTTCAAATCCTTTTGGCAAGCAGGTCATAGCATTGCATAATGTTATTGAGTCTTTCTCCCATCCTAATGCTGTGTTCTTCTTCATAATCCCCCCCATTTTGGATTAGTTTGAATTAATTCTGCACACATTTAAATGTAATGCATTTAGTAAAAGCATGGACAGAAATGTTAAATATGATAGAGCTCTCATGATAATGTTTCATTACTTTATGGATTGACTTAAAAATACCCTATCCTCGTGAACACCTTTCATAAATATGTTCAATGATACATTGATAAATCATGTAGCATATAAAAAATCCTCACCTTTAATCCCAAAGTCTTCACTTTTTTCGTTGAAGCTAGCAAGGTAGCATCTTTTTCAAAATGAAGATTTTGTTGTGTTTCTGCAAAAGCAACAGAAAAATCAATTATACAGGTCATGGCTAGTGCTTACCTGTTTTTAACTACAAGTCAAACACCCAAATACCTTATTGCAAGTATTACTGTAACAGTAGATAGTTATTGTTTTAACACTACATTTATAATAGTTGTTTTATAATATTTTCTATATCTCACATATTTCTGATATTCCTAATAGAAAGGAAAAAGAAATTATTAAAGGTAATATAAATTATCTATGTAAATGTCTTACTAAATTTTGTTGTTTATATGGGCATCTGCCATGACTGGTGAGTCCACAAAATATGTCATCAGCCACTTGCTAGCCTGTTTTGCCATTATGGGCACTCCTACACACTTAAAGACAATGGCCCTGTCTACACTAGCAAAATATTTCACAATTTTTGTCACGATTTGAATATTCATCACACTACAGCTATTCCTTACAATCCACAAGTCCAAGCCCTCATTGAACGGGCACATGGCACATTAAAAACTCAATTATTTAAAAATAAGGGGGAAACGAAAGGTGATACAGCATACAACAACCTCCATTTAGCGCTATTGACTAAATTTTTTCTCCTTCCATAAGGTTCTAACATAACTAGG
>NW_022111372.1:66753839-66771587 GCF_000313985.2 Echinops telfairi
AACTCTGCCCTTATGTGTGGACACCAGCCCCAGCTGCTTAGCTATTAATTCTCAAGCATGGATAACTGGCTGATCTTTAATGAAACTAGCCATATGTTCTACATGATAAAGGGTGAGGCATTTAAAACCTGGAAACTTGTAAAATTATGAGTTACCCGCATGTCATTGCCAAGTCTCAAATGGCAGGGGCCACATGGAAAGGTGTTAAGAAATGACACTGTAACTTTTGATAGGGGGCCCCATGGAAAATTGCTCTATCTCTTTCTGCTGTGGCATCCAACACCTCTCATACTTTCCCCAAATAGTAGTTGGGCATAGGGGGGCTTTATCCCCCATGCCTGGATTAAAAATGTTTGCCATAAGCCTGAATTTTTGGTGTGGCTACTTTAATATTGCCATCAATTTTGCCTTGACAGCTTTCAATGCATAGAAAATAACCATGTATCCTCTGTAGCTCTTTTGAATTTAATAAATAAAACAAAAGGGGGGAATTGAGGGATTTCTCCCAAGGTGTTGCCCCCAAGGAAAGTAGGTCAGATTATTCTCCCTAAGGGTTATCAGCCATGTAGAGCAGACTGTAAAGTCTGTCCCACCCGAAGTAGGGCCCACTCCCTTCTGATAAGGATAGTATAGATTGTTTCCCTGGAGAGTCTAGGGAGGTCAAGCCCACTCAGGGGTCAACAATGTAAGGCTGCCATATTGGGTCTAGGGTCTGCCACATGTGTAGCCCTAGTCCTTCCCCTTCCTACTGTGTATATCCCTAGCTCATCCCCTTCCTGTGACGCGTACCAGTAATCATGCCCCTAAGTATATATGGGCCTTGGTGAGAGATAAAGAGCTCTCTCCTGCCCTCTCGTCCCCCACCTCTGCGTGTCCCACCAAGAGGAGCTGCGGTGTGCATGCCGCCATGAAGTGTGTCTGGCTTCTCTATGATTCTCTCCTGTGCTCCGTGACTTTGCTCTAATCTTTATATATCTTAACTGTACGACTGCTCCTGCTGAACCCGTAATTAGTTGTGGGGGGCTGGTTACCCCCACAATTGGTATTCATTAAAATACTTGAGCTCATAAAGGTATTTTTTAATTGGGGTTCCATTACCTTTTTGTTTGTGAAATCGTTGTGATTTCTGAAAAGAAACAGGTCCTTTCGATGCTTCTGAAGTTGTAATATCATAAGCACCTGGTGATGGCGCACAACCTAAAGGACATACAACACATGGTCATTTAGTGCTAATTATGACCTTGCTATGTCATAGTCAAAGTGCCATTGAAAAGGTAATTGCTTCTTCGTTTTATTGAAAATAGCATAAAGCAGAGAGGTTATATCATTATCTTTCCAAATACTCTTTATTTCAACTGGATCAAATGAACATGTACAACGGAATCAAAGAGTAATGACAGTATTGGGATAAATATCATACAGTGACAATCAATATGGCTTTATTACTAAGGATTTAATATGAGAAACAATAAAATATTTGGTATCAACTCTACTCAAAATTATTGAAGTAGCTAAAATCAAATTCTAGAAATGAAACAAAAGATATCTACTCATTAGGATTTAGTCTAAAAATGTATTATAATCTTTCTCTGATTATTGCCAGTACAGCAGACTCACTGATGATGCCATTAAAGTCTTAATGAAATAATAAAAGAAACCAGGCTAAGAGCAATTCAAAATTCTGGGACACTTACCAGATGCCAATCATTATTTTAAGTATTTTAAGCATATAACCTAATGTTAAAATCACAAATGTCCTACAATAGATTAATTCTAATTTACATATAAGGAAGTTTACTTAGGTGTGGAGAATTTATAAAGTCAGATTACTCAAAGTATTGACTATACATTGGTATCTTTTGATGTTCCAGAAACTTATACATTATCTCACTTAGAAGAAGTCTCAAATTGAGGCAACTCCACTTACTTTATTCTCAGCAGATTTGAAATCAGGCCCTCCAGACTTTCCATTAAAAAATGTCCTTATTACAAATTTTTAGATGATTAGGAACCAGTAGATTTGTACAAGTCTCTGAAAAACTCTATTTTATATATTTTACTATCGACTTTCGTACAAATAAATAGAAATAGCAAGGAGCCTCTCATATCCCAAGCAAGGCAACAACTGCTATCATAAATGTTTTTTTAATGACATGCAGGGACTCATTAGTATGCCTGGTTAGCATTACACACACACACACACACACACACACACACACACACACACACACACACAGCTATAAAAAATACATACTAGCGGTCGCATTGCTAGGTGCTGGCTATCAGGTTGATTTTTTTAAACAGTTTTATTGACATTTAATTCACATATCACACACTTCAACAGTTTGATCATATCAAAAGAAGTTGTACAATTATCACCACAATCATTTCTAGGACATTTTCTTCTTTCTTGTATGCACTGCTACCGCTCCCCATTTCCCTCTACCCTCCTCTCCCATACTCCAAAGAAGCCATTAATCCAGTTACTGCCTTTATAGATTGACCTATCCTAGATTTCATATACTGGAAAACATACAAAATAAAAAATAAACCAGAGAAACATCTCAATTGAAAAGTAGAAGATATTAAAAACCAGAACTTAAAATTAGTCAAAAGAGAGGTACATTTTTAATCTAACGGTTCTGCAATGATCCATTTTCCACTGCTTACTGCACCATAGCAAGGTTATTTACAAAGAGGAAATTCAGTGGATGTTCAATTTGCCTGAATTTCCTCTTCCTTTTTTTTAAAAAAATCTATGAAACAATCTACAATGGGTCAAAAGGGACATCAAATGATAAGGCCTTACATTTTAACCCAGCCTCATCTACCATCATCCAGGTAACAATGCTGGTGGACAGCAAAGTTATTCACATCCCTCCACTATGTTCAGGGGGCACACACCAGAGGCTTAATCCAAGTAGGGACACTGCAAATGGATTCTGGATTTACACTGTCATTCACAGCCTTTTGCAAACCGAGTATTCACAATTTAAGCCTTTCAATCTCCAGATGCTATTCTTTCTGATAGCCAGGCACCATCTTTCTTTACCACACTTTGCTGAAGCAACCATATTTTCAGTGATTTTTATGAGGGTAAGTATGGAGCAGGGCCATGTGCTAAGAACAAACTGTCTTTAAATTGAGGCTAGAATTAAGTGTGGGCTCAATATTCACCCACATATCTATGGCTTACATATGTTTTTGGTTTACTTTAGAGGTTTCATTATTTTATGATTGTCAACCATCCCCAAGGCAAAAGGTAATCCTTTAGACAGTATCATTAATTTATCTATTGGCATAGAAAGACATTGTTGAGAAAAGGAAATTATACAAGTATAGGCTGGCTCTGAACTGCATACATGAATTGTTAATTTGTACAGATTAAATTCTTAAGTAAAGGGGCACTACTATTACACTAACAGTGGGGGCTGGTGATAGGGCAAATTTTCCAGCAACACCCATTCACAAAAGCAGGATCATGCCCATCAGAAGAAAGCAAGGCATTAAAATAGTAAGTATAAGGCAGTTCTGGGCACCTTTTATTGGGGACCCTAAAAGTAAGGAATCCGAATCCTAGGTGGTTTTTGACTCATAGTGACCCCATGTGACCTGAAGAGCTGCCCCATTAGGTTTCCCAGGCAGCAATTTTTCCCCCCCTTTTCCCGGTTTATAGACATATAAAACCTATACATTTCAATGGTTTAAACATATTTAAAAAGTTATGCAATCATCACTACAATCAATTTTAGAATCCTTCATTCTTGTACTGCCCTGTTTCCAGGACTAAAACTTTTTATGGGAGTAGGAAGTAAGTAGTCTTCCTCCTGCAGAGTGACTGGTGCTTTTGAATTGCTGATCTTGTGGATCAGATCGTGAGGGACCCCTACATCACCGAGCATCTCATGGCAAACATAGACTTGACAAAAAGTATTAATCTTAGCATGCTCAGATTTCCCAAACGTTGTAAACTGTTTATATACTACAGTGAGGACTAGGGCTTACCAAGGCTTTCAAAAATCAGGCAAGTATGATAAATCTTCCTAGAGCATTCATTTTACTCATTTGGGCTAAGAGTCAGGAAGCAGTATTGGTGGTGGTGATGGTTGCTGTATACTTATCTAGGACTCCTGATGACCTCCTACGTGCACAGTAGAATCAATCCACATGGTTTTTAGAAGCAGACATCTAGGCCTGTATCCTGTGGTGCCTCTGGGTGGGTTCAAGCTGGGAACTCCTGAAATCATGTTAGGGATGGCATTTCTTCTTAGAGCAATCATTTTATTCTTTTGGATATGGAGTAGGGAGGGAAGAATTTAATCTGTACAAATTAGCAATTCATGTAATGCGGTTCAGAGCCAGCCTATACTTGTATAACTTCCTTTTCTCAACAACGTGTTACAGTTTATGCCAATGGTTAAATTAATAACACTGTCAAAAGGATTACCTTATACCTTAGAAGGATGACTAAAATAATGAAGCCTCTAAAGTGAACCAGAAACATATGTAAACAATAGATATGTGAGTGAATTTCGAGCCCACACTTAATTCTACATCCTTTTTCTTTTAACTCTATTTTCCCCACAAGCTTTTTAATACCCCCTCCCACCATATTTGACTCTTCCATTTAAGAAAATAAGTTTGTGCTGCTTTGGTCTTCCTTTATGAGCAGAGGGGGCACAGAGTTTTATATTCACAAGTTAGCTGACAGAAATTAAAGATACAAGAGAGCATCTAATAGAGTATAATACACAGTGTTCACCTGTACCACTTATTGACTGCTAATAACAAGACCCCTGTTTTCTCAACGGTAAAATGAGGACAATAATCAGTACCAGACTATACAAGAAATAAACGAAATGATGAGGGAAAGACCTTAGCCCCAGTCCCAGTGCTATGCTTAAGAGCACACACAGGTCAGGCAGGTGGTGGCCTAGAGTCATACCTCAGCTAAGCCAAGGGTTGTCTGTGTACTACTGGGAAAATAATTTTACTTCACTTCAGACATTTAGTCCACACAAAAAATAGTATCTCTTAAAAGTATCTGTTAAGGACTTTAAGGAGAACCCAAGTAAAGATTTCGTATAATGCCTGGCATCAGTCGATGCTAACTCATAGCGACCCTATAGCACAGGATAGAATTGCCCCTGTGGGTTTCCAAGATTCTAACTCTTTACAGGAGTAGAAAGCCCCCAAAGGGGCTGGTGGTTTCAAACTGCTGACCTCACGGTTAGCAGGCCCAACTCATAACCACACCACCACCAGGACTCTAGTATATGGATAAGTGGTCAATTCTGGCTGTCATTAGGTCAGCTATATTGTTTTCAATAAGTCCTACTGCTGTAATTTTACACCAAGTACCTGCCTTTACCAATAATAATTTATGCCCGGATGGAATATCCAAAAGAAACCCATAACAGAGGCTTTCTCACCCCAGTCTCCTTCAGCCTGCCTTACTTTCACACCACTAAGTTTATAGACTAATCCTCACTTGCAGGTTAAGAGCTATGGGCAGGAACTGGTTTCATTCACTGCAGTATCTTTAGCAACCACAGCAGGATATGCAGTGTTGTAGTTAATTATTGTGGAGTACATTTCAACACAGCAAGTTCATAACAAGCAGTAAAAATTAATACGCTTGAGAAAATAAATCAATTCAAACGTATCCGTTCCCAGTCTTTCAGCCTCTGATGAAGGGAACTCAGGAGCCTAGAACTTCTCCCGTACCCCAGCTCCTTCCCCATACGCACCAGAAGGGTCATTGAATCGTTTCAGAGGCGCTTTAGGAAATGACATGCTGAAGATGAACTCCACTAACAGAAGATCACAGGATTTAGGCGAAAGCGCCGGCAGGTAATCTCAATCTACTCTCTTCAAATTCAAACTACCCGCACATTCCCAGCCCATAAGAACCTCCGCCAATTGGAAAACGATATCCATGGTGTAAGCCAATCACACACGGGAATGCTAACCGAGCATGCGCACAATGATTTAGCTTGCCCAATGAAATGGACTGTGAGTCAAAGCTACTAGCCAATAGGAATCTACCTTTCACTGCTCTCCCGCCCCCCGCCCCCGACAATTTCTGACGTCTCCATTTGACCAAAATAGGAGATTTGGGAAGTTGCGTTTTGGTGACAATCATGTAGCGTTTCCATTTAATTGCTTCCAACCTTCTCCCACTCTTCTGGGGATGCAGAATATTCTGAGTTTCAACTTTTCTATATTGGTCTTGAATACCCGTCCAAAATGATTACAGAAAAGGAAAAATGGCACACGCCCAAACGCCCTCTATGCGCAAGCGAGGGCGGGGCATAGCTGCGCACGGGCAGTCTGCGCACGGGCAGTCGTCTGCGCGCGTGCGCCCTGCTCGCAAAATTGAGCGGCCGCCGGTAGGCAAGAGGAGTATGTCGGCCCCGTTTGAGGAGCGCAGTGGGGTGGTTCCTTGCGGGACACCGTGGGGTCAGTGGTACCAGACTCTGGAGGAGGTGTTCATTGAAGTTCAAGTGCCACCGGGCACCCGTGCCCAGGATATCCAGTGCTGCCTGCAGAGCCGGCATGTGGCGCTGGCCGTGGGTGGTCGCGAGATTCTCAAGGTAGCGGCCAGAGGTGCCTTGTATTGTCTTCCTGGCCCCTCTTCATTCCCGAACCCGAAGCTTCCGTTCCCGAATGGAAAGGCCTTAGGGAAGTTCTGCGACGCCTCTGGCCGCATGAATGCTAACGTCCTGATTTTCGTCTGGTCGACTAGCCCAGAAGTGAGCCCATGTATTTCCCTTATTTTCAAACCAGACTAGGTGTTTCTCTGAGCGTCTTCAGTTAAGAACAATAATTAGCTCATTAAAGCACCTGATCTTCACTGAACTAGGTCCTGGTGGCACAACAGGGAATGTGGCAGTACGGGTACGTTGTTGAGGTGTGTGCTAAAGCAACTAATATTTAGGTCGGGTATTAGAAAATCAAGGAGCCCTGGTGTGCTTATGCGCTGTTCCGCAATATGCAGTTCGTAACCAACCATCCGCTCGAGGGAGAAAGACCAGGTTTTCTACTCTCGTGATCAGTCTCCGACAAAGGGGCTGTTCTACACCGTCCTATAGGGTCGCCGTGAGTCGGCATGGACTTGATAGCCGTGAGTTTGGTTGGGGTTTCATTAGAAAATTACTTTGTTGTACAACATATAATAAAATAAATGCACATACTATAATACTGTAACAACAGGGTAAGGTTTCAGAGATGACATAAGGTGATATATTTTCTTGGTTGAAATTCTAAAACTTCTGCATGCTTCTGGAGTGGGCCCCCCCTATGCGAAGGATGTGAAGACAATAATCAAACCCTGTTCCCAGTTACGTCTTCTCATTCATGCCCCCTTTTACTTTGTTAAGCTTGTAGCTAAATTTAATTCGCCAATTGTAGTTGGTAGTCTTTCTCAGATTAGGTGTCTGATGACTGTAGTTTGAGGGTGAAGGGAGGAGACGGTTGGATCGTCTGCCTCTGCCGGTTTTTAAATTTTCTAGCCTTGGCAAGAATCTGTTTCAGTGTCTCCAAAGCTTTTTTTTTTTTTCATTCTTATGAGGCGGGTAATTTCTCATGGGCCAGTGTGGTGATATCCATATGAAGAGTTTGTGCAAGTGATAAGCACATATGTCAGCCACTAATGTTTTCTATGGAAGTGTTTTGAGTGAGTGCCTCAGAGGAAAGGTAAAATTGCTTTGTACCAACTTGGATCTTAAAGGCCTCTCTGAATAGTGGTGCATTTTATTATTTCCTGAACAATGGATTAAGATTACAGTTCAAATTTCTTTTAGTAATTCTAATAACTTTAGCAATTTAGATGTCCTTGTAAATCAATAAGGTATGTGTTCTCACTGGTCAAGTTGACATACCCCAAATTGGTTTTGCATTTTATGCTGATTTCATTTCCTTTCCTAGCATTTCAATTTGGCAAGCAGCAGCAAATGAAAATTGATTTTACTGTGTGCATCCTCTCTTTTAAATACACATTTTGCGTATTTCTTTTTTTAGAACAACTATTTCAGAAAAATATCAGGTCACAACGAACCAGGTAGCAGATCTCAAGCAGTATGTGCTATAAAAAAACATTTAGTAAATGCCTAATTACCCATGAGAGATTGAAACAGTCTTTAAAAACTGACTTCTTAGTTTCAGCAAGAGGTCTCTTTTGATAGTTCATTTTAAGTGATAAAAGTAAAGCATTCTAGGTATTTACTTTACACTTGACTAGTGAGTGACAGGAAGTGTTTCTACATATTCAAGAGATGAAGGAGCTGTGATCTTTCTGACTGGCACATACACATACACGTTGGCAGAGTATCCCAAGCGCTGTGAAGTAGGCTCCCCTTCACTGGATGAGAGGAAACTTTCGACTGAGCATATATAAATGTAAAATACCACGACATTTCCTCTTCCTAGTCTAACAAAATTAAAAATTATATGTGGATCAAGTAAGCTAAAACCTTGAAAGCTTTATTATAAAAATTAGTGACATGTTATAATTTTACAAGTGTCTTGTATATATTTTTCAGGGCAAACTCTTTGATTCTACAATCGCTGATGAAGGCACATGGACATTGGGTGAGCATAATTGGTAATATTTCATTTCATAAAAGTCCTTTAAATTTTTAATTTTAACTTAGTATCCTTCATCCTTTTTTATAAGGGCCTCTTGTCTTTATAAGGGTGCCCTGGTAGCATAGTGGTTATGTTTGGGCTACGTTCTGCATGGTCAGCAGTTCGAAACCACCAGTATCTTCTAGGGAGAAAGACTGGGCTTTCTAGGTCTGTAAGCAGTTAGTTTGGGAAACTCACAAGGGATCGCTGTGAATCAGCATTGATTCCGTGGCAGTGAGTTTGATTTTGGTTTTGTCTTTATAAGGAGCCCTGGTGGCCAAGTGGTTACAGAGGTGGGCTGCTAAGTACAAGTCAGCAGTTCAAATCTATCAGCTTCAAGAGAAAGCTGAGGCTTTCTACTTAGTTAGTCTCAGAAATCCCCTGAGTTCTACCCTGCACTGTAGGTTCACTGTTAGAATTGACTCCATCGCAGTGAATTTTGGGTTCTTTTCCTTTATAGCTTTGAAAGTTAATGTAGTTGAAAGTTACACATTTAAAAACAGCTGTATATCGAGTACCAAATGATTTTAAAAATGTATGAAACCTAATTATTTTTACTTATGATTTTTACTTTTTGTTTATAGAGGACAGAAAGATGGTCCGAATTGTTCTTACAAAGACAAAAAGAGATGCAGCAAATTGCTGGACTTCTCTTCTAGAATCTGAATATGCAGCTGATCCTTGGGTCCAAGACCAAATGCAGAGAAAACTGACATTGGAGAGATTCCAGAAAGAAGTGAGTCAAACAAGTGTGTATGAACTCAAAATAATCACTATTATACTTACTCCTCACTTATTGATTATCTTGTTGGCACTTTGTACTCACAATAGTAGTTTAAAAAAACAACAACAAAAAAACCCTCCACCTATTTTACCCGTAAGTGCCATACATCTGGTGGTGACGAATGCCAAAGCCCAAGTGAAGGAAGATCAGCCCTGGATGTGATAGTGAAAGTTATGTGTCAGTTTGAGTCTTGATTTCATTGGTTTGGCATTTATGCAATGATGTATATAATGGACAGTTATAGAATGATTATACTTATGATATATAATGAGAATTATATAACAACAGTGTAATGATTAATTTGGCAGTTATGTAAACATGTAGTCATCCTCTAGTTTTTGGATATTTTGTGATCATTCATTTTTCCAGAAGGCCAGTTTCTGTATAATGACGTAGTCTTTGGAACCTAACCTTAAAAACACAATGTGGTTATGAAAAGTTACAAAAATTCTTCAGATCAGTTTTCTTAAAGTTAAATGTTTAGAAAATTGACTGGCGCTTTTAGGTATAGTTATGATTAATTTCCCTTAAGATGAACTTTGGTTTATTTGTACTGCCAAGTTACTGTTCATTGAGTATACCTAAGTAATACTTGAATAGACACAAAAATTGAATGATTAGCTTACATGCGATAAAAAGTGATAGGCCCCTCTACCAACATCCCTGCATACCATGCTCCTATCTCATTCTTAGATGTTGTTGTTTTTATTTAGTAACATAAATGAGGGGTCACTGTATCCTTTGACTTTTATTCTTTACTTGATTTTTCCTTTAATATAGTACATCTTGGGTCTATTTTCATGTAAGTACAGATACATAAACTTTTTAACGGCTTCTAAGTATTTTATAATTTGTATCTTAATAATTTAGCTAGTCATACTCTTTTATAGAATTTAGATTTATTTTTCTCTATTTCAAGCCAGACTTGTACTTTCATTTTTGTGAAACTGTTCAAACGTTCCCGCAAGACCGATATCTATAAAATTTCAGTCAATAATTTTCATGTATGTGCTGCTACTTCCCAAATATATGTCTCTAGCTTGATCTTTTCTTCTCAGCTTTGGACCCAAATGCCAATTGGCTAGTCAGCATCTCGCCTTGGAGCCCAAGTATATCTAAACATGTCCAAAATGAACGTCCCTTAATCCCTTCTAAAATGTGTTCTATCTCTTGCCATCAGTCTCTTACTTGATGGAAACTATTTGCTCAGGCCAAAACGAACTTGGGAATCATCCTTGATTCCTGTTTTTCTGTCAACCCCATTCAGTTTTTTTAGGAAATCATACTGGCACTAAGTCCCAAATATACCCAGAATGTTGCCACTTCTCACGAGCAACACTGCTACCACACTCATCTAAGCACTTAGACTCAGTGTCTCTGTGTAGGCTTTCCAAGACTATAAATCTTTACAGGAGCAGACAGACTCATCTTTCTTGGGAGTGAAGCAGCTGGTGGTTTTGAACCGCCAGCCTGCCAACAGTTTGATTAGCACCCCAATGCATAATAACCCACAGCACCACTAGGGATTCTCCTAATTGATCTCCTCACTCCTACCATTACCTAGCTATAAGCTAAACAAAGCAATTTGAAAATACTTTACATTATACTTTAAAGCCAGATCATGTCACTATTCAGAACTCTGAGATTCGTTCCCCATTCATTCTAGTAAAGCACAAGCAATTATTATCTCCTATTACTATTCCCTCAGCAGTGTACTTTAGCCTTCCAGACAATACAGGTCTGTTTGCGGTTCCTGAAGCCAGCCAGCCATTTATTTCCTTCTGATTGAAGTTCTTCCACAGATCTGATTGGCTAACTTATTCATTACTTGCAAGTCATTGCTCACTGAAATAATATTTTGATCATTCTGTTTAATTCTAGAATCTTTTCCCCATTTCTTATGACCCCCCCCCCCTTTTTGTGAAATAATAAAGCTTCACTGGGACACAGCTATGCTCATTCTCTTTTGTATTGCCTATGACTGTTTTCACAAAATGGCCCACAAAGCCTAAAATACTACCTGGCTCTCTTACAAAAAAAGTTTGATGACCCTTGGACTGGATAATTTATGCTTCATTGCTTTTTAATGCTACAATGTTTCTTGCTACTCCCAGAAAGATGAGTCTGTCTGCTCCTGTAAGGATTTATAGTATGAGAGCAGGGATTTTTGGTTTCTGAGTAGAATTGTGAGTGCCTTGGGCTTGACCAAGGGCGATGTAGCAGAGAGGAATTACTGAAACCTGAAAGAAGGCTGAACACGATAGTGGACAAGAGGAAAGTAAAAGGAAATAGAGGAAAGAACTAGGGAGCAAAGAACATTTATAGAGGCTTAAATGCAGGCATGGACATATGTAAATGTATATATGATGATGGAAAAATAGATTTATGTACATATATGTTAAGTATTAAGGTAGCAGATGGACATTGGGCCTCTTACTCAAGTACTCCGTCAATGCAAGAACATTTTATTCTAATAACCCAGCATTCTGTGATGCTCACCTTCCCAATAGGATCACTGAAGACAAAATGGGTGCATAAGCAAATGTGGTGAAGAATGCTGATGATACCCAGCTATCAAAAGATAGAGCTTCTGGGTCTTAAAGGCTTGAAGATAAACAAATGACCATCTAACTGAGAAGCAACAAAGCCCACATGGAAGAAGCACACCAGCCTGTGTGATCATGAGATGTCAATGGGATAAGGTATCAGGCATCAAAGACCCAGAACCAAAAAAATCATATTAAAGTGAATCAGGGGGAGTGTGGAGTGGACACCCAAAACCCATCTGTTAGACAATCGGACATCCATGCCCTTACAGAAGGGTCTCAAGGAAGTGACAAGCCAGTCAGGGTGCAGTATAGCACCAATGAAACACACAACTTTCCTCTATTTCTTTAGTGCTTCCACTCCCCCACTATCATGACCCCAATTCTACCTTGCAAATCTGGTTAGACCAGAGGCATGTACACTGCTACAGATAGAGCTGGAAACACAGGGAATCAAGGACAGATTAAAGCCCTCAGGGCCAATTATGAGAATAGCAGCGATACCAAGAAAGTCAGGTTAAGGTTGGGGGGGGGAGCGGGGGAACCAATCACAGTGATCTACATATAACCCCCTCCCTGGGAGACAGATAACAGAAAAATGGGTGAGGGGAAACAGCAGTCGGTATAAGACATGAAAAATAATAATTTTTAAATTATCAAGGGTTCATAGGGAAGGAGAGTGGGGGAGGGGGGAAATGAGCTGATACCAAGGGCTCAAGTAGAAAGAAAATATTTTGAAAATGATTATGGCAACATGTATAAATGTGCTTGACACAATGGGTTGTGATAAGGCCTGTTCGAGCCCCCAATAAAATGATTTAAAAAACAAACAAAAACAATCATCACTGCTATTGAGTTGATGCCGACTCATAGCAACCTTAGAGGGAAGGATAGAGCGACCCCTGTGAGTTTGAGACTGTTACTCATTGCAGGCATAGAAAGCCCCTACCTTTCTCCCACACACAAACAATGACTCAGTAAATATTTGTTGACTAAATTACTCTAGAAAAACTGAAACCTGAGATGATAGTATAGCCTAACAGTCAAGACATCATGGTCTGGCTACATGTTGCCCAAATCCAAGTTTCTCAGTAGAAAAATGATGTTGGGCAGATTCCCTAATTTCAAGTACAGTGAGATAGTTAATAAGATTGTTGTAAGACTAAATGTGTAAATATATATAGCTCTTAGAACCCCGCCTGGGAAACAATCTGTTTTTAAAAATATTCTCAAGTAAAGCCTGCTTACACATTAATAATGAAATTTGTTTTAAATTCCATGCTTATCAACACTGTAAAACATCAATTTTTAAATACTTGTCTAAGTCTGTAAGTTATAAAACGTTATCATTACATGTGCTTATTGGCCATTTTAGATTTTATTTTTGATCATTTGCATCTTTTTTATAATTTCCTTTTGGGCTACTTATACTTTCCTTGTAAGATATAATTTATTATAATTTTTATTTATATCTTTCAGAATCCTGGTTTTGATTTCAGTGGAGCAGAAATCTCAGGAAACTACTCCAAGGGTGGACCAGATTTCTCAAATCTTGAGAAATAACTGCTATGTGTGTTTTTATTTTCTGCATTCCATGGATCCTTGCAGATGTTGCCAACCTAATCAAAGAAACAGATTATGTTGCCAACCTAATCAAAGAAACCGTTCATCCATAGAAGAACTACGGACGCCTACTTAAGAAACCTCAAAGTACATTTCAAAAGTTTTAAATATTGCACTCAAATATGATTTTTATAGGAAACGTCTAAACAATGAGAATCCTTCTGTGGATAATAGCCTTTTCCCCTTGATTTTGCTTAGAACGGAGTTTTATATGTTGCATTTTACTAATTTCATATTTGACTTTTTTAATATAAAAAACATCAGAAAACATGCAGATATAGATGACAAAATGGCAGGGTTCTTTCAGAAAACAAGCTTTTGCTTAGATTAAGTGTGGTGCAGTAATAATATTCAATAAACTTTTTTTTTTTGAATAAACTTTTCCAGTAGTTTGTGAGATATGTGTGTGAGATTTGCTCATTAGATGGTATCCACTGGACTTCTCCAGGTGTAAAACTGTACTTTTTCTGTAAGTGATTTGTGGGAAGATAGTTTCTGAGCAGGATTTCAGACCGATTCAGTCATGGTTGGCATAGTGGAAGCATAACAGACACACCTGCATTTGTAAACTGAGGGTGTCAAAATAACCAGAACAAGAAAAATTGCGGGTTAAAGCCTTGGAATGGGAGACTTGCACGAGGAGTATTTATCCCTTTCAGGAGTGTGACTCAGGTGATTGGATTATTACTGGAACTGGAGAGCCACACACATTCAAAATGCCAGGGCTAGCTGCCATCTCTGGGCACTGGTTTGCAATTCTGCTGATCAAGAGATCGAAGCATGTGCAATTTGCATCTGCCCTTGTTTTCTAAAAGGACATTGTTTCTGGGAGGAGATTAAGTTTACAGGATGGTGTCAACTCATAGTATTTTCCATTCCAGTTGTTCCAGTACACTCACCATTTACTTCAGGTCCGGTCCAGTTTGGCATTGGCCTTGACTGAATTGGGAAGAACCAGTTCAAAGCAGTTTCAAAGTACTGTTGTTTCTCATCAAATTTTTCATTTACTATGTCAGTATTTTTTCATGCTACCTATTTTATTCAGTTAAAAGCTATTATTAATTTGGTGCTCTCAAAATTACTCCAGATTTGACCAGTGAAAAACCATTTAGGTAATATATGTGCCCTTTTGACATGACCCCATCTTTCAGATTTTCTGACACTGATTTAGATTCACTATGCTTTCCCGTCTCTAGCTCGGTAATCATTTTTGCAAGGAGCTTTGCCTCTCTTTAGTGGAGAAGAGTTTAGAAGCCAAGATCTGTGTGTGAGATTTGTTCATTGCTGTTGGCGTATATGCATAATGTGTTTATGTCCATATTTATTTCTACATGCACATTTAAAACTGGGTCCACATTGATAACTTTCATTCCAGGTCCATGAGTTTCGTTTTAATTTCAGCTCCATATTTGTAGTTTCCTTCTACAAGAGTGGGAAACCTAGTTCTTATTTTCTTGTGCATATGAAGTCATGCCAAGTTTTTCACTCACTTTTAAAAATCAAGTTATTTTCTTACTGTTGAGGTATGAGTTCATTGTGTACTGTAGATCAGTGGTTCTCAGCCTGGGGGTCGAACATTCCTTTCAGAAGGTTCACCCGGTTCATAACAGTAATGAAGTAGCAATGAAAATAATGATATGGTTGGGGGGGTGGTCACCACAACATGAGGAAGTGTATTAAAGGGTCGCGGCATTAGGAAAGTTGAGAACCCCTGCTCTAGAAGCAAATCCTTTGTTGGATGCAATTTGCAACTTCCTACCTTAACTCCTGGCATCCTGGTAGTGTAGTGGTTATAAATGGGGCTGTGAACCACTTGCATCATCAGGTGCTCCCCATGGGAGAAAGATGGAACTTTTTATTCCAGCAAAGAATGTCTTGGAAAGCCACAGGGGCAGTTGTACCCTATCTATTGGGTTGCCATGAGTCAGCATTGAAGTGATGGCAATGAGTTTTTTTGTTTTTTTCTCCCACTCTTAGAAGTTAGCTGCTAACTATATGGTCAGCAGTTTGAACCACCAGCCACTGCAGTTAAAAATTAATCTTGGAACCTCACAGGGACAGTTCTGCCCTGTCTTTTAGGTTTGCTATGTGTCAGAAATAACTCGATGGCAGTGAGTTTGAGTTTTTAAAATATCAGGGTGTTTTTTAATATAACTTGAAAGAGGCACAATTTGTCCCGCTATGGTTAAGAACCCTTTCCCTAACATGCCCTTTTTTGCTTGCTCTAGTTTTACTTTTAGATAAGATGTAGAGTTTAGGTAGATGTTTATGTTTTTATATAACTCGGGTACTGCTATTTCAAAAGCTTATGTTGAAAATACTACCCTTCCTCTATTGAATTGTTTTTATACTTAGTAAAAAAATATCAATTATTTGTTTTGAATTTAAGGTTTGTTTAATGACCCAGTTCTACTTTGCAACACATGGGGTTACCATGACTGAGACAATTATATTGTATTTTAAACAACTAACAACAACAACAAAAAAAACCAAACCCACGCCATCAAATCTATTCTGATTCTTAGAAACCTTACGTAGGGTATCTGAGGTTGTACTCCATTGGTTATGGAGAAGACAGTCTTACCTTTCGCCTGAGTGGTTGGTAGGTTTGAACAGACCCTGAGATTTAGCAGTCCAGCTCTGCGCTAGCAGCGCCACCAGGGCTCCTTTGGAAAGATCATCATTAGGTAATAGCCATACTACTTAGGTGTTACTTTTTCTGCCACCATGCATCTACTTTAGCACTACATTTAAATATGGGCATCCTTTACTGTAGTTCTGCTATCAAATTCCCAATATAATTAAATAAAAACAAAACCACCTAGCAAAGCCGTGCATTTCAACTTTATTGAAAGGTATGTATATCCCTTAATACCAAAGCATAAATGGTAGTTGTTAGGTTACCTCTATCAACTGAAAATTACCACTGATGTATTCAGATATTTGAAATGTTCTCAGCTGTACAGGAAACAAAAGTGAACCACAAAAACCGTTTACAAAAAGTAATTTTAAGAGATACTATGATTCTTTGGTTTATTTATTTAGTGTATATTTACTCAAACACCTATAACACGATGTCCAAAGTAAATCTGAATTTGTTGCAACCAGTCTGGATGGTCTCAGAGTAACTGTTTACAATGCTTTACACACTGTGGTCTCCTTACATTCACTGACTTACATGGAACATCCAAAACACGATCCCAGCTACTTTGTTGTTATTAAGGTGCCAGCTTAAGATTTTATTTTGGCACAGTATGGGCACTTAATGAGATTATGTTAAAAAAAATTACAGGCAATTAATAGTCTTACAAAAACAGGCCTAAAAACAAGAGTGTTCAATCGAACTTGAACTTGTATTAGTGGGGTAAACCAAATTTCCAGCATTCATTTATTTTGAG
The DNA here is from genome assembly GCF_000313985.2 of Echinops telfairi. Classification (NCBI taxonomy): domain Eukaryota; kingdom Metazoa; phylum Chordata; class Mammalia; order Afrosoricida; family Tenrecidae; genus Echinops; species Echinops telfairi. The sequence goes on from NW_022111372.1 coordinate 66,770,819, forward strand.
TTTCTAGTAAGTGAAATTAATTTCTCAGTGATTGAAGCTAGCTAGATTGAGGCAGTAGATTCTGTATAAAAGGTTTTTATCCTGGATAAAATATCTCTGCTTTTCTAGGAAAAAAAACACATTAAAGATAATGAGTATGTCAAACTTGAGAGGTCTTTATTTAAAGTTGCTATGCAAAATGACTCCAAAGGTAAATGTCTCCAGGTGGCAACGATGTCCACATACATGGATTATGTATTTTCATTGTGGGTGCCAAGAAGCTATTTATACTGCCCAACACAGTAATCCTTGTTATGTCTTAACACACATTTGTATATGCTGCTTTTGATGTAAGCCTCATAGTACGCACAACTAGAATTACTTGAGTTTAATAGGGAGAGTGAGGGAAGAGAGATCAAGCAAAAGGCTAGAGTTAACCAGGTGACCTGGAAGATAGTAAAATGACTTAGTTTAAATACATTCATCCAGTAGAGAAATTGAGACCAATATTTAAATTCACAGTTTTACTTCCCCAGGTTTATCACTACAATTTCACATTTACGTGTGTAGCTTCAATATGTATCCATCACAGATGAATTCAAACGTAAATAGAACTCCACTATAGCATAATGTTGAGTAACCGATTTGCCCAAGTCAGAACACCAATGCTAACCTAATGTTTTAAGGTTTCACAGTTTAAATCCATCATAACATTATGGACTCCATAGCTTAGGGTTGTAGAGCAGCGGTTCTCAACCCGTGGGTCGCGACCCCTTTGTGTGTGTGTGTG
>NW_022111372.1:66772388-66811553 GCF_000313985.2 Echinops telfairi
CCCCCCCCATATGGAGAATAAAATAACGATGACCAACTTTATCAATTAAGGAACTGTTTCAGGAATTGTTGGAAGGTGGGCGATCCTATAGTAACTGTGCTTCAATTGCCTTGCCGTTCGCCCAGAAACAATCCATTTCAACTTCTGAACATTTGGTGTGGAACACTTGTTTGATGAATATTCAGTTAAACACTTGGATACAAGTTCTTGCCAGACCGTCAAATCTCTCCCATTTATCTGTAAATAAATACTTAAAATTACTCAAAATTATAAGCCTATATTCCTAGAGTAATAAATGGCATTCTTTAACATGTGTCCCCTTGTTAAAAAGAAAGTTGAGTTTCAAACCCACATGACTTCTCATTTTACTTCAGGAAATAGTCCACGTGATTTCATTTCTTATTTAAAATGTTAACCTCCCTGGCGGTCTAATTATGTCAGTAATTTTGTACCCAAATTCTTCATTGTTTGTGAATTGAAAAAATTTCATAATCAGGGAAAATCTGTATTCTGACAGTGCCAAAAAATGGAGTTGCAAGTAGTTTATTGGTGGTCCAATACCATTTCTGCAGGCATTTCCCCACCACTCCCTGAAGTATTACTAGACCCAGACATTTCCAAATGTCATCTTCGCTCACGGGTTCCCACTTTCTGCTTCTTGAAAACTTATGAAGCAGAGTTGCTCTTTGTACCAGTTTGTCTCCATAACAATTTTTTCAATGACCTCATCGGTCAGAAACAATTGTAGGTTCGCCAAAGGGTTGTTGTGGTCAATATCTACTTTCATACCAGGTGTTCCAGTAAACGGGAATCTTCGGGGAGCTGCCTGAGCCGTTCTGCAGACAATAGAGCACCAAGTTCGCCCATCGCTGTGCTCAAGTGCGGAATCGTCACTGTTGTCACTTATCTGATCAGTGTCACTGTCGGATGATGAATTTCCCCCTGAACTGCTATCGCTCAATTCTGCGAGTAATTCTAAGTCACTGTCGCTGTCATTTATCTGGTCTAAAACTCCCTTTGTGCTAAAGTAACACTTTTTTGATGCCATGAACAAAAAATTTCCAGGCAAAAATTTTTCCAAATGACAGTAAGAGGGCAGGCAGGGCACTGGAGACTGATCTAAAGACAAAACTAAAGTGATATGCTTTGATACAATGTAATCTTCACAGGTTATACTGTATCAGTTTGTGTGTGTGTATGTGTGTGCGCGCGCGCGCGCGTCTCTTTCAGACATAAAGTTTTGAATTTCCCGCTCAGTTCTGCCCCTGTGCGGCGACACTGCACGCAGAGAACACCGCTGGACAGAGAGCACCGCTGGATGGAGCGGCAGTTAAGGGACTTTTCTGCAGTGTAATCACTAGTGGGGCTCAGGGTTACTGCTTCTGACACTTAACATTTACCCCTGAGCCACGCTCGGGATTACCGCCAGGGAGGTTAACAGGATTTAGGATATGACCATGGCATACCTTGGAATGTTTCTGAAGACATTCTACTCCTGTTAACCGTATACACTTCTGCGCTTGGATTTCCAGTGCAATGATGGATAATGCCAACACAGAAGGCTAAAAGAGACCAGTTTATAAATAAATGTCAAATATGAAAAAAGGTATAACAAGTATAAGCAGACTTAATCCTTACAAAATATTTACCTTTGCTTTAGAAAATATGATCCTACAGTGGCATGCCTTAAGTTGAGCCGCTAGTCTTTCAAAATTAAGGCAGTTTCTCCTTTAAAAGGAAAATTAAGTTAATTTGATGCAGGTAATTGCACATCTAGCCAAGACAAATTTATGAGAATCACTGAAGTAATTTACAAAGATTATGTACACTTATCAGAGACATTAACTTCTAAGAGCAATATACAGAATGCTAGGTTGGCATCGGCTGACTACTTCATTTAACGTCACAAGGAGAAAGTAATCACAGCAGTAGCCTAATGCTGATTGGGCTGATAAAGCATTGGGCTGATAGACATCATCCTTGTTTAAACCAATTCTGACACCAGAGGTCCCACTCATGGTACTCTATACTAGATTTGATTATGTGTTGCAATGGTCACACACTACTTACAGACAAGACTCAACATGATGGGGTTTACTAGGGAAGTAAATAAAGTAGGATCAGAAATGCCCCAACATGGAGTTCTTCAATCAGGTCAGCCTCCCCTCAGACCAGGCAGGGAGGGGTATCTTAAGTCCCTCATCCTGGTCTCTGCTCTGGCCAAATATTACAAAGCTCTTTAGATCCACCAATAACCCCAGGCCAAAGGACTCAGCTTTGTGAGAAGGCGAGCCTAGCTCTACCAACAAGCATGCAATCACTCCATTCTCCTGCCTGAAGGCACTCAGCTCTAGTTCGAGGAATTGGCACAAGGTGCCCACAGTGCTGTCTCACTGTGGTCTCATTCCTCTGCCATTGCTTTGTGTGATCTTGCACATCACCATCTTCTATGTTACAACTCTGTTTCCCTGGGTTCAGGTTCTCAACACAGGTAGCTGGGTCCAAAGGACCTGTACTGCTCCAGTCTCCTTCTCTTGGTGGTTTGAGGCACACCCTGGCATGGACCTGGATTTTGTTTTATGCCTGCTGAATGGCCAAGCTAACTACTTCTCTCAATAGGGTTCCATTTATACTGTATATTTGCATGGTGCCACCACCATTTGAGTATACCATGGTATATACACCATTTGAGTATATACCTTGTTTACATTATAGGCCAGAAATACCTTATGTGCATAGTCCCACTCATTCGGTCAGTTACAAGATTATGGATAAATAGACCTTAGAAGTAATCTGCAGTCTCAGCTGTCATTTTACTTGATTGGAATCCTACCAAGAGATTGATTCTATGAAGCATCCAGAAACACCATTCTGATATTCAAACCTCCTTTACTTAAAATATCACATACCTTTCAAATGGTAAGTTCTCTTGAATGAGTGAATAGTAGAGTTGCAGAAACTGAAAGGCAGTAGCAGCTTTGACTTTCCAACACACTTTCTCCAATACAATCTTTTCCATTCTCATCAAGTCTGAAACCGTGAACCTATACTGACTTATACGGATCAAGTCACTTGCCAATGGGACATTCCTCTCTTCTTCTACTGATTTTACAGCCAAATAGAAGCAGCTCAGTCCAACACACCCCAGGTGCTTGGGTTGTACCTAAAAAATATATACCATCATTTTCCCAGGTCTTCAATTAAAAAACACATAGGATAATATATCTATCACTGAAACCCACCATTAGGACAATGTATCTTCAAGGTACCTCTTCAACCGTTAGGGATTTAAGATCTATTCACACTTCAGCTGTAGCCTGTCCACCCTAAGCATCCCATTTAGAACCCATTTTTGAATAATGATTGAAAATTCAGTATGTTTGGCCCCCCTGTAGAACAATTTTTAATGTTAGAACTGTAGGACTGTAAACACTTGCAACTTCACCAACTCTGTTAACTAATCAAAAGACTATGTGAAGCAGGCACAGATAGAGCTGGACACAGGGAATCCAGGACGGAGAACTCAGGACCCTAGCGATACCAGGAGGGGAAGGAGAAGGTAGGCAGAGAAAGGGGGAACAGATCACAATGATGTACATATAACCCCCTCCCAGGGGGTGGACAACAGAAAAGGGCGTGAAAAGAGACATTGGTCAGTATAAGACATAAAAAAATAATTTATAAATTAGCAAGGGTTCACGGGGGTGAGAGGGTGGGGGAGGGAGGGGAAAAAGAGGAGCTGATACCAAGGGCTCAAGTAGAAAGAAAATGTTTTGAAAATGATGATGGCAACATATGTACAAATGTGCTTGACACAATGGATGGATGGATGGATTGTTATAAGAGCTGTACAAGCCCCCAATAAAATGATTTTTTTTTAAAAAATGTGAGGAAATGAAACATATGAACGAGGTGATACCCCCAAAAAAACCCAGGATTGCGTAGGGCAGGAGGAATTTCATACTACGCATTTTTCCTGCTGGGCGAGCAGTTAGTGCACTCAGTGGCATCGCCTGGGAAGGTTCTCTCTAGTCACTGTTAATTTTTTCATAAAAGCAGTTTCGCTGGAACCTCGTTTTTCATGATGGCAGATTTACGAGAACAGTGTGCAGTTATGATTTTTTTTTCCTGCTTGGGAAAAATGCCACAGAAACTGTTGTGATGTTGAACACAGCTTATAAAGACAGTGCTATGGAAAAAACTCAAGTGTACAAATGGTTTTCTTGTTTCAAAAAAAGTGAAATGTCGACTGATGACAAACCTCTATCTGGATGTCTACCAACTTCCCGAATGGACCATAGTGCATTTGGAGTTCCATTTGGAGTTTGTTTCAACAGACCAGACTGTTAATCAAGCTTTCTATTAAGAGGTTCTCAAAAGATTGTGTAACAGTGTGCGACAAAAAGGTCTCATTTGAAGCAGACAGGGGACTGGTTTTGCCATCACAACAATGTATCTGCTCATGCAGCCATCTCAGTGTGCTAGTTTTTGGCAAAAAACAACATGCCTCTCTTGCCCCTTGCACCTTAATCATCTGACCTCCCTCTGTGCCACTTCTTTTTGTTTCCAAGAATGAAGAGGGACACGAAAGGACAGCAATTTGACATTGTAAAAGAGGGGAAGGAAAAAAACAAGGGAGGTGCTGTCAGCCATCTGAACAGATGATTTTGAATAATATTTCCAAGAGAATCACAGATTTGACAAATGTAATAAGTGTAATGGAGAGTATTTTGAAGGCCATAAGGTTGTTTTGTAAAAAAATTTAAATACATAGTTTTGAAAAAAAATTCGGTTTTTGGGGGGTACCTCCTTGTGTCACATAAAAGGGTAAATAACCTCCAGGCTGTTACACAATATCCAGGCTATTTTCATTGTAATAACATAAGGAAAACAGTTTTTAAGTGCAATAACAGTTTATTCTGCCTAAAGCACTATCCATTACTAATCTCTCCCTCTCTCTCTCATATATATATATCACAGTCAACGTTTTATCTGGTCTTTTTAAGTTGCAGCTTAAATGAAACTATAAATCTCTTTTTTTATTATAAATCTTTTATTACTGTTTACTTATTGGAATCCATTCAGCAATATAGTTATAATTCTTTAGAGACACGATTTTTGTCTTTTTCATTTACTCAACTTCTGTCAATTCTAACTCAGTGACCCTATAGGACAGAGCAGAACTGCCCCCTGTGGGTCTCCCAGGCTACAAATCTTTACAGAAGCAGAAAGCCTCATCTTTCTCTTGAGGACCAGCTGGTGGTTTCTAACTGCAGATGTTGTGGTTAGCGGCCCAGATCCAATACACCACCAGGACTCCTAATTATATCTTTTTATTTCTCACCGTGCCTTGTATTTTTATAGTCACCAGTTTAACTCTCTTATTCTCATACAACCCATAAAATCTGGCTTCAGTGAATCAATTCCAACTCACAGTGACACTGCAGGGTAACACAGGGCTCGCAAGGTTATAATTTTTGCAGAAGCAGATTGCTACTTCTATTTCCCATAGAGCAGCTGTTGGGTTCCAACCACTGTTAGCAGTAGAACACTTAATCACTGTGCCTCCAAGAATCCTAGGATTGATTATGGGAGGGGCATCTGTATATTATTTGTGTAACATTTATAGATCCAAGTGCAGGTATGGATAAGTATCTGTATAAAGAATTGGTGAGTCATAATGTTGAACAAAATGCTAATATAAAGGGAAAATGGAATTAAAAGGTAATGGGATTTTAACAGGATTATTTTTGAAATCCCTTCATATAGGAATAACAAATATTGAGTTATTTCTGTGATACACTGTCTTTGGTACTGAGAACTAAAAGATGTGTTTCAATCTAACTGTTACACTATCTCATTATGCACTAGTGACCATGGGTGTCCCTACACAGATGTTATTTTTAACAGATAAAGTCTGAGAGTTATACAGATATCCTGCTTATCCAATAAAGGGAAACTATTATATAGGTGCTCCTCCTTCAGAAGATAATCTCGTCATTGTATGCAAATTGATGCTGGAAATGTTAAGCCTAAGTAAGGCTTGATTAACACACCTAGAACTTTATATATATGATAAAGATGCTCCTCAAATTTTAAACCACAATCTAGAATTCTTTCTAACAAGTTGCTTTGAAACTACAACAAATAAATGAAAACACTTAACCTCTATTTTAGAAACAGCCAATTCTACTGGGAAAGAAGAAATATTTTATACTAGCCTTACTTTTAATTTAAAAAATGTGTCTAACAAATGATGCAATACCCTTGACTTATCACAAAGAATATTCATCAGTGCTGTACCACACAAGATTAACATGTTTCAGCTACTTGCTGAAAAGCGTCACACTGTGAATAACAGTCAAAAGCATACAAAAGGTAAAAATAGACAATGGGCAAAAGTAAATATTCAGAGTACACATACCTTCAATTTGGACAGAAATCTGTCCAGTAAATTGACAGCAAGAGAAAATGTTTCTGTGTCAAAGCCAAAGAACTGAGTTAGACTCAGAAGATCTTTTACTTCAAAGTCCCGTAGTCTTGCAGTCATTCTGAGGCCATTGTCATGAGCAGATTCGATGAGTCTCAAGCCACAGAGCTTTGGCTGACATCTAGACTCCAGTTCCAACAAGGCATTCAGCTGGGGGAGCAGTTTTTGAGTGGCAGTTGTCAGCACCTCTATCATCTATAAATAGAACGGATCCCAGAAAAGAGTGTAAGAATAGCCCTTCTTGCTCTCCTAGTATCATGCCAAGCAGTACTATATATTAAATCTTCCCACCATGGGGCTTGTGAACCTCATGCATACCAGACCTCACTCACCATAAACTGAAAAATCCTGGATGAAATCATGTCTTAAAAAATTATTTTTTTCTGAATTGTAAATCTTTCAAGAAAGACTTGTTCGAACCATTCGTTGTCGATACATAACTATTACAGACTGTTATAAAACAAGATGCCAAGAACTTTGAAATCCAATGGCAGTATATACTGTTTGACAACCTGAACTGTTCAAATGCTTTCCTGAGCGCCATCGTATAGACTTCTGTGCATTACACAAAACTACGGTAAATAATTCACCATATAAAAGTGACTGCCATCAAGTTGAATCTGTCTCCTGCCTCTAGAGAGCAAAGAAATGCACCTATGAGCTATGGATTTCTGAGCGTGTAAATCTTTACAGGAGTAGAGAGCGTCATCTTTTTTAACAGCCCAATGCGTTTAACATACTCAGCCACTGGCTGATACAAATGAGCTTACCTTTACATCTGTGAAATGAGGGTAATAATACCTACCTTAGTGTTTGTGAAGATTAGAGATGTGGATTCCTACACCGTTTAGCTCCGTAATGGTTCACTTTTACTAGTGCTTCCTGAAGTTTAAAGGGTGGTAGCCCGTGGTACGGTGGGCTCAGTCCACAAGATGAGCCTGGGAATCTCACTGATTTAGGAACATGCATTCCATATCTCGTATGTGTCTGGCACGGGCTAGGCGCTGGGTACGACTAGGACCCATCCCTCCCTCACCAACAGGAAGGCAGAGTTAAGCATGGAAGGAGGCACAGCTAAAGCACCAACCAGAAAGGAACTTTCGGAGCAAAACTATTAGCCCCGGGGGCTGGGCGGGCTCTGACTTGATGGCCCCGCCCACCACTCGGGCTAGCCCGGGCTTGTGCTCTCAGCAGCAAGTCAACGGAGCAAGCACTGGGCGGGCCACGATTCCCCCTCACCTCGCGCCCACCACCCTGCTCTCTGCCGCACCCCGAAATTGACTCCGCACTTGAACCTCACCGTGATCGCGACTGCGGCTCCTCAGCGGTAACTACCCTCCCCGGGCCTGCTCGCGCCTCACCCCACGGTATCAAGTCCGAAGGGCCCACGAGGCGAGGGGACTAGCGGGCACGAGGGGAGCGGCCCGGGGAAGGGGAGCGGTCCTGAGCGGAGGTCTCCGCAGCGCCGCCGAGAAGAACCTGCCCTCCGTCAGGCGAACTCGCGCTGGTGCGGCCACGCCTCACTCCCTGAGTGATGGATTGAAGGGCGGGGCGGTCCCGCGGGTGGCCCTCGTCTTGCTGCTGATTGGCGTACTCCTTGTGATGGATGGCCTCCGCGTTACCAAGACGATTGGTCCGTCTCCCTGAGAGTCCTGGCCAATCAGCATGCACCTTCCACTCTCCGGCCACCAGCGCCCTCCTCCAGGCCACGCCCTCCCACCCCTAAGCGACTCTCATTGGAGAATATACTGAAGTCTCTCCATTCACGAGGAGGCAGAACTCAAGACTTCCGCACACCCCAACGCTGTCAAGTCCCTTTCTGTTCTTTGCCACAAACGGGATTGGCTGAGATTTCATTCCAGATCGTTCTTGGAGGTTTTGTACCTCACAGCTTAGTTTTACAGTGATTCTGCCCCGGCTTTTTAAAAATAGAATAGTTTTTAAAAAGTCGTCTTGATTTCACAAAGATGCAGAATTGAAGTTATTTTTCGGTGGGACGTCTTGTAAAGATTTCTCTGATCAATTGATCCTGCTCTCAATGTTCGTATTTTGTTTAATTTATTTTAAAAATGAGTTGAGCTACTTTGGTTCTTTTCTAATTTTCTGACTTATTTTTAAACAAGTTTTTTTTAAGCTGGTGTGTTCCCCCTACCGTACACCCAGTGGGTTGAAACTAAAGGTGTGTGTTAAAAGGAATGCATGGAAACATGTACAAAAATAATACACATACACACAACATGTACGTACAAAATATATGCAAAAGGACTATTTACAGAATTGCAAGTACAAATCTCAAGACTACTGAGCAGTTTTGGAAGCAAAGTCTTTTTGTTAACCTCATCTGAATGTGAGCCTCTCCTGCGCTCACTACGCACTGCCATCAAGTCAATGCTGACTCACAGCAACCTCAAAAGAAAGGGTAGCAGGACCCTAGAGGGTTTCGGAGGCTGTAACTCAATGGGAGTAAAAAGCCAAAGATTTCTCCCGCTGTCCTATGCTAGGTTAGTGAAAAAATAGCCTGAGCCTGTTGTACAACTGAAAGTTATCTGGGAGAGCCTGTCATTGTAGCCAAAAACAGAGACCAAGTTGATTCAAGAATTTCTGAGTTTATTCCTGCAAGCACTTGCAGACGGAAACTTGCCAGGTTTCTCCTCTGAGCTGCTTCACAGTTCAGTCCTGACCCTACAAGTTAGTATGTAAGCAACAGGCTGTTAAAAATGGTTAAGGGAGGAGATTTTTACAATGTCACTAAATGCTATTGAAACTCTAAGAAGGCAGGTTCTACAATGATCATCAGGCAATCATCTACACCTACCTTTTGTCAGGGGCCATTAGATCACCATCTTCTGAAGCTTCCTGTGCCTTTCTTTATCCATAGTGAGGTGTTTCCAGTCTGGCTACTTATCTAACTGACCTTGTTAGCCTCCTTCCAAAATTGGATCTCCCTGCTGATTAAGCTCAAAAGGAATTTTTACTGAGAGGGAGGGGACTGTTAAATTTTGGACTTTTAACAAACTAAATCTTAAATTATATTTCATTTCTAGTACTGACTTTCCCTGTATCAAAACCTTCCTGAATTCTCTCTCCCTCTCAGTCAGGGACCTAGAAGGGAAGCAGCCTGAAGAGGGCTCTGCCACATGTCAGTTAATTCTTTCTTTTGCTTTTTAAATTATTTTAAAAAATCATTTTATTGGGAGCTCTTACAGCTATCATAACATTCCCTGGTTCAATCACATCAAGCATTGCTGTACAATTGCCACTACAATCATTTTCAAAACATTTGTTCTTGAACTCCTTGATATCCCCTCCTTTCTCGCACCCTACCTGCCAGGAACCCTTATTAAATTATTTAATTCTTTTTACCATATCTTACACCATCCAAAATATTCATTCACATACAATTCTGTTGCTTGTTCCCCTTGAGTGGGGTTAAATAGTCATCAATGCTATCAGCTCCCCGCTGCCCCTCTTCCAGTATCCTCAGGGAACCATTACTCCTGTTACTGTTTCTGAAGGGTTATCTATATTGGCTTTCATGTATCCAACGATTTTAATTATACAAATGAACATTTACAAATCTAACAAGATTAATTAGGTAAAACAAAAACCATAATAGTAAGGAGAGGAAATATTAAAGAACTAGAGGATAGTTACGTAGTTCATCATTGCTATACTGCACCCAGGATTTATCATCATCCCTTCCATGGGGTCCTTCTGAGGGGGGCTGTCCAGTTATTCCCTGAGGCTTAATTCACACTGGGACCCTGCAAATGGATTTTGGCTTCCATTGTCATCCATAGGCTTTTGAAAATGGGCTCTGATATCATTCCCTCCTTCAGATTTGGATAACAGGTGGGTTTGGGGTCTCTACTACATCCACGCCTCTTCACATCGATTTGGTTGCTTGTTTTTGAACTTCTGATGCCTCTTCTGATTGACACCTCATGATTGCACATGCTGGTGTGCTTCTCCATAAGGGCTTTGTTCCTTCCCTGCTAGATGGCTGCTGAAAAACGGTAGTTCAGTGTCTCAGTTCTCAGGGCTTCTTACCTTTAAGTAGCTAACTGTGCTTTGGAAAAGGGAAATTAAAAAAAAAAATTGCAGATACCTCTTGAGGTAATTTTGAAATACCAAGTGGAAGTAGGAGAAAAATATAATTCAAAATAATACCCTAGTTGCAGAATCAGTAAATTTGAGAAACCAGAGCTCAAATTGGGAAGGAACCTTGGTATTGCTTGAAAATTTACTAATTTAAATTGTAATTATAAATTAATTTAAAATACAAATTCGTAATAAAAATTTATTTTTTAAGGAACCAAAATAATACCTGGGTTTAAAAAAGTACATGTTCTCCTGTTGGCTTTCACCAAAAAACATTAGGAATATATATATTATATATTAGTAATTTTACTCCTAATTAAAATTGTCTATGTGTTTACAATTAAAAAAAACCATTTTTATCGGTGGCTCTTATAGCTTATTTGTATATGTTGTCATCATCATTTTCAAAAGTAGTTACAATTTTTTAAAGATTTAAACACTTAACTTTACTGCAAAGAAATGATGCTTTAGTTCACTGATCTCTATTAAACACATTCTAAGTGCTAGTGAAGAACAAAATGAATTGATCCCAGTTTTTATGAACATGTTGTCTTATACGAAATATAAACATCTAGCCTTTGGAATGGCCACTGCTAACTAGAGTGTTGTAGGAAAATAAGAGACCCTAGAATAATATATAATTTACAGACATGTATTGTCTTAAAGAGGACAAAGAAAAGACAAATCAGACCATCAAGGTCATAATGGTGTCATGATGATTCACAGACATAGAGCCACTTAAACAGGACATGGAGAACAAAGGAAATCGTCACAAAATTATGATTGGCTATATATCAATTCATCACAATTTCAGGCAGGGCTACAAAATGAGGAAAGGGACCCTGACTGAATACGTATATTACTGCAGATAGAAAAGCTTATAAGATTGCTTCAGGCCCCTCCGACCAACTCAGTGAAGGTACAATTCATGACTATGGGCCTTAGCACCCGAGCTTCCATTAAGGGCATGCCCAGGCAAGGCTGCCCTTCCTTGGCTGGCTCAGGGAAATAGTAGAAATCTACTTTAAAACACTCTCTATCTGAGGGCTAAAATTAATAACCAGAAAGTTTCCAATGGAGGCTGAATCCGTGTAGGGACTCAAAAATGGATTTAGGTCCCTCAAAACTAACCACAACTGTTATACTAGCTATTTGACTTTCCGCAAGTTAGTTTATCCCTTTTTGTTTCTTGTATTCATTTTTAAAAATTTATCATTCAATTTATTTTTATTTTAATAACTCACTTTATTGGGGGCTCTTACAGCTCTTATAACTATCCATACATCTATTGTTATCAACCACATTTGTACATATATTGCCATAATCATTTCCAAACATTTTCTTTCTATTTGAGCCCTTGGTATCAGTTCCTCTTTTTTTCCTCTCCCTCCCCTACCCTCCCACCTTCGTGATAATTTAGAAATTACTTTAATTTTCATATCTCACAATGTCCACTGTCTCCCTTCACCCAAGTTTCTGTTGATCATCCCCCTGGGGTGGGTGGTGGGTGCTACGGGGTCTTAGTTTGTGCATGCTCAGTTTGGGTCTTCCCATGGGTGTCTAATAGGGTGCCAAATTTCTTTCCAACTTCCTCTATGGGGGCCTTTGCATGCATGGGAGGAACTATCCCCTGTCCCTAACCTAGCTACCTAACAGAAGCAGAGTAGTTATATTCTAGGCAGGTAACTGAAAAGTCGATACTTTGAGAAGCATGGTAGTTGGCGTCTATGGAGATTATAACCTTGGAAACCTTATGGGGCATTCTACGCAGTCCTATAAGGTCACTCTGATGTAGGACTGACTTGATGACCACAGGTTTGGGTTTTATTAAGGAGGTTATCAAATTACTAAAATTTCTTTAAAAATATTTTTCTTAAACATAATTTTGATTTTGTTTTCTGTGTTGTCAGAGAATCTTCTATCCTAAACCTATTTAAACTTCTAATTTAATAAACATATATAAATCACATATCTTAAAATTTTTGCTTATTTATGCTTGAAATTTTATTTCAGAGCTTTAAGTAAAATTTATCTTTGTTTATATGCTAATGATTTTTCCATACAATAGGATCTTGTTTTTATTTTTTCTTAATATCTCAAAAGGCTTATGTTAAAAAATTACTAACATTGAAGTTAAGTCTAATGAACTTTCTTAACCATTTCTCTTTTACTCACACCCACTGACATTTTCATTTTGTAATAAATTGGAATGGAAAATCCTAATATTTAAAAAACTTAACTAGCAGATGTGCAAATATAAGCCAAAATTCAATTATCTGCTCTCATAAAAATTATCCTATATGAGACCAACATTGTACTTCGAGATAGCTCTTGAAATGTCCTTTTTAATGATAGATGCAAGGCCATTCCCCTTAAAAGAAAAGGTTTTATTGTGACATCATCTACATATTATATAATTTAATAGTTCAATCATATGAAAAAGAGTTATACAATCATTACCACAATCAATTTTAGGACTTTTCCCTCTTTCTTGTACTCCTTGTAATTAGCTCCCCATTTCTACCCCGACCTCCCTTGCCATACCCACGAGGAACTATTAATTGACTTACTGTCTATAGATATCCTGGATTTGATATACTGAAAAACATGCAAGAACAAAAATGAAAGTGTGTTAGTTGGGGTAGACTAGAGAAACGAATTCATGGACACTCATGGGTAGAGAAAAGAGCTTTATATACAAGAGCAATTGAATATTGAGAAAACATCCCAACCCTGTCCAGATCAACTCCATAAGTCTGATATTAGCCCATATGTCTGGTACCAATCTATAAAGTCCTCTTCAGACTCACAAAACACATGCAATGATGTTGAACGCAGGAAGATCACAGGCCAGGGGTGGGAAGTCTTGTGGATCCAGTGGCATTATAAGCATCTCAGTGCTGGCAGGGGCCTCTACATGGTTCCTTCAGCTCTAATATGCTGTCTGCCTCAGGGTAGCTTCAAGTGGCCTCTCCTCAGAAATGTCTCATAGGGAGTAAACCTTGTCAGTAAAGAGTCTCCAAGGGAGTGAGCTGAGAAAGAGAGAGAGTCTCCTGCCTCCCAGGAGGAATACTGGAATTCCCAGAATCCTCAGGCGAAGGCCATGCCCACACAGAGGCCTCATTGGTTAGTATCTGATTGACAGGCTAGACTCCACCCCTTCACACTTAATCCTCAAATTGACAAGTGATCATATAACTACCACACCAAAGAAACAAACAAACAAAAGCTAACAACAATAACAAAATAATATAGAGAAAAACTTCAATAGAAAAGAAAGCAGAAAATATTAAAAACCAGAACAACTTTTAAATGAGACCAAAGGGAGATAAAATGATAAGGTGTTACATTTTAACCTAACTATATCTGCCTTAATCCATTTTCTCATGCACTCTGCATGCTAGCAAAGCTATTCACATTCGGGGTCTCTGATTAGAGGGTATTCACTGGAGGCTTAATCCATGGGTATTTCCCCTTCAGTTTTTTTTTTTTTTATCCAATACTTAAATGGGTCAAAAAGGGGATCAAATAAGATGTTACATTTTAATTATAGCTACTATTATTGTCTCTAAAATACTCTCTGTATGATAACAAGGTGACTTAAATCGTCAACTATTGTCAGAAAAGATTTCCTGAGGCTTAATTCATGCTGAGACCCTGCAAATGGATTTTGGCTTCCACTGTCACCCACAGGCTTCTGAAAATGGGGTGTCCACAATTTAGGCTCTGATATCATTCTCTCCTTTAGATTTGGATTATATCATTGAATCACAGGCTAGTGTGCTTCTTCCACATGGATTTAGTTGATTCCCCACTTAAATGGCTGCTTGTTTGAAGACAAGGCTTACCAAGATCCCATACACTATTCTTTTTGATAGTCAGACACCATCTTTCTTCACCACACTTTGCTATAGAACCCATATCTTCAGTGATCTCTTCATGAGGGTGAGTATTAAGCAGGGCTATGTCCTGAGAACTAATTGTTATTGTGGTGGGGCTACAATTAAGTGTGATCCCAAGATCCACGGTTTTGTTAGACTCCTCGGGTGGGAAATGCCTCTGTCCTTGCCTTTGCACAAGGAAGAATTCAGGCCCGTATCCTGGTTTGTGATCCAAGTGGGTTTTCATAAAGGATAGAAGAAGTTTCAGGAGTTACAGTAAACTGCACACAGAACTGCACCCGCATACGTGGCGAGCTAAGGCGAGAGAGAGAGAGAGAGAGAGAGAGAGAGAGAGAGAGAGAGAGAGAGAGAGAGAGAGACTCTGCTGCAGAAGATCAGTGGGAAAAGAGGGTGGTAATCTCCAGGTTCCTGCCTTTGGGGGCCTGCGGCTGGGAGGCATGGTTGATAGTACTGGCTGAACTGACCCCATTGGCTGAATTAAGCCCACCTGGCCTAGATTGGGCCAATCCAGGTGTACCGCCCAACTAGGTGTACCCCCCTCCTCCTTGGGGCCTGAATTGGCACATGCCCTTTAGCTTTTATGGGTTTCCAACTTCCTGTAGGGGGTCCCTAGGCATGGAGAGGAACAACCCCCTCTCCTGCTAACTAACAGTTTGTATATGTCTCTGGATTTGAGGTTTTCATGTCATCCTTAGTCTTCTGTAAACATGGTGTTCAGAATTTAAGTTCTAATAAAAAACACCAGAAACTCCTTGGGAGAAAGAGGCTTTCTACTCTCATACAGATTTACAGTTTCAGAAACCCACTACTCTGCCCGATAGTGTCACTATAAATTGGAACTAACTTGATGGCAGGGGTCCCCCTAAACCCCCTGCCTTCGGGGTGAGATGGTGGTCGTTATAGCATAGTGTTTGGATGGAAGACCATGTGGGAATATTCCATGCTGCTGGAGCTCAAGGATTCCTGGTGGTGTGCTGAGTTATGTTTGGAGCTGGTACCCACAAGGCCAGCACTTAAAACCACCAGCCACCCTGTGGAAGAAAAATAAAGCGTTCTACTCCCATAAAGAGTTACAGTCTTGGAGAACTACAGGGGCAGGTCTCTTTTCTATAGGGTCTCTATGAGTTGGAATTGACTTGATGCCATCTAGTTTTGAGTTTTTGCGCCAGAGTCCTGGTGTCATAGTGGTTTATACTTTGGGCTGCTAACCACAGGTCCATAGTTAGGACCTGTAAAGATTACAGCCTCAAAACACTAAGGAGCAGTTCTGCTCTGTCCTGTATTTCGACATTGTCCTATAGAGGTCACTATGAGCTAGAATTGACCTCGTGGCAGCTGGTTTTCCCTAACTCAAAGGTTGGCGATTTAACCCATCTGTGGTGTCGTCTGGTAAGCACTAAACTGTTAACCACAGGTCAAAAATTTAAACCTACCAGCTGCTCCATGGGAAAAAGTCGAGGCCCTCTGCTCCCATAAAGATTTATGGATGTAGAAGGCCTCACAACCCACCTGATGCCAGTGGGGTTTGCTATGATTAGTGGTGCTGTGAAAGAAAGCCCTACCTATCTGCTTCCATGAAGATCACAGTGCCTCTCTTTCTGCTGAGAGAGAGAGAGAGAAGAAAAAGACAACACCTACAGCAGTTCTATCTGGCACACATTGCCATACGTAGGAATGGACTTAGCTGTAATGGGTTTGGTCATGGTTGTTTATTGAGGGGCGTCAGTGAAATGGTGAGTGTTAGAGGGGAGGGAGATTTGAGTGGGAGGAAAATATACAGAAAACATATAGATTAATTATTAGAACTATATCTCCCCTATTTAAAGACTCTAGCTACCCCTTATGTGATGGTTAGATTTTATATCAATCTGATGTGCCTATGCAGACGTGGGGGGGGGGAGTCCAATCTCTCAGTCAGGTCTAAGCCTGTTGCTGCCTCCTTGGTTGTGAGGTAGCCTTTTTTTTTCTAAGAGAGACTCTGAGGGGAATTGAGCTTTCCATTGCTGCTTTCTCCATGCTTGCCTGGGTTGCACAGCTGGCTCTGGGGCTGGCAGCCCATGTGGCCTGCCTCCTCTGGGAGCTGTGGCATCCTGCCACGTTCCTGCAGACCCTGGATCTACATAACTCTAAACCTGCCTGCCTGTG
This sequence comes from Echinops telfairi, assembly GCF_000313985.2. Lineage (NCBI taxonomy): Eukaryota > Metazoa > Chordata > Mammalia > Afrosoricida > Tenrecidae > Echinops > Echinops telfairi. The sequence continues at coordinate 66,789,027 of NW_022111372.1, forward strand.
ATCTCCAGCTTCCAGCTTCATCCACCGATAACTGCATGAATCTGAAGGGGGCTAGCATTGGACCCATGGACTTGAGTTGGATTGGACAGGGCTGCTTTCTTGATATAAAATTCTTTCTTGGTATAAAGTTCTTTCTTACACATATAAGAGCGTGTCACTTGTTTTGTTTCTCTAAAGAAGTCAGCATATCATACCTTAGCTATCAAGTTAAAATAACCACTTCCAATAGTAGAAATTTTACTATTCCATGAAAAACTAAACTTTGACTTGTCAAGTAACTGCACTAGGATATATTAGGGACTGTTCTCTGCTCTCCAACATTTGGCCTGTCTCCATTTACTCTACTGTGTGCTGGGATCTGAGTCAAGATCAGACAATTTTAAAGAAGTTTGTCTCCCAAATACATGGCCATTGGGCTCAGCTTAAGCACACATCATCTCATTTAGTCCCCTAACAATTCTGCTATAATTATAATTGTCTTCAGATATGAAGCATAGCATGCATCCTATTTAGTAACTATTGTCTACTAAATATAATTTACCCATAACTTGAATTAGAATTTTACTGTATTAAAAATTTTTTATCTGGAGTATTTCAAACTCATTAATCAACTTCAATAATTAATAATGTTGTCTAAGTTGCTTATTTAATTTGTTTGTTTATCCATTAAACAGATATTATTTTTCTTTTCCAAGTGATGGAGGAAATGGCATGGGTGGGGGCACTTCTGACCTCCTTCGGCTTCAATAGGGAAGAGAATCAAACTCCATGTCAGCCCAAGGCCAATTATCACAAGGCAGAAGTTAAACATGCCTCTACTCTTCATTTTTTTCTTTATTCTGAAATCAACTATCACTCCCACAGCACTCTCCTTCTTTTTTGGATTTGTTAATCCATTGTAATGGCCACTCAGTACTCATAAACAATACCTACAATTATGTGATTTATAGGGAAGCCAACAGTTTATAAAGTGTTAAAAATTCAGCTCCTTTTTCCAAAGAACTTCTCAGCCATGCAAGCATCCAAGTCACTCTTTGGCCTTCAGCCTCTCAGCCACTTGATCGCTTGGTCTCATGCATTTTGTGAGTTGAGAATCCCATTGCTCTACTTCATGGTCTGGACATGGCTCCTCCGCTCGGTCTTATTGACTATGTGCTGTGGCATTTGGAGACTCTGCAGCTTCTGCCACTTCAAACAGAATTCACGTGTGTTCTCTTGGTGGTTCTTCTTTCTTGATGGTTGCAGGATTTCCTTTCTTCATACTTCTTATGCCTAGTGGATTGGCCAAATTGACCACTACTCTCTAGTAGTTTTTCACACACCCTATTTGCATGGTCCCACTTAATCAAGCTGAAATAACTGAGAAATAACTGAGAAAAAATTCAAGCTTTGAGTTTCAATATTGAAGGATTCCATGGACAATGTATTGAATGCTGCAAGAAATATCAAAAGATGGAAGGAATCCATAGAATCACTGTACCAAAAGGAACTGCTCGACATTCAATCTTTTCAAAAGGTAGACTATGATCAATAACTGATGGCACTGAAAAAGAAGGCCAAGCTTCACTGGAGGCCTTAGTGAAGAAAAAGGCTCCAGAAATGATCAGAACATCAATGGAAATACTTTAACAAGCTGATGCAGCATGGGAAGCACTTGCTATTATATGCCAATAAAATTTGGACAACACCTACTTGGTAATTGACTGGAAGCCTATCTACTATGATTGTACCTTTCAAAGAAAGGTGACTGAACTGAATTTGGAAATTATTGACAATATCATTAATATTAAATGCAAGTAAGATGTTGCTGGAGATATTCAACAACAGTTACAGCACTACATCATTAGGGAGCGCTCAGAAATCCGACTGAGATTCAGAAGAGGAAAGGACACGAGATATCATTGCTGAAGCGATGGATATTCTCTAGAAGCAAAGAATACTGAGAAGATGTTTGTTTCTGTTTTAGTAACTAGGCAAAGCCATTTGACTGTATGTACGTAACAAACTACAGATAACAGTGAGACTAATGGGAATTCCAGATCACTTCATTGTTCTCAAGAGGTCCAGGTGTTCATGGACCAAGAGGCAGTCACAAACAGCGAGGGAATACTGCATGATTTACAATTAGGGAATGTTTGTGTCAGGGCTGTATCCTTTCACCATACTTATTCAACCTGCATGCTGAGCAAATCATCTGGGAAGCTTAACTATGAGCAAGAACATGGCATTAGGTTTGAAGGAAGGTTTATTAACTACCTTCAATATGCAGATGACACATCCTTATTTGCTGAGTGAGGCAGACTTGAAGCACTTGCTCACAGAGATCAAGAATTGCAGTCTTCTTTATGGATTGCAATTTAATGTAAAGAACAAACAAAAATTCTCACAACTGGACCAGTAGGTAACACTGTGATAAACTAGGTAACACTGTGATAAATGTAGAAAACATTAAAGTTTCCAAGGATTTCATCTTGCTTGGACCTACTATCAATGCTTATGGAAGTAACAATCAAAAAATCAAACAAGGCATTACAAGAACTCTTTAAAGTGTTGAAGGACAAGGATGTCACTATGAAGACTAAGGTACACTTTATCCAAATCATGATGTTTTCAGTTGCCTCATGTGCATGTGAAAGTTGGACACCGAGTAAGGAAGACTGTGGATTTGTATTTGAATTATGGTGTTGGTGATGCATATTCAAAGTACCATAGACCAAAAAAAACCCAAATATGCCATAGAGAAAAAATAGCAACAGAGCTCTTTAGAAGTGAGGATGGTGACGTTTGGTCTTGTGCACTGTGACATGTTATTAAGAGAGACCAGTCCCTGGAAAAGGACATGATGCTTGGTAAAGTAAAGAGGAAGATCGATCCTCCACATGATGAATTGACAGCGTGGCTGCAACAGAACACTGTGAGGATGGCACAGGGCAGGGGAGTGCATTTTTAGTTTATTTTTACATTTTTATTGGAACCTAATCCGGGGCAGTGTATTTTTCTGCTGCACACAGAGTCACTCTCTGTTGGAACCCACTTGATGGCACGTCCACCACCCCCACCTCCACCCCCCACTACCACCCCCACCACCACTCCCAACACACACACCCCCCCTCCCACCACCACCACCCAGACATTTGGTGGCAGTTACAAAGGCCTGGACAGAAGAGTCATATATAAGTAATTTCACTTCACCAGAGTGCCTGACCATTATTTTGTGATCCAAGATTGTAAATGTTATAAGTTTTGAGCCATGGAAGGAATGTGTTCTTCCCTGTAGAAGAATTCAGAAGAATCAGTTGGGCTACTGATCTTTTAAATGAATCTCTACTGTAATCCTAAGCCCTGGCTGAAGGGATCACTGTGGTCTGCTTTGGTGGAAGGTGGTGAGGAGGAGGGCGAGCAAATGCCTTCCTTATTTTAGGTTTCTGCTTAGGCTGCTAACCATTCTCCCTCAAAAGCAAACACCACACACATGCACATACCACATACACACTAAAAGCTTTCTGACAGACTTGAAATTTGGAAAGCACAATATTACACTTCTGTGTTTTGCTTCAAACCGCATTCTCTACTGTTCTAGCTCAATTTAATAATTTATTGCAATGGCCACATAGAACTCAGAGGCAATATTCACGATGAAATGGCTGATTAAGGGTGTTAACAGGTGGCAATGCAGGTGAGAAATGCTCAGACACTGTTCTGTCATGAGGAGTTCCGACGTTCTTGCAGGGCTGTGAATCAGTGCCTGAAGAGCATGCTGCTCCATTGTAAACCTGGCCTGCAGGCTCTCAGCCCCAGATCAGAGGTCAGCAAACCCTGATCCCCCAATGAAGTGTCCAGAAGCATCCCAGGACACAAGATAGCCTTCTGCCCCAAAGCTCACAGGTTTACTTGCTCTGCAGCCTGGGAAGTCCACCACTCCGACTCCTGATTCTGTTGCTGCTGCTGAGACTCGGCCACTCCTCTGATGGCACAGCTGTCTTCTGGATCAAGGAGGTTCACCCAGTAGGGATACAGAAGTTAAGAGAACAAGCTAGACCCCAGGAATCTTGCTAGTGAAACTCCCATGCTGAAATTCCCTCTGGAGGGGTCATTTAATACCTAGCAGGATCTCAAACCAGTGGTTCCTGTTAGCAATTACTCACAGGTGAATGCCCAACCCCCACCCTGGTTCCCAGCCCCGGCCCAGCCCTCATCCTCTTACCTAGACCAATGCAGGAAAAGGTCGTTTGGTGGGAGTTACATCGACTTTGGCTACAAAAGCCACATTAAATAATTCACTGTCCCTGCACGAATGAGCAAAATAGCTTTCTAGTTTCTTTGCATTGAACTAGAAAAAGACATTTGAATAGCTAAGAACCTTTGTTTTCCAAGTTGCTAGCAAACTCATTAAGGCTTTCTTTTCTTCAGTTCACCATTCTCCTCATTTCTTTAGGCTTTGAAGGAGCCCTGGTGGGGTAGTGCGTTACTGTAAGTGAACAGTTCTAACCAGCAGCCTCTCAGGGAACAAGGCTGTCCCTCCTGTTTCAAACTCTAGGGAGCAGTTCTATCCTGTCCTACAGTCTCACTATAGACACTAGCAGACTCTACCCTGTCCTACAGTGTCACTAAGAATCTCTTTTCCCCTGTTCATTTTCACTAGCGTTTTGTTCTTTCTCTTCCTTGACTCCAATCTCCTAATAGCAAGCAAGTTCCACGGTTTTTGTTTTTGTTTTTAAACTTCTCTCCAGCTGCCAGTTTCTGTCACTGTTAAATACCACAGGGTGGGTTTCGACACTCCCAGTGGTGGTGACTGAGTGTGTTAAAACTGCACCAGGGTTATGATCACATAGTCCATCATTTTACAAGCAAGCCAAACCTTAGGTGACACGGATCAACAGCCTTGGAATGGGTAGGACATCTTTGTATAAGTTGCCAAAGGAACACACAAGAGATTTAAACTAGACCAGGGTTGGAGAAGGAACAAGGGAATTCAATAAGACTTCCGAGATGACTTTGATCCAAGTCCTAAAAGATTTGGCCAAGAGCACGGAGCCAGAGAAAAGGTCAGTCCGGACAGAGGCAGCAATGTGTACAAAGGTACAGAGGGGAGAGTGAACAAATTTATTTCTGCAAATAAAATCTAAATCATTATGACGACAATATGGAGGATGATGTGATGACTGTCTAGAGATGAGATAGGAGAGCGAAACGGTGCTATTTAGCCTGAGGCTCATATATATCATATATACCATTCTCAGAACGTTGGCCTTTAATCTGTAGACTCAGGGGAATCAACAAGGGCATTTAAGGAGATTGCTCCTATTAGATTTATGAATTAGAATGACCACTTGCTATCCATTCAGACATTGGAAAGTGGGAATAGGGGGAAGGTAAGGGTGTCAAGAATGGAGCCAAGAAGAGAATCTGAGAATCCATTGCCTTAACATAGAAAATAAGTGGGAAGGCTGGGCTGATGAATGAGTATGAATGTATGAAAGAGAGTATGAATGAAAAGGAAGAGATGGATTCAAAAGAGTTAGGAAGTATATGTGGCAGATTGTGGTGAAATTGAAGGGATCAGTAAGGAGGAGTTAGAAATAATTTTTAAGTTTGTGGTTTAAGCAAGTGGTCCAATGGGCATTTTATCTACCAGGGAACCAGGAAATACTGAAAAGAAAAGATAAAAAAAACACGGAAAACAGATCAGGCTTGTGGGGGGAGGATGATGACTTTAGTTATAGTTATTTTGAGCTAGAGATGCCTGAGAAACTCCCAGGTGGAGGAGTACAGAAGGAGTTAGAGAAACAGACTTGAAGCGTAGACAGTTTTGATCGTCACCAGCACACCATACAGTCATGTTGACTGTATATTTCAGAGGACAGCTGCAATCTCCAGTGTTTTCACGGCTGTGGCTTTTCTGATAGGGATCACTAGCCTTTCTCCTGGGATGTCTGCGGGTGGGATCAAAATGCCAAGCTTTTTGTTAGTAGGTAAACGCTTCATCAACTGCGATTCTCAGGGCCTCCAATCACCAGAATAGAGGGAGTAGTTCCAATTGTGGAAGTACAGATCAATTAGAGAGAGTTGAGGAGATAAAAAAGCCTAAAAAGAGACTCTTGCTCTTTGCCACATCTATTGCGAGAAGGATGACCATTCTCTCAGCAAGCAGACTATTGACATTCCAGAGAAGGTGGACATTTCCCTAAAGGGGCGCTCTGACGTTGTGAAGGACCCCAGAGGAACCTGTGCAGGGACCTCAGTCACTTCAATGTAGAACTCAGTCTCCTTGGAAAGAAGAAGAAGAGGCTTCACGTTGACAAATGGTGGGGAACAATGGCTACAGTCCACATTATCTGTAGCCACATACAGAACATGATCAACACTGGGCTTCTGATACAAGACGAGCTCTGTGTATGCCCACTTCCCAATCAATGTGCTTACTCAGGAGAATGAGTCTTTTGTTGAAATCCATAACTTCTTGGGTGAAAAATACATCTGGAGGGTTTGCATTAGGACAGGTGTTGCTTGTTCTGTTTCTTAAGCCCAGAAAGGTGAGTTAATTCTTGAGTGGAAGGAAACAACATGGAAATTGTTTCAAATTCAGCAAGCCAAACTAGTTAAAAACAAGGATATCCAAATGTTTGGGATGGTATCTATGTTTCTGAGAGAGGAATCGTTCAGCAGGCTGGTGAGTCAGACCTAAGAGCTATCCAGCTACAGTCTCGATGATTCATTTGGACTTGTCTGTGATGCTTTGATCCAAAAAAGTTTATCTGATTTAAAAAAAGAAAAGAAAGAAAGACTCTTGTGAAGAGAAATTTCTGAAGGAGATCTATAAGTAGAGAATAGATGGAGGAGCAACAAAAGGAGAGTGTTTTATTACAGAAATCAAATCAAGGAATAATGATCAACAGTATCTGATGCTATGAAATGTGAACAAGAACGAGAAAGCAGAATTAATGAATATTCAAGTAGAGGTTACTCATTTTTAAAATTTTAATTTTGTTGTTGAGAATAGGCAAATATATATATTAATTCAACAGAATAGGCAAAATATATATTAACCCAACAGTTTCTACATACAGCAGGTCATGAGGTTGGTTACATTCTTTCAGCTTGCGACTCTCCTCGCTGATGTTCTGAGTTGTTCCTCTCCCTGTAGGGCCTACTGACTTCCCTCTAAGGTTCCTATCTGATTTTTCAAAGTGATATTTTAAGTTTGAGCCCATATAGATATTTATTGTTAGCACAGAATGCTAGAGGTCGCATGTTATTACTACTGAAGCTGAAGTATTGTTTGGCTCAAGAAGATTTCAGGAGATATTTTTGGTTTAAGGTAGAAAGATTATTTTAGGACCAGAGTTTCAGGGGTTAATCCAACTTTCATGGGTCTGGGAGGTATGGAGTCCATGAGAATTTTAAATTTTTTCTAAATTTTCTCTCTGCTTATTGAGATTCCTCTATAGACTCTTTGGTCAAAATGTTCAGTAATGATACCTGGTCTCATGATAAATGATACATTTATTCATAGAGTCAATTACTAGCATATTCCACATTGTCCTAGTCCTGATGCGCCTTCTTCCTCCGTTGCTTCAGGGACATAGAGACCAATTGTTCTCTCATGGGTGGCCATGGGAAGCTTTTAGACTCCAGGCACTATGCAATCAACTAGGAGATTGAACAAAAGCAAAGGGACCAAGTCCCATTAAGTGTTTAGTTGGACATAGGCAGCCTTAGCAAGGAACATGGTTGTTATGGTAGAAATAGTGGGCAAAAGGTAAAAAATATAGTAATATATTTGATATAAAATTATCTATTCTAATTTTTACTGTGGTTTAGGTGAAAGTTTACAGAGAATATTGATTTTTCCACCAACAATTAATATACATTTTGTTTTGCAACATTGATTGCAATATTTTGTCCTGTTCCTTCTAGAGCAGTGGTTCGCAACCTTCCTAATGCCATGACCCTTTAATGCAGTTCCTCATGTTGTGGTGACCCCCCAACCATACAATTATTTTTGTTGCTTCTTCATAACTGTAATTTTGCTACTGTTATGAATCAGGTGACCCCTGTGAAAGGGTCATTTGACCACCAAAGGGACCGAGACCCACAGGTTGAGAACTGCTGTTTTAGAGTTTCCTATTTCTGTTCTTCTTTCTTATCCCTTCCTGCCTTTTGAACTTGTTCCCTGGACAAATGCCAACTTTTAGGTCTCATTTTCTTGTTTGTTCTACAGCCTGTATTCCTCCCTGGTGCTATTGTTCACCTTATGTTGCTGTCATCAGTTCCGACTCACAGTGGCTCTATGCACAACAGAGTGAAACACTGCCTGCCCTGCCTCACGATTGCTATGTTTGAGCCTATGTTTAAGCCACTGTGTCATTTCATCTCACTGAGAATCTTCTTTTTTCCAGACCCTCTACATTACTAACATGGTGTCCTTTCAGGAACTGTTGTTGTTAGTGCCATGGAGCCTGTCCTACCTACAGTGACCCTGTGCACCACAGAACAAAACACTTCCCTGCCCTGTGCCACTCCCACAATTGTTGCCTGAGCCCATTGTTGCAGCCACGGTGCCATAGGCCCTTCCTCTCCTTCGCTGCCCCTACTTTACCATGTCCTTCCCCAGGTACTCTTCTCTCTGGACAACGCGTCCAAAGGAGGTAAGTTGTGCTATCCTTGCCTTTAAGGAGCACGCTGGCCATCCTTCTAAGGCAGATTTGTTTATTCTTTTGGCAGTTCATGGCATTTTCAATACTCTTTTCCAGAACCACAATTTAAATGCATCGATTCTTCTTTAGTCTTCCTTATTCAGTGTCCAACTTTCACATGCATATGAGGCCACTGAAAATACCATGGCTTGGGTCAGGCACATCTTAGTTCTGAAGTTGACATCCTTGCTTTAAACTATTCAGTAGGTGTTGTGGAGTAGATTCAACTAATGCACCTCATCTTTTGATCTCTTGACTGTTGCTTCCATGAGCATTAATTGTGGATCCAAGCAAGATGAAATCCTTGACAACCTTTTCTCTATTTATCATGTTGTTCCATACTGATCCAGTTGTAAGGATTTTTGTGTTCTTGACATTGGGTTATATTCCAGACAGAAGACTACAATCCTTCCATTGAGTCCTCGCTTTCACAAACAAGGGTTTGTCATTTGCACATCACAAGTTACTAAGAAGCCTTCCTCCAAACCTGATGCCACATTATTCTTCATATAAGCCAGCTCCTCTGATTATTTGCTCAGCATGCAGATTGGATAAGTATAGTGAGGGAATGCATCCCTGAAGCCCACCTTTCCTGCTTTTACATCATGCAATATTCCCTGGTTTTGTTCCCACAACTGCCTCTCATTCAATATACAAGTTCTGCATGAGCAAAATGAAGTGTTATTGACTTCCCATTATTTTTAAGGTTGTCCATAGTTTTTTCCAATCCACACAGTCAAATACTTTGGCATAGTCAAGAACGCACAAATAAATGCCTTTCTGGTATTCTCCGCTCTAACATAAGCAATGATGTAGTTTGTTCCCTGTCCTCCTCCAAAGCTGGCCTGAACCTCTGTTGCAACCATTGTTGGATGATCTTCAGCAAAATTTTACTGGCATGTGAAATTAATGATATTGTTCTATAATTTGAGCATTCTGTTGGGTCATCTTCATTGCAATGGAAATAAATATGGATCTCTTCCAGCCAGTTGGCCTAGGTAGCTGTTTTATAAATTTCCTGGCATAGACAAGTAAGTGCTTCTAGGGCTTCATGAACTTATTGAAACATTTCAGTTGGTATTAAATTCATTCCTAGAGCTAAGTTTTGGCTAATGCATTCAGCGCAGTTTTCTTCAGCACTCTTGCTTATATACTACTTCTTAAAATAGATGTTCATTTTGGTAGTGTGATTCTGTGTGTTCTTTCCATTTTCTTTTGATGCTTCCTGCATCATTCAGTATTTTGCCCATATAATTTTTTAATATTGCAACTCAAGGCTCACAATTTTTCTTGAATTCTTTCCATTTAAGATATCTTAGTTTTTTTATTTTCTAACCCTATGTTTTTGCACATTTCATGACAATATTTGACTTTGGCTTTTTTAAAAGATCATTTTACTGGTGGCTATTATAGCTCTTATAACAATCTATACATTAATTACATCAAGCATATTTGCACATACGTTGCCATCATTATTTTCTAAACACATGCAACTCAAAAACAGTGATGTAATTTACTTTACTAACACATCTGCAAAATAGGGCTCATGAAAATATTTGTCTCTGCTACACTCCGAAGGCTCACTCACTCACCTGTTTGGTGTTAACTTTGACTGTTGGCTGGAAGTTCAGTTTGGGCTGTGGCCAGGATACTTAAATGTTATCTTTCCATGTAGCTACTTGTCTTTCTTTCAGTCTGAATTCCAAGAGAGAGTGAGGGTATAAGTTGGGAAGGAAAGGGAAGGAGAGGGGAGAGCAAGGAAGGGGAACGCAGGAGGAAGGGGAAGAGGAAGAAGAGGGGATAGAGGGAGAGCACCAGGAAGCACCCAAGCACCAGGTAGATGCTATATTGCCTTTTATGAACCAGTTTTGAATAGTCTCTGACGTTATTTTTGTGTCTTTTTTGTTCTACACTATTGGTCAAGTCAGTCTAAGTAGCCTACTCCTCTTCAAGTGAAGGGAAAATTGGTTTCAGTTGTTGATGAAGTGTGACAAGGTTCTGGATGAACATGTGAGAAAAGTAGTAATACTCTACTTTTGGAAAATACAATCTAGAATACTTCCCAATAGTAAAAAGTGAATGCTTAGAAAAAGCAATTAAACATTTTAAAGAAATAATTGTCAAAGTGGGAATTTCAGGAAATAAAGTATAACTCTGAGGGTGATATTTAGATACATATTTTTAATAAACTTCATTTACAGTTTGATATCCATATATTCTACAATATGTGGGCTAATTATGTAAAGTAACAATAAACTTTTATAAGGATTACTTGAACCAAGGTTTCCTCACTTAGCCTTGCAAAGTAGAATTTATTTTTGTCAAATCACTAATCTTAGGCTATGAAAGATTGTTCTAATGAATTCTCTTGACCTTACAGAAATATTGCCATCTCAAATGGTCAGGAGGTTCTCATTGTGGGTTCTTTTAAAAAACTCTGAAACTGCTTGATTATACAGTTAGTAAAGGTTAAACAGTTTTAAAAGGGAAATGAAAAAGTAATATGCCAAGAAAGTCAGAAAAGAAATGGATTTGAACGTCACCTAGAATTTTACAAAAAAAATAGTGGTTCTGTTGCAATTGAGTGCCAACATTGAGTGCCAAGAATCCCAGGAAGGTCTAATTGATGCCCTTTCTGACTTTAGAGTCTAAATGCTTGCCATTGCATAACTAGTATGGCCCTGACTAAATTCATGGTCAGTAAATATCTACTAAGATTTGCCAATGGGGAATTCTAAAAACCAACAGATTTTTAAAATACAAATGTCTGTCTAATTACTTGCATAAAATTGTGAAATTGGACTAAAGCATTAAGTGAATATTGCATTGTGGATTTTGGCGATTATTCTGGTTTGAGAAGAAAGATGGTTGCTTCATACTCTTTCTTCCTCATAGGTTGTTACAAGCAGTTATTGGTACTACCTGCTTACTCCCATGAGTTGCAGGCTAAAGGCTAAGGAAACCCAAAGGCAATCAGTTAACCAGAGGCTTGGCTAATTCTCTAACCATACGTTTCGAAAGCAGTGCTTTAATTTTATGCCAATTTAAGGGTGTTGTTGTAGGAACAAGGAGTTCTTGTTAAGTGGTCATGATCTAGCTCAAGTCACAGTTACAATAAACTCAACCCCCATGGATGGTCATTGAGTTGATTCACACTCATAGTGAGCCTATGAGTGGAACTGCCCCATAGGCTTTACAAGGCTGTATATCTTAAGGATGCAGACTGCCACATTTTTCTGCTGCAGAACAGCTGGTGGGTTCAAATTTATGATGTTTAGGTTAACAGCCAAGTGCATAACTACTGAGTTATGAGGACTCCTTATAATTAAAACATCGAGTCATAATACAAACACATTCACTAATGGACTAAATACTTAAGAAATCAGTTGCATTTGAAGGATTTCTTCATTCATTAGCACTCCTGCCTTACCCACCCATCAGGCCAGAACTTGTAATGCAAATAGAATACAAGTGGATTACAACATGAGGTTGCATACCTTGTAAAAGGTTGATGACAGGAATGATGATTCAGGTAGGGCATGATTTGAACATTAAAGGATAAAGAGAGGATCTTAACAAAGTGGAAAAGAGTGATGATATTCTTGGATATATTGAAAACATCTGAAGATTGAATCTAGACTCTCATACAATTTTTTGGCAGTTATATTAGAACTTCACCCACATGTCATACAATTCAGTAATTCAATCATCTTAAGAATAGTTGTACAATTATCACAACATTCAATTCTAGAACATTTCCTTCTTCCTTGTACTCATTGGTATCCATGCAATTGTTTTTTTTCTAATTGTGGCAAAAATATGCACAAGAAACATTTTACAATTCCACAACTTCTACATGTATAATTCAGTGCCATTGATTATACTCTTTGTGTTGTACAACGATTATTGATATCCTTTTCCAAGTTATCCCACCACCATTAACATAAACTCAATGCCCACTAAGCAACAACTCTTCCTTCTTCGTCCCTGCTGACCATTGGTCATTTTCTTTTTAAGAGTTTTCTTGATATAGTAGTCACATATTGTACACTTCCATAATTAAATTGTCCTTTAAAAGAGTTGTATGTACACCATCACAATCAGTTCTAGTGCTCCCTCTCCCATCCATATTCATTGTTTGCTCCCCAAACCCCCTCCCTCTCCCTCTTGCTCCCTTTCTCCATATCTGTGACAAACATTGCATCAGTTATTGTCTCTCTGCATCCACTCCTTTGGTGCTTCACAATTCTCAAACAATTTTATGATACGAATCACAACAAAGATAAAATAGTATCCTTAATTAACTCTTTGTTTACTGTAACAATTACAACATAATTCTGTTTTTTAAGTATAAGATAAACCCATTTCATGATAGTTTCTCTTCTCATTATGATTGTCCCTATAAAACATTTTTATAATTATTTACTATAAAATAATCTTATTCTATCATTATTATTATGTGGCTGAATATATAAGACTAAAAAAAAGTATTGTTACAAAATCACACAGGCATTTATAAAACAGAAATATCAAAATGTGAAGCTAGTTTTTCTCCATATATTCTCCATCTAGGTTAATACACTTCTGAAGGTGGTGTTTCCATCTTTAATTGTTCCCTGAATGATTCTGTGAATTTGATTTGTACCAAATCAAAACAGCAGTTTCGGCATTCTCAAAAGACTGAAATTGTGTTCCTTTTCAATGTTCTTTGGTTTGGGGGAACAAAAAGAAGTCCAAAGGGACAAGGTCAAGGTTTTAGGATGTGTAGAGTTACGTTTCCCAACACAATAATTTTGGGGCTGTCAAAGAATGAGCAGACACACCTTTGCAGACAGACCTTCTCATCAACCATGCCCTTTTCCATTTTCGGAACTAGATTTCTTCCTACTAAGTCCCGATGCTCTTCCAGAGAGTCACTCAAGATCACCCCTAGGAAGAAAATCTTGAGCAAAGACATAATGGACAAAGGGCTAATTACCTACAAAACTCTGCAGCATCTCAATAAGAAAACAAACAAACAAACAAACACAAAATAACTCCCTTGAAAGGAGGGCAGAGGACCTGAATAGACAATTCACAAAGGATGATACTTGAATGGCGAGCAAACACAGGAGGAAACAGCTCTCATTCAGTAGTCATCTGGAAAATGCAAATCAAAACAACCATGAGATATCATCTTACACCCACACCATAGTCCAATTAAAATAAACAGAATAACAAATCCTGGAGAGGATGTGGAGAGACTGGAACTCTTAGACACTGCTAGTGGGTGTGCATACATGTAAAAGCACTGTGGAAATCAATATGACAATACTTAAAACAACTGGCGACAGAAATCTATGACCCAGGACCACCACTGCTGGACATGGACCCCAAGGAAACCAGAGGCAGGTCACTATCAGACGTACGCGTTTCCATGTTCATTTGAGGACAGTCCATGAAAGCAAGAAGCTGGAATCAGCCTAAAGGGACATCAGGAGAAGACTAGATTTTAAAAGTTTGGTACACACACAATGGAATACTTCATATCCCTAAAAAACAGTGATGAAACCATGAAACACCTCATGACATGAAGAGATCTGGAAATTATTATGCTCAACGAAGGTAGTCAATCAAAAGGACAAATTCTGTGTGAGTCCACTACCATAAGGACAAACACCAAGGTGAAGGCAAACTTCTTCTTCCAGGTCATTGAATATGCTAACCTAGTCTGCCAAGCACAGTGATAGAGAGCCCGACCAGCACTCAAGGAGCATACAGCACCCTGTCCATGGGTACACCTTAAAAACCCCGTTGACAGAGGACCCTGCACTTCTGAGTTGACCTTGAGTTGAACTGATACAGCAGAGCTCCTGAAACCACTGTTTCCATTGAGCCTTTTCCATGCGCGTGCCTGAGAGAACTCGTCTGCAGCTGGCCACTAACCACAGAAACTCGTTTAAAATGTTTTTCTTGGAATAAATCTGTGCAAAGTAGCAATACATTTTGATCTACAAGTTTGTGTGTGTATATGTGTGTGTGTGTGTGTGTGTGTGCACGCTCACCCATTCGGTATATTTCCTTAAAAAAGTCTGTGAATTTCTTCTCATTCTTCTACATTGTCTTCTCATTTCATTATCTTTCAGTTAGAATTGTATACTTAAACTTTTTTTTTAATTTGGTGTATTAGTTTTCTAGTTTTGCTGCAAAAACAAACTAACAAAACAATACAACGACAACTACAAATCCACAAGGGATGCCTAGAAGCTCAAATCAGAGCAGTGGCTCTCTGGGAGAGTCGCTCCTTATCGGTAGCTCTGGGGTCCCTTGGCATTGATTTGTAAACAGTTACATACTCACACGGCCTCTTCTTCCCCTGTGTCTCTCTGTGCCTAAATTCTAAGACACTATGCCCTTAATTATTTTTAAAAAATTTTAAAAATAATCACTTTATTAGGGGATCATACAACTCATCACCATCCATACATACATCATTTGTGTCCAGCACATTAGTACATATGTTGACTTCATCATTCTCACAGCACCTGCTTTCCGCTTGAGCCCTTGGTGTCAGCTCCTCATTTTCCCCCCTCCCTCCCAGCACCCCCCTCCCCCTGAGCCCTTGATAATTTATAAATTATTATTATTTTATCATATCTTATCCCATCCGGCGTCTCCCTCACCCACTTCTCCGCTGTCCATCTCCCAGGGAGGAGGCCACATGAAGACCTTGTCATCTGTTCCCCGTTTCTCCCTCACCTACCCTCCACCCTCCCGATATCACCACTCTCTCCACTGGTCCTGGGGGGGTTCATCTATCCTGGATTCACTGTATTTCCAGTTCCTATCTGTGCCAGTGCACATCCTCCGGTCCAGCCGGGTATGTAAGGCAGAATTGGGACCATGGTAATGGGGTGGAGGAAGCATTTAAGAGCTAGAGGAAAATTGCATATTTCATCATTGCTACATTGCACTCTGATTATGCCCTTAATTATTATGCATGATGTTGGAGTAGCAAATAGAAAATGAAGGGATTTTTATTCTAGAGATTCATCCTCTCTTTTTCTAGGACATGATATCTAATGTGCAAACAAGGGTAAATGACCAGAGAGCACACAGGTCAGACCTGAGAGAGCAGTGGTCGTTGGGTAGAATTCATAGAGATGATAGAAGTAGCAGATAGGTAGGTACCTTTTGCTTATTCATGGTGGGCACTGTATTTGGATCTAGCAGAGCAGACATCCCAGTGTGAGAGGGGCATTCAGCAGCATGCTTAGGGAAGCATTGACTTCTGTCCCCGAGCAGGAAGAGTCCAGGGAAAGAACCATAGTCAGATGATACGTGGTGGCAGCAGCAGCCAGGGTTCAGCTCATAAACCTGCATCACAAAGGACCTCCTTTACTGCCCTTCAGGTCTCAGACGAATGAAGTGCTTCTGTGTTCTACTGGATGGTCTCACAGATGAAGGAGGATTCGGGATATGAGCATCCCCTTCCTAGTTTAGGAAGTGAATTAAAACCATACTGGTGAGTTATGGAACTATGGGTGTACTGTGAGTGGAGTTCTTGCAGGAAGGATGAGAGTGATATTTGATCTTTAAGTTGAGAAGGACCAAATCCCTACCCAAACCCACTGTTATGGATCAATTCTGACTCACAATGATCCCATGACCCGTAGGACCCTATAGGGTCGAATAAACTACTCCGTATTATTCCAAAGGCTATAAACCTTTATGGAAGCAGGCTGATACATCTTTTTCTACTGACCTTTTGTTTAACAGGAGAATGCTTAATTCCTCACACCATTTAAGTTCCATTGAAAAGGAAAACTTTCAAAATGAAATGATTGCTTCTACTATGTTATAGTTGGACTGAGTGTTGTACACGATTAACATGTTTGCTGCTGACCAAAGACTGGTGGTTTGGGTTCACTTAGACTCTTAGAGGAAATTAGAAGAAAGGCCTGTGATCTTGTTTTGAAAAAAAAACAAAAACAAAAACAAAAACCTAAGCCACCCAGTGGTTGGCAACTCCAGGCAACACTGTTTTATGCTGACCCGTGGTCACACCACGGCTTGGACTTGGCTTACAGGCACTTTTTTTTTTTTGAGGCCATAGTCCCAGCGAGCCTAGCTGTTGAGGACAAGGGTATGTTTTGACATACGTAGGCTCAGGACTTCCACATGAGGTTAAAAATATAGCTGTTGAGAAAGGGAATTCATACACGTCTAGGCCAGCTACAAACCACAATACATGAATTGTCGACGTGTACAGATGAAACTTAAAAAAAAATCATTTTATTGGGGGTTCGTACAACTCTTATCACAATCCATACATACATCCATTGTTCAAGCACATTTGTACATTTGTTGTCATCATCATTCTCAAAACATTTGCTTTCTACTTGAGCCCTTGGTATCAGCTCCTCATTTTTCCCCTCCCTCCCTACCCTCCCTCATGAACCCTTGATAATTTATAAATTATTATTATTTTGTCATGTCTTAAATGTCTGATGTCTACCTTCACCCACTTTTCTGTTGTCCCAGATTAAACTTTTAATGACTGATTACTATTTATATAAGCAATAGGGGTTGGTGATTGGAAAAAACTTTCAATAATATTCATTCACACAGTAGAACCACTCCTAACCGATTAATAGACGCCATAATAAGGCAAGACGGGCGTTAAAATGGTAAGTAGATGATTGTCCAAGGCCACCGTTCACTGGGTACCCTCAAGGCAAGAGATCGGAACCAAAGGCCAACGACTACCCATTCCATACCCTTGGCTAGCAGTCAGCTGCTTCTTCTGACACTAGGGAGTGTCTTTTGGCCCATTTTCAAGTTGTTCCAGTTGAAAAAAATAAGTGAAGGGGAAATACACATGGATTAAGCCTTTGGTGAACCCCCCCCCCGCCCCCCCAACCGTAGACCGAGGATGTCAGTCGCCTTGCCATCAGGCAGAGCGCATTGGAAAATGGATGATTGCAGATGCAGTTAGGTTAAAATGTAACACCATTATTTGATCTTACTTTTGATCAATTTAAAATTTGTTCTACTTTTGAATATTTTTCTACTCCCTTTTCAATTGAGGTTTTTTTTCAGTTCTACTTCATGATGGTTAGTTTTTTCCTCTTTTTGGTATGTTTTTCTGTCTATGAAATCCAGGATAGTTAGCTTTATAGAGACAATAATTGGATTTATGGCTCCTTAGGGGTCTGGCAGGAAAGTTGGGGGGAGATGGGGAGCTTATAACAATGAGTATAAGAAAGCAGAAAATGTTCTAACATTAATTTGTGCAAGTCTTCTTATGTGATGGAACTATTGAATTGTGTGATATAAGCAAATAAAACTGTTAAGAATATAGCGATTTATATTTAAAATATCTACTATTTTTCTTTTGGAGCACATTGTAAATGCACTTTTTTATCTCCTGGTTTGATCTAGGCAGGAGTTCGGACCAGGCTTCCTGGGGCCTCAGCTTCAGCGTGCCTCACAAGCGGAAATCCACCTGTTTGTTCTGAAGGCTTGACTTGGAAGACTCAGCGTCTAAGTTCATGCTGTTATCGGGGAATGTTCAGTCCTTGACGGCTGTTTGCACGGGGCCTTACTTTCTAGAGTCAGAGCCCATCTTAAGTTCCTTGCCACGTGGGCCTCCCCAACTTGACAGCTGGCATCACCAAAGCATTCCATTTAGGAAAGCATTGGAGGTCTGCTAACAAGAGTGACTTCTGATTTTGGCCCCAACCCCCACCCCCGACCTTGTGCTTAGCAGTCAAATGCCTGACTCAGAGCTCCGGGAGAACTTTTGCTGCACTTGTTTCCAGGGAGCTGATATTACAATTTTTAAAGGAATAATTTTTTGATTGCGATTTGGATGAAAGTTTACCGGACAAATTTTTTTCTTTTTAAAATCATTTTATTGGGTGCTCATACAACTCTTATCACAGTCCATACATACACTCATTGTGTCAAGCACATTTGTACATTTGTTGCCACCAGTGGTTCTCAACCTTCCTAATGCCGCGACTCTTTAATACAGTCCCTCATGTTGTGATGACCCCCCAACCATGACATTATTTTCGTTGCTACTTCATAACCATAATTTTACTATGGCTATGAATCATAATTTAAATATTTCATATGCAGGCTATATTTTCATTGTTACCACTTGAATATAATTGAACATAATTTAAGCAGTGATTAATCACAAAACAATATGGAATTATATATTGTGAAATATGTATGTTTTCTGATGGTCTTAGGCAACCCCTGTGAAAGGGTCATTTGACCCCCAAAGGGGTCGCGATCCACAGGTTGAGAACCGCTGGTTGCCATCATCCTTCTCAAAACATTTTCTTTCGCCTTGAGTCCTTGGTATCAGCTCCTCAACAGATTGGTTTTGCAGTCAACACTTCGTATGTGTTTTGTTTTGTAGCACTGCTGACGATCTCCGCAATGTGACAACACTTCCGACTTTCTCTTCACCATCGGTCCTCCTGTCCTATCTTCGTGCCTTCTGTGTTCTATCTCTGGGCACAGAGTTGCTTAGTCAATGGAGTGCGCCCTTCTCTGGTGTTCTTGTTCATTTTCTTCTATTTTTAGGGGCCATCAAGCTGATTCCGAGTCATAGAGACCCTCCGTACAAAAGAAAAACGATTGCCTGGTCTGCAGCATCCTCAAAAATTGTGATGCTTGAGCCCATTGCTGTAGCCATCAATCCATCTCATTGAAGTTCTCCCTCTTTTTTGCTGCCCTTCGACTTTACCAAGCATGATTACCTTTTCCAGGGACTGGTCTCTCTGGATAATATGTCCTAAGTTTTTGAGACAAAGTCTTGCCATTCTGGCTTCTGAGGAGCATTCTGGCTATACTTCTTGCAAAGGAGATTTGGTTGTTCTTCTGACAGTCCATGGTACTTACATTAATCTTCATCAACACCATAATTCAAATGCATGGATTTGTCTTCAGTCTTCCTTATTCAATATCTAACTTTCATACGCATCAGAGGCAATTGAACATATTATGGCTTGGGTCAGGTGAACAACCTTAATCTTCAAAGTCAAAGTCCACATGGAAGAAGCACACCAGCCTGTGTGACCACGAGCTGTCGAAGGGATCAGGTATCAAGCATCAAAGAACAAAAAATCATATCATTGTAAATGTGGGTGAGTGCAGAGTGTAGACTGAAAGCCCATCGGTAGGCACCTGGACACCCCCTTACTGAAGGGTTGTGGGGAGGAGATGAGCCAGTCAGGGTGCACGGTTGCAACAATGAAACATAAAACTTTCCGCTAGTTCTTAAATGCTTCCTCCCCCCCACTATCATGATCCCAATTCTACCTTACAAATCTGACTATACCAGAGAATGTACATTGTTACAGATAGCAACTGGAAACACAGGGAATCCAGGACGGATGACTCCTTCAGGATCAGTGGTGAGAGTGGCGATGCCTGGAGGGTGGAGGGAATTTGGGGTGGAAAAGGGGAAAGGATTACAAGAATCTACGTATAGCCTCCTCCCTGGGGGGATGGACAGCAGAGAAGAGGGTGAGGGGAGACATTGGACAGTGTAATACATGACAGAATAATAATAACTTATGAATTATGAAGGCTTCATGCAGAAGTGGGGAGGGAGGGCGGAAATGAGCAGCTGATATCAAGGGCTCAAGTAGAAGGCAAATGTTTTGAGAATGATGATGGTAACAAATGTACGTATATGCTTGACACAATGGATGTATGTAGGGATTGTGATAAGAATTGTATGAGTCCCAAATACAATGATTTAAAAAAAATAAGCTGACAAGCATAAGTCAAATAATAAAAATAAATATTATTATTAAAAAAATCTTCAAAGGGACTTCTTTGCTCTGCAACCCTTTAAAGAGGGTTTGTGCAGCAGAGCAGCCCAGTGCAATACATGGTTGGTTTCTTGATTGCTGCATTCATGAGAATTACTTGTTGATCCAAGCAAGATGAAATCACCGACAACTTCAGTCATTCCTCCATTTTTCATGATGTTACTAGTGGTACAGTTGTGAAGTTTTTGGTTTTCTTTATATTTTGCTTTAATCCACACTGAAGGCTGTAGTCCTAGGTCTCCATCAGCAAGGGTTCAAGTCCTCTTCACCCACAGCAATCAAGGTTGTGCCTTCTGCATATCACAGGTTGTTAATAAGCCTTCCTTGAACCCTGGTGCCATGTTCTTCACAGGCCAGCTCCTCAGATGATTTGCCCAGCATGCAGATGGAATAAATGTGGTGACGGGATACAACGCTGGCATAGACTCTCCTGATTTTACACAACTCAGTTAGCAAAAGCATCACGAATAAGGGGCAGGAATTCTGGATTTGTACTGGAAGGGAAGCAGCGACTAGATGATACACAGTTAGAAAGACACATTTAATGGGATTCTGGAATCCACGGGAAGCCCTTGTTAGGGTTTGATTGTGACATGCTTTCAGACATGCTTCTCAAAGATCTTATGGCTATATTGGAGTGGGGCAAAATGGAGGGCAAACGAACCCCACTAGGAGGCTATTGTGTGAATGGAGCAGAGTGTGGTCGCTTCAAACAGAGATATGGTAGTAAGGATGAAGAGAATGGCTGGATTTGAAAATTCTGGAAGGTTACATAGAAAAGATTTCCATGATGCCCCTTCAAAAAAATATCTCTCCCATCATCAGTGGCTCATTATGAGCTTCTGTCTTTGAAACATGGTCAGTTTCTCTCAAAAATGTGGACACTCTAGCACCTTGCTACCACCTGGGAATTTGTTATATGCAATTGCTATCAAGTTGACTCTAGTTCATGGTGACCACATGTGCCAGAGCAGAATTGGGCTCCCGAAGTGTGTCATTGGCCCATTTTTCAGAAATAGATCATCAAACCTTGAAGTGCCTCTGTGTGGACCCTTATCCTTCGCCCTTCATTTAGCAGCTAAGTTTGTTAATTGCTTTCACCATTTAGGAAATGGAAACTTGTTAGGATCCACATTTCTGTAAACTGTAGAGATGGGGCACAGTGGTCCTCTAGATGATCCTTGTGGTGGTTACATAATCTGTTGTCCACTTGAGCTTGATGACCTAATTTGAAGGACTTAAGGAGATAAATAGCTCCCTGGAGGCAGGACACTCACTCACTCCCTGGTAGACGTTCCTGCTGACAAGACACATGAGCTATGCTAGTGCCCTGGAGCTGGAGGAGCCATGTAGAGACCCCTGCCAGTGCTGACATGCTTACACCATTACTGGATCCACAAGACTTACCACCCACTGGCCTGTGATCTTCCTGCATTTGGCATCATTGCATGTATTCCATGAATCGAAGAGGACTTTATAGATTGATAATGGACATATGGGCTACTATCAGACTTATGGCCTTGGACTGGCCTGGGTTGGGATGTTTTCTCAATGCTAAATTGCTCTTGTATATAAATCTCTTATACACATATGTGTGTCCATGGATTTGTTTGTCTACCCGACTAACATATGAGGACTTGAAGTCTTTTCTGATGAAGATCAAGGATTGCAGCCTTCTCCATTGATTACAACTCAATGTCAAGAACACCAAAATCCTCACAACTGGACCAATGGGTAACATCATGACTCTGATAAATGGAGAAAAGACTGAAGTTTTTAAGGACTTTTGTCTTGCTTTGATCCACAGTCAATGCTCATGGAAGCAGCAGTCAAGAGATCAAAAGATGCACTGCATTAGGAAAATCTCCACATCCGACAGTATAGCTAACTCAAATGTGGGAAAATTAATTTATTTATAGATTATAAAATGATTAAACATTTTCACAGATTTTAACATAATGTTAGGACTGTGCCAGCACTACCAGCCCTGTTAG
>NW_022111372.1:66811653-66814252 GCF_000313985.2 Echinops telfairi
TTATGGACTTGATCTGGACAGGGCTGGGTTGTTTTCTCACTATTCAGTTTCTCTTTTACATAAAGCTCTTTCTTATACACATATGAGTGTCTATGAATTTGTTTCTCTAGTCAACCCAGGTTAACCCAATCCTGATATTTGCTAATGCTGGAGAAACAACAAATTAAGGAATAATACCCATTCTGCTCCTACTCAGAAGGCTAGTCAGTGACTAACTCCTCAGGAGTGGACTTCCTCTTCCTTCTTCATAGTCTGTTCTTAGTCTGGAAGCTCTGCTGAAACCTGGTCACTGTGGGTGATCCTGCAAGTATTTTGAATACCAGTGAACTAGCTTTAATCATCACAGCAGCACACAAGTCACCACAGTAGGACAAACGGACACACCTGAATAGGTTGAAGTTTTTTCCACTATCAATGCTTAGGGAAGCAGCAGTTCATGATGCAGTTCATTGGCCTAATCTGCTGCACATGAAGTGTTGAAAAACAGTGACATTACTTTGTGCAGTATGGTGGACCTGACCCCAGCATTGGTATTTTCGATCGCCTCAGATGCATGTGAAAGTTGGACATGGCATAAGGAAGACCAAAGAAAAATTGATGCATTTGAGTTGTGGTGCTGGAGCATTATATCGAAAGTACCATGACTGCCAAAAGAGTCCACAAATCTGTTTTGGAAGAAGTACGGCAGAATGCTCCTTAGAGGCAAGGATGGTGGGATATTGTCCCCTGAACTTTGGACGTGTTAACAGGAGAGACCAGTTCCTGGGAAAGGACATTGAGGGTGATAAACTAGAGGGGCAACAAAAATTAAAAAGATGAACGGACATCGTGGTAGCAACGATGAAGGCAAACATAAAACCAGTTGTGAGGCTGGCACAGGACGGGGCAGTGCTTTGTTCGGCTGTCCATGGGAACGGAACCAACTCAACCACAACATCCGTAACTGAGTGCACAGTAAAACGACACACAAAAATAAGCTCCACCTTAAAGAAAATTGAAATGCAAATCCCTTATGGGATAGTCTTGCATAAATATGCTCTTTACATAAACCACAACGTGAATTAATCAGATATTTTTCAACATGAAATGAGTCGACAGCAGTTTCTGAGAGGGTGGAGGGTGGTAAGATCCACAGAATAGCAAGTCCCTCGCTAGGCAGGAGGGGCGCGTAATGGGATAGAAGTGGAAGACCTTATTTATGTGTGGCTTTGTGGCTGTTTACATGGAAATTGGCCTCTCCAATTAGATTAGTCTAGCTACAGGCTATGTACATGGAAATTGGCCTTCCAATTAGATAAGACTTAAGTCTTATCTTGAGACTTCTAGGGGGTGGTTTTTTTGTTGTTTTACTGTCAACGGGGACGATTTCAAAATACAAAGGGTTTGGTTTTCTCTGATTCGCCCTCTAGATGGCAGCCTTGTGCCATTTTTCAAGCCATCTAAATTTAGGGAGTTTGAAAAGGATGCCAGCTCATTCCTTTCTATCTTGCGCTTGGTTTTGACATTCAATTTTTTGGACTTCTTCCATTAATTATGACACACAAGGTTTTTTGTTCACGGAGAGGCAGAGAGCCAAAGCTTTAATTAAACCCGTGGGGGCCCTGCCTCGTGGCCATGAAGGGTAGCTACCACGGGCCAGGCACTTTACATAAATTGTTTCATTTAATTTTCTCAACATTCCCATGGGGGGTGGGGGGACTATTCCTTATTTTTATAGGACGATCAGAAATGAGATCAAGACCACCTAGCTGAGTAGTAGGGCTGGCCTAAAACCCGCGTTAGCTTGACTTACCAGCAAAGCGCCTCAGTCAGTGAGTGGATTTCTTGAGAGCCCAGTGCTAGGCCAACCTCAAGGTGATGGGAGAGGGACAGAAGGTTTTCAAATAACGGTTTCCCACATTCCAATTAACCAGTTTCATTCATTTTGTTTTCAGAAATACCATTTTCTTTCGTCTTTTCCGGATTTATTATAGAAAATAAATCCGTTTAATTAGGATTTAGAAATAAAACTCTCATTCCAATTGGACATAGTATGTTGGCCTTATTTTTTCCCAATAAGACATTTAAAACATTTTAATTTCATTATTATTACTTTTTAATAAATTGTTTTATTGGCGGTTCTTACGGTTCTTATTAAAATCCATACATCAGTTGTATCAAGCACCTTTGTACATAGGTTGCCATCATCATTTCCAAAACGTTTTTGCTTCCCAGCAAGATGGCTGCTTGCTTAACCTCAAACCTTTAAGACCCCAGACACTATATCTTGTAATAGTCAGGCATTATCAGCTTTCTTCACCACCTTAGCTTATGCACCCATTTTGTCTTCAGCGATCATGTTGGGAACATGAGCATCACAGGATGCCAGGTTGTTAGAACAATGTGTTCTTTTATTGAGGGAGGGCTTGAGTAGAGGCCAAATGTCTGTCTGCTAACTTAATACATAATAACCTATAAATATATTTACACAGACCTACATTCCTATCGTTACATATTAATATAATACATATATACAGACCTATGTTTATAGCTCTATAAATGTGTTTGCCTCATAGTCCTTTCCTCTATTTCCTCCTGTCCCACTATTATATTCGATCTT
>NW_022111372.1:66814352-66816835 GCF_000313985.2 Echinops telfairi
CCAGACCTTCCTCACCATCGCTTTTCGATCTCTTCCTGTTTCCTTGTCCCACTCAGAGACACATGGATGTGGTTTTCTTATGACATCTACCACTCTACTTTGAATTAAAGCTGTGTTACTACTTACTGTCTTGCAAGTTTTAGAAGATAAGACCGATGCTAGTCTTTTAAAAAAAAATCATTTTATTGGGGGCTTTACAGCTCTTATAACAATCCATACACCCAGCTATTGTGTCAAGCACTTTTGTACATATGTTGCCATCATCATTATCAAAACATTTTCTTTCTACTTGAGCCCTTGGTATCAGCTGGATGCCTCTCTCCCTCAGGAACTCTTGATAATTTATAATTTTTTTCATGTCTGTATTTAGAGCTCTATAAATGTCTTTTGCCTCCTAATTTTTTCCTCTGTTTCCTTTTGTCCCCCTGTCACACGCTACCTTCATCTTTCATTCAGGTTTCAGTTGTTTCTCTCAGCTAGGCTACATTGCTCTTGATCAAGCCCCACCAGGCATCCTATGTCCTCCTTGCCATCGATTTTAGATTACTTGCTGTTCCCTTTTCCCTGGGTTTGTTGACAACCCCCATCTTTTTCCCTGCCTCCTCCTCTGCTGTGCCCCCCCCCCCCCCCTAGCCCTGGAATTGTTCGTCCTGTTGTTTTCTCCTCTGGATTGTCTATCCTGCCTATCTTATGTAGATAGACTTGCAGAGACAATAATAAGCACAAAACCAAGACAAAGCAGAACAAAACAACAAAGAAAATGAAAAACAACGCAGTAGCAACAACAGAGAAAACCAACGACAACAAAAGAAAAGGCTATAAGTATTTCCAGGTCTATTTGTTGAATTTAGGAGTGTTTTCTGGTCAAGTCTGATGGGGTGCCACGACCTGGCTCCAAAGTCTATTTTTTCGTATTCCCCAGGGACTTCATTGCTTTGATCCCCTTGCTGCTCTGTTGCGTATTCTTAGTGTTTCACCCCAGTATGGTGGGGTCAGATGGGGCACAATTCCCACACCAGGGTCTCCACTGTTGTCCCCTACAGTGCTATGGGTTAGTGAGGAACGTCATGTCTTGTGGCGGGGCTGGCCCTATGGTCCTCTCTGTGCCCATGCTAGTCTTATGCTATCTTTTTGAAATTCCCCCAAAGAATTCAATTACTTCTTATGCAATAGCAATCACCCACGCTTCCCGCCATTCGTCTTCACGTGGGAGATGTGTGAGGGCATTCTAGATGCCAACCTGCAAGCCTCAAGCATTCAGCATGCTCTTACCATCAGTCAGTAGGTTTTGCAGAGGGAAAAAAGAGTTTTTCTTAACCCACTGAGTCTGTTAAGAGGCTAGATTGAACCTACCAGGCATGTTGATGATACCATATGATGTAAACAGCAAGGTATGTTCTTAGTATGTCTCAACTATATAGCAAGGCTTGGTTTCCTTACTTTCTTGTCTGACTTTTCTGATTCAATTCCTAACTTGGTATCAACAGACACAGCTTTTTGTTGAGGAAAATGTAACTAGTATGGATGCTAGATATTGTAAGGATTTGCTTGTCCTCAATGTACAGAAAAAAACCAAAGTGTTAAATCTTGAAAAGTTAGAATGCATTTTCTTCGGCAGGGGAGGAAAGTAGCATTTATTGAATACCAATTGTATGTCAGGTACAAGATGAAGGCTATGCAGGTGTATCTCAGTGACTTCTAACAACCGTTCAATAAATTAATATTATTATCTTCCTTTTATCAATTAGGAAACTGAGCCTCCAAAAACTTTAAGTAACTTACACATAATTCAACAGCCAGCAAGTGGTAGATATGTGACAGGGAGAATGTGTGGTATGTTTAATCAGAATCAGGACAAAATTAATGCACAATAATCCTGGATGAACAGAACTTCACAATTGTATCTAAAGACAGGATCATTAACACTGTTATGGTGAATCGTATCTGAGGCATGGCTTGTTTTTTTTGGTGTCCTCAAGTTTTGTTTCCAGTTTGGGTGCTTCACTGCCTTATTGTTGTTTCAGTTCTGGAATGCCCTACAGTCTTTATTTACACAGTTTTTTTTTTCTTCAAATTTTATGCAGCAACAATTTACTGACTGACTTCCACATGAAAAGCCCTACACTAGGCTTTGGAACCAAAATGGTGAGTGAAAATGGGCCTGATTTCTGCTCTTAAGGACATATTGATTTCTGCTCTTATAGAACATATGGCTCAAAGAAGGTATTTTTTTTTTTAATGCCAGAGATAACTACTGGTGGCTTGCTCCTTCACTGTTGACAAGAAGACTAGATGACAAACCAGAGCTTTGTATTTGCCCTTTAATGGAGTCTTGTGTCTCTGCTAAATTTTTTTTTATTGTGAAAGATTTCTTTCTTTTTTTTTTTTTTAATTAATCAATTTATTGGGGCTCATACAATTCATCACAATACATAGATCAATTGTGTAAAGCACATCTATACATTTGTTGCCCTCATCATTCC
>NW_022111372.1:66818606-66838070 GCF_000313985.2 Echinops telfairi
CTAGACGGGGTGCCACGTCCTGGCCCCAGCGTCCATCATTTGTCTTCCCTTGGGACCTCCTTGCTCTGCTTCCCTGCCGCTCCATTGCACGTTCCTGCTAAATTTTAAGTCTCTAAAATACCGTTTATAGATGGAGATCAGAAAAGACGTGGTGGTAGCCATGGGAAAGAACATGGGCATTGAAACTGTAGGGCGTGCAGTTCTACGCTTCAACACCCGAGGCCTCTCTGAGTCGGAGTTAGCTGGAGAGCAACTCTTTTATCTCTGTTTTCCTTTCTTTATGTGTTTAATAAAGATGAAAAAGAAAGCTGCAAGAAGAGAATGCATATTTTAGCAAGTGGAAAAGGATATTCTCAGTTCTATGGATATCAATTTCCCTGACAAATCACCCAAGTCAAGTGCAGTTATTCAAATACATATCAGAGTAGATGAGTTTATTGGAAAATTTTAAAGCCAAGGAGCATGGAACAGTGATTTCCCCCCGACTCTTTATTCTTTGATTGCTCAAATTCTCAGTGTAGCTTACCCTTTTATTCTCTTTCCACATCGTTTTCAAAAGTTAGGTGGGGGAAAGCAGGTCAATCAATATTTACTTTGTAGATAAATTGTTGTAGTTTCTTTAGAATTCATCTTTTAAGCTGATGCCAAAGATGTGAGGCTGCCTGCGCTCCTCCCACCGCTGCCCAGGGAGGTCTTCTGGGCAGTCACTCTCGCTGGATCATCTTGAATAATTGATTTATCAATGAATCAATCAACTCCATTTCTGGAACTTAATACTTTTTTTTTTTTGTCATCACAATGTCAGAATGATTGGTTTAGTGGAAAAAAAGGTAATTTGTCTTCCTGCATTTTGCTTGTGGCTATTAAAAATCAGTTAAACTACCTTAAACTTTTTTTAAAGCTACTCTAGAAGTTAAGAGTGGGGTTCTTGGACCTTCAATCTTTATTACATAGTTTCTCAACTTTGAGATGTTGCCTGGTTTACTTACACTTTCAGAGCCCTGGCACTCTCGTCAATTACTGTGGAAATGTAAGCAAAGTGCTTAGCGCAGTGTTGGCCTAGTGTAAGTCCTCAATAGATATAATCACCATTGTTAATGAGCTGCTTGAGCCTCCTGTGATAGCAATCACTTATGAATAACTTCTGAAAGGGGAAAAGTCAGTGCATAGTTTTTCCCCAAAGGTTGCTATTTTGCACACTTTAATATTCATGCACTCAATTCGAGGGACAAGGTCCAGACAAATTGTAGAGTTGAAGAGGAAAATTACCTAATCACCAATAATGATTTAAGAAGGTTGCATTAGATTACATAAGATTCTAATAATGAAAAGTTAGGGAATAAGAATATGGATATATTCTGTCCTGGATTTTTTCATCCTCTGACTTTTCACCCTGCACACTTTTGAGGATGTATTGGTGAGTAGATGCCCTTCAAATATATTAGGGGGCTTTAAAAGGTTTGTGAAATATTCCATTATACTTACATTTCACATTTCCACAAATTTTAGGCCCAATATATGTAAGACAGTGTAGTAGACATAATATCTATTTGAAATTGACTATAGCAATATTTTCTAGGGTATCAGAAATTTCCATGTATTTGGACACAAAAGAAACATAAACCCAGTATAGACTATTTCAATGTACTCATTTATAGAACCACCACCTCATGAATAATTTTTAGGTGAAAGAATTGAAGCATCTCTTTGGGTCATTCTACATAATTCACATTTCAAAAAAATTGTGCCTACTATTCAGTAGGCCTTGTGTTTAGGGAAAGGCACCCTGGGAGTCCTGTCAGGTCAATGTTGGAGTGCGAACCACAAAGTCAGTGGTTTGCGTCCACCAGTGAATCCACAGCAAAAGATGAGTCAGTTTGCTCTTGTGAAGATTTACAAAGCTTTGGAAACTCTCTAGAGGGTCGCTGTGAGTGAGAATCCACCTAAGGGTTGGGTGTTCAGGATATCAACAATATTTTTGAGTCTTTCTCTGAACAAAGTCAATAGTCTATCCATTTGTTTGTCACTGGAATCAGAATGTTTTCTGTTTCATTTAATTTGAGTGCTTAACTTCAGATATTCCACTAGCAGGTGTATGGATCAGTTCTTAATCCGAGTTTGGTCATGATTAGATAGAGGGAGAGCTGGTTTCTTCCACCTGTCAGTTTATCATCGTGTTGCAGCTTGTGTGTTACTGTAATGCTGGAAGCTAGGCTATTGGTATTTTTAAAAAATTTATTCTATTGGGGTCTCTTACCACCATCCATACATATATCCATTGTGTAAGCACATTTATACATATGTTGCCATCATCGTTCTCAAAACCTTTTTTTTCTACTTGAGCCCTTGGTATTAGCTCCTCATTTCTTTCCTCCCTCCCTCATGCACCCTCCCTCATGAACCCTTGATCATTTATAAATTATTATTTTTTTCATGCTTTACACCGACCTCTGTCTCCCTTCATCCACTTTTCTGTTGTCTGTGCCCGATCACTGTGATCAGTTACCCCTTTCCGTCCCCACCTTCCCACCACCCTCCTGGCGTCGCTACTCTATTGGTCCTGAGGGCTTATCTGTCCTGGGTCCCCTGTGTTGCGAGTTCTTTTCTGGACCAGTGTACGTGTTCTGGTCTAGCCGATTTTGTAAGGTAGACTTGGGGTCATGATAGTGGGGTGGGAGGAGGTTATTGGTATTTCAGATACCAGGAGGGCCACATACAATGGTACGAGTTTCAGCAGAACTTCCAGACTGAGACTGGGAATAAAGGTTCACTGATCTACTTCCAAAAATTAGTCAGTGGAAATCGTCTGGATTTTATCAGATTCTCTTGTGTTGGAGAAGGCCTTAAGAGGAATCAAACTCTGGAAGAGGACATAGTAGTTGGTGAAGAAAAGGACCAGCACAGGTGAGGGAAAGCCTCCCGTGAGATGGGTTGTTTCTATAGCCACAACAATGACTACTCAGGGGATCATGAGATTGATGCAGGGCAGCGTATCATTTTGTTCTGTGGCACTGAAGGTTGCCATGAGTCAGGACTGACTCAAGGGAAGTTAACAAGAACTAATGCTCCCATTCAGTGATACTCATGAGAAGGCTAGGGCCTAGTGCTTTTGAAAGGCCATATGTGATACCTGAACAACTAACTTTGAAAAAATAGTGGCTAAAAGGTATAAAATAAAAATCATGATGACTAAATATGAAATCAAATAGGCACAGAAGAAAATGTTTTGTTAATGTGAATAATTCTTAAATGTATTAGCCATAAAATTTCATTTAATTATAAACCTTTTATTTTTAGACTAATTTTCTCAACTTATAAAAATTCCTCAGTAGTGGAGATTATTGCTGACATAAATCAAATGGATCACAGAGAGCCAAATAATTTCAAAGGGAAAACTTGTAAACAATTTAAGGATGTTTTTAATGAGCAATTTCAGGTGCAGTTTCATATGCATTGTGCGAGGTGAGGAGAAAACTCTAAATGGAAGAGGGATTCTGGTTTCCTGAAGGTCTCGGGATGTCCTTGGGCAGGTTTTCTTTCAAGTTTGATATCTCTTTCCACATGACCAGTATGGTAGTGGTTAAGCAGTGTGATAGGATCAAGGACAAAAGCTAAGATGGCAAGCTTCCTTTGTGTCTGCTCTGTCATGAAGTCCCAGAAAATAAGCAAGGCAGTTGCTTTTCAGTCAATAGTGTCAGCTGGGTCCTGTGGTGCTGCCGTGGGCCTGCCAGTTCTGATTCACTTACACAGGAAGCTTAGGTGAGGGGGACACATGGCTGCTTTAATCCTGGTACTGGGAATCGACCTGCTCTCTCTCTCTGTAGCCAAACAAGGAAAACACAGAAGGGTAAGTGCTGCTCTATTGAATAGCAGGTGGAGTGCAAGTAAAAAACCAAAAACCAAAACACGAATCCTAGACAATTACAAATCTTGATTTTAGGGGCCTTAGCAGATGGCTAGGATAAAAGTCTGAGGAGTGATTTGGTCAGAAAACGCCAACATGCTAAACTTGTACCTTGGAATGAACTCAATGATTATTATCATTCGAACTAGTACAATAAGAAATGCAGGGGCATTTAGTGCTTGCTTTCCAAGTGTTACAGAGGCCAAGTAGATGTGTGTTCCTATGTTTCTGGTATTTGGAATTCATTCTGGGTCCCTGATTTGTATCCTCCTTTCTTCTCCTTCTCCTCCTCTATTTTTACCTTTTCAATGAATACGTATTGAATCGTTTCTATTTGGCAGGTACAGTGCTAGATCCTGTGCACATAACAGTGCACAAGTCACAGAAGCATCCTGTTCTCATATAGCTGAGTTATTTCATTGGAAGAATTCTTGATTTTCACCACCCAAAACAAAGCAAAGCAAAACAAACTTACTGCCATTGAGTGAATTCCAACTCATAGCGACCCTATCGGACAGGGTAAAACTCTCCCTGTGAGTTTCCAAGATTGTAACTTTTTATAGGAGTAGAAAACCCTTGTCTTTCTCTCTCAGAGTGCCTGGTGGTTTTGAACTGCTGACCTTGACTTCTACACATAAGACCTAAATTAGATTCCAGGAAATGTACCTTATGCAAAACCACCAATTGTCTATCAGTAAAGGCTTACCCATTACTATGATGCACAACAGATTTTAGCAGAGTTTTCAGACTCAAATAAACTCGCATAACAGTTCAGTGATGTGCTTCTTAAAATTGGCCAATAGGAGTTTTATAGATAACATCTTTCTATCTGTTATTGATCATAGAGATGTTTCAGGACTCGGCAGTTTTTTCTTCAGGTTATTGTGTGAGTATAATTAAATATGCAATGAGAGTGTAGGAAAATAACTAATGAGCTTATAAAGGATGGTCTGGCAGGACTGCTGTGAGAAAGGCATTTAGATCACAAACAAGGGTGAGAAATGAGCCAGTCATTTGAAGATATGGGGAAGAGTTTTCTAGGGAGAGGAAGAGATGGTGCAGAATTTCCGAGGTGAGATGCTCTACAAGTTGGGCTTCTAACTGCAAGGTCAGCAGTTTGGAACCACCAGCTAGCCCCTGCACTAGGGCAAGATCAGGCTTTCTACTTCCATATAGTCTGTCCTATGGGTTCATTGTGAGTCAGAATTGACATGATATCCTATAGGGTGGACAGGGGTTTGCTTTCGGAGGCACAATATGAATTAGGAAAAAGTAAATGAGCTGGAAATATTTAGATAATTCACTCTCTATTTAACTGAGATATTTTACTAAGCACTGCTAGGCATGGAAAGATGAAGATGTAATTCTTGACTTCAAGGAATCTAGAAATAGTAATTATAGCTCGGGTATGAATTCACCTTATAAATGAATGAATGACTATGCTACAGCTTAATGTCTGTTAGTAATAGATATATGTCACGTCAGAGTTCCTCTAAGCAGATCGTCAGATGGAGAAAAAGGTTGTGTGAAGCCCGATTTTCAAGGACACATACTTGAGCCTTTTTAGGAAGCTCATCAGTTGCCTAAAAACAGTTATTCTTCCTCCCATGACATTAAAACTTTAGGTTTCTTCTGATGTGCACTTCCCGACAAAGAACGAAATGTTGTGGGCCTCAGTCATGGTTATCTCTAAAATGTAAAAGTTTTGTCTGGAACCTAGCTGTTGATTGAAACTGCTCTGGAAATGAAGAATGTGGTGCCATGATTATTGTCAAACCTTACAAAAAAAGGAGATGTACTTTCCTTGTTTCTTTTCAGTGGCATTTCCCCCAAGGACACTGCTGTTCTTGCTGCTGGATGCCTCGAGTCCGTTCTGACTCAGAGTGACCCTGTGCGCGACAGTGAAACATCACTTGGTCCTGCACCATCCTCACAGTCCCTGTGTCTGAACCCATTGTGGCAGCCGCTGGGTCAGTCCATCTCATTGAGGGCCTTCCTCTTTGGTTTATTTCCCT
The DNA here is from genome assembly GCF_000313985.2 of Echinops telfairi. NCBI lineage: Eukaryota > Metazoa > Chordata > Mammalia > Afrosoricida > Tenrecidae > Echinops > Echinops telfairi. The sequence goes on from NW_022111372.1 coordinate 66,824,526, forward strand.
GAGGAAATATGACGATTAAAACAGAATAATAAAAATTGTTTGTTAATCTACTACTTTGTCTAGTCCTTCACATAATCCATTCCTTGTAATTCTAAAAAGTACCCTGTAATAACAATATTATCTTACCTCCCTCTTGACAGCTGAGGTGACTGAAGATTAAAGAGTTCAAAGACATCACACACATCTAGGAAGTGATAGAGCTGGCTTTTGAAACTTGACTTGTCTACTTGCCACTATATCTAAAGAAAGCCCAACTGCAGACAAAGGAGCAGGTGGCCTTTAGGGATCTCTTTCAGGAAGAATTTTTTAAATGGAGTATTTGTTATCCTCTGAAATAGATGCTCAGGGTATTTTACACATTGAGTGTTTAGTGATATTTTAAAACCAGAATAGCTTTCAGGCAAAGGGATAAAAAGTGGAGTCTGGGCAAGAAACTTAAGTCCATTGAATGTACACTTTGTGTGAAACAAAGGAAGACTTACATTGAGATAGCTTGACCTGTGGCACAACAATGGGCTCAAATAGAACAATAGTGAGCATGGCCCAGGAACGGGCAATGCTTGGTTGTATTGTCCACGTGGTCACTCTAAGTAGGGGTTTACATCAAGAATAACACTGTTACAGAGACTTGGTAGCATATACTTATATCTTACTTAAATAGCTTTATAAACCTTGAAAGGGAAGTCTGATTATCCTCTTTCACAAAGGAGAACAGAAAGAGTGTTGATGAAGAAGCAAGGTATAAAGTAGGTAAGGAACTTGTCCTTAGATGGATATCTGATCATTAGCAAAGTCAACATTAAACTCATTTTGTCAGAACCCCAAACCTGGGCCACTTCCACGGAGAGAAGTCATGCTTCAGACAGAAACATAGGTGATTTGATATATTTCTTTAGTTTACAGAATTAAAAAAAATCATTGTCCATATATAATTTAAATCTTGTACCTGTATTTTCACTTACGCCACACAATGTTGGCAAGCATTTGCTATCCTTTGCTTTTTGCCTAATTCATTTGAATATATCTGTTTTATTCCTTTTTTTGTCTCTGACCAAAGGCTGTTTGATGAAAAGGTAAAAAAATTCTCTAGTAAACATATTAAATAAGCTTTTATTCCTTCTGCTCATGTTGAGGAAACTAATTATCAGTCCTGTTTGGGAGCAAAGAGAGCTGACCTCACGTAGACCAACAGAGCCCTTCAAAGAGAAGATGAAGAAGTGGGGTCTCCGACTGACTCTCAGCTCACGGCCAATCTGATACAACTGCCTGAGAATAAGAATCCAAGCGGTCGGCGTCCTCACGGATGCAAAGCACCCGAACTAATGATTACAGCAAATCAGAGCTCATGAATATGCAGTTTATCTCTGCTTAGAGACACTTGAGTTATCTAAATTAAAAACATAAAATTATGTATTGCAAAGAAAGCAGCAGGAATTTTTAAAATTTAACAATTGGAAAATATCACTGGAAATGAAGTCTTCCTGCCAACATGAGGCACATAGTAATCATGCCAGGAAAGTGAGGTTTTTCTAACTGCTTGTTTAAAATAGATATTTTACCCCAGATTCTGCTTAAAGATGCACTGTGGATGCTTTCACCGTGCGGTTTTTCTTCTTGTGGAGTTCGGTTTCAGGGTTATTCATTTTGGGACAGGGTCTACCAGCAGCACACTCACAAGATGCTCTCCATAGTCAGCATCTACCTTCAGACACTCAGGAATAAGACCTGAGCTTAGTGTCATTTCCTTGATAGTTTCTTTCCTATTCTTTAAAAAGGCTCCTTGGATGATTCATGTCTTTATACTAATTATATTCAGCCCAATTCCCCCCTACCCACAACTAGACTTCACCTCCCAGAGTCTGCCCTGTGATTTAGACCTCATTTCTTTCCTCTTCCAATCCATCCAAATGACTCATTTTGTACTTTCAGTATTCAGGATCTTTGAGGTGGGTTGTATAATAACTATAAATGTGCATGTGTTTTATAATCTGTTGTGTTGCTGTTTTCTTTTTACAAACTTATATTTGTAAAATCTATTAAAAATGTCTAGGTTTACAAGGTCACAATTCTGCCATGTTGTTAAAGTTGCTACAACTAGATGATTTGAACAACCGCATACAAAAATAAATAGCTAAAAGAACTCCTTCAAAAGCAAGTGCACATGTATGTGTATGAGTTTGAGGACATATCTTTAACCCCAACAGGATTTAGGAATACACAGGAGGGTTAGTAAATACATAGCAGGTGTCTGGCCATTTCTCTCTCCAGTGACTATAGTTAGCACTGATAATCGCTTGTGGCACTCTTTTCCTGTAAGCCAGGATAAAACTTTAGATTCATTTTTAACCTAGGATCCTAAGAGGCTACCATTATCAGTTATTAGGAAATGGAAATTTAGATGAAACCACACACGTGGCTTTCTTGATCTAGAACTAGCATCAAACTGTGACAGCACCAGTAGCAATGACAACAACAAGCCCATGCTCTGACTCCGGAGTTGGATGTAAGAATGAAACGGATGATCTTCTGTTATAGAAGTAGAGCCATGTAGAAGTATGGGGAATGCCATGAGTAATTTCAGGACAGAAACAGAACCCTGGTGGTGTAGTGGGTAACAAGTTGGGCTACTAACTAACCACAAGGTCAACAGTTTAAATCCACCAGCTACCCCAGAAGGGAAAAACCAAGTTGTCTGCTTCTGTAATGATTTAGGACATCAGAAACTCAAGGGAGAAGCTCTACTCTTTTCTGTAGTGAAATCGACTTGCTGGAAAGGCTTTTGTTTGTTTGTTTTCTTTGTAAGTCCCCAAACCCAAAGCCAGTTTGAAAAGCCAAACCCCAGTGAAGGAGCAATGAGGTGGCAAGGCAAAAACCAGCTCCATATTCAAGGACCATTAGCAGGATGGATGGACAGGTTTATGAGGGCAAAGAAGGAAGCTGATGGTGTAGTGATTAAAGATAATCAGCTGCTAATGAAAAGGCTGGGGGTTTGGTCACAGGAACCACTCCAGATGAGGATGATGTAGCAGTTTGCTTCTGTAAACAGTCACAACCTTGGGAACCCTACAGAGGTGGGTCCAATTTGTCTTATAGCGTCAGTATAAGTCAGAATCCACCTAGCGGCGGAGAGTTTGGTTTGATCTGTGAGGGTAGAAGGGGGTGAAGTTTAAGAAATTTCTTGAAATCTTGCAATTTCATCTATAAATATGTGCACCTCAAAGCTTTTCAATTGCTTACCATCTACCCAGGCCGAGCAGGTTGCCATTTGCCATTTTAAGTGCATCTATTGTGCTCTTTGCCTAGAGGGATTTTGCAACTGAGTAAGCAGAAATGTTTTATATCAAATACATAATGCAGACAAGAACAAGATCGTGTGCTTCTCCAAGAGAATTTGTTTCTTGAAGAATGCAGTCATCCTAACTTCCTCTTACTTTCCATCCCTGCTTGAGACTTCAACTGAGGATGCCACTAAGTTTCCCCAGGCTATCTGGAGGATCGATACTTGCCTTCACAACATTCTGCTTCCATGCCGGCTATTGCAGAAGCAATTGAGTTTCACGCTCAGATTGATCACACTGTTCTGTGTGATTGTACACTAACCCATAAAAGAAACTGCTTGGAACCACTGGCGTCAAGGATATCAGATTTACATATCCCTGCAATAAGCTCTGGTTTTCTGGGACTAAAGTGCAAAAGAGAAGTAGACAAGCTCAGATAGCTTCCCAGGCAGCTAGCTGTCCTGCCCCTTCCTTTACCTGACCCAGAGTTTAACCAATGGTGGGCATCGATACGTTTTCATGCCCAACAACTCTGGTGCCCCCTCCCCTGCACAAGAGGAAGCATGAACTCACAGTGCTGAAGGCGGGGATTAGATGAGGAGCAAACTGCCACAAACCGAGTCTAAGTCCAGATTCGTGACAGGATGCCACAGGTAGAAGAGGAAATAGCTCTCTTCTATGGTCTCTTTCCACAGGTCCATGAACAGAACAAAATGGAGGCACTAAGACTCTTTTCTTAGGTGATCTAGATTTTTAGCTATGGCAGATCAATCCCAGTTCTTGAAATAAGGCTTATTTCACAAAGCCTCATTGAAATGGAGGGTTGATACAAATGCATAGGTACTTTAGGGACCAGAATGGAATCTAATTTTACTTCAAATCATCTTATATGTTGTATAGAGCACAAGGGAATTTTTGCCTATATTATTATTGATTTCTGATTTTTATTTGGTTCCGGGACTCTAGATTAATATCTTCTTGGTTGAATGAAATAATAATAGATTAAAGATGGGCTGAGAGATAACCAGTGCTCTTTAATTTACGAATGAAGTTTCCTGAGTATATTGGGCTGTTTGTTGACATAAGCACTAAATATCTAACTATGACAACATAATCACAATAAAAACATTAATGCCTTCATTAGGAGGCATTAAAAACATTAATGCCTTCATCGAACACCTTATCACATGACTTTTCCTCTTTTAACTTAAAACAAGAGCTGGAATTTGTCAATATGTACCCAACACTGTTTTGAAGCTGGGAAGCAATCCATTTTTCTATCAGCAAAATGTAATGTGATGGACAGCTGGCTCCAGAGTTTGCATTACAGATGAAGAATTAATAATCCTACTTATGTAACCCATCGCGTCTGCAAAATCTGCAGGGAAGGCTTTGGAAGATGAGATATTTGAAAATGAAATCTGCTGAGCAGGAATGGAAAAGGATGCACTTTCTGCATCGTTTTTTGTTGTCTACATTTTTATTTTGCCTCCTCAAGAAGCTATTTATCCTCGCATGAGCATTTTGCCTCTGCTGACAAGTCAGGAATATAGGAATGTTGAGTTATGTTTCTAGGTCCATTCGTTAACCTTTCATGTGCTGTGCAACTCTTAAAACTCCTTCTGCTTTATTGTTTCTATAGATTGGGAGTCCGTCGGAGGAACTGACGCTGTAGTGGTTAACGTGTCGCTGAAAGCTTGGTGCTGGTGGGAGAAAGAAGGGTCAAGGTGCTTTCATTAAAATTTACAGGTTCAAAAGCCATATGGGGTAGCGTGACTCTGTCTTACCGGGTCGCCATGACTCAGGATTGATTTTACATCAGTGTAGTTGATTTTCTTTTCGGTTCCAGTCACAGAATCTAAATCGGGTTGAAGTAAGGGGAGAGGGAATTAGAGATAAGACTTTATCAGTTTCAGACTTTAATTTGGTTTGGGGGTTCATCTGCTTTTTTTTTTTTTTACCAAGTCCACTTCAATTTTACTTTTCCTCTTTTTTTAGCCATTTAGATCAATATTTCAATTCAAAGGGTAAAGTATCTGGATTATTTTTTTAAAGGATGTAGCCTTCACTCTCATTATAATTTTTTAAATCTTGTTTTTAAAAAGAATATTTTCTATATAGGTGCACAGCCCATCTCAACATATGAAATCAGTAATCATACCTTGTTAAACTCCCATGAATAAGCTTGTCATTCTTTTCCCCCCACCCGTTCCTCCTCCCACCCTCTATAATTTCCTATCCCTCCCCCTCCCTGATTTGGATTTGTCCCTGGACTCTTCATAGTCTTCAAAATCTTAGCTTTTGTGTAAAAAACACTTTTCCTTGTTTATCCTTGCAATAATGGTGTCATTAAATATTTATCTTCATAAGATTGACTAACTTGGCCAAGCTTAATATTCTCTACATTTTTCCATGTCTTGTGGTGTTTAAAAGATTTGTCATTTTTTTTACTGATGCATAATATTCCATTGTATAAGTGTCCCAGAATTTATATATTTTGTCCTCTGTAATTGGAGTTTGGGTAATTTCCATGATTTTGCTATTATGGAAATTGCTGCACAAATATTGGCGTGAATAAAACATATAGTTCTCCAAGCAAAGTCCATATGGTTGATATCTCCTCTTAATCAGCCCAGCAACACCTCTATTCTTTCCGATTTATTACATTGTTCTCTATTCTTTTGGATCACCTGCCAGATCTTCATTACATGTGGTTCAACTAAGGTTGCCAAAGATATTAACTCACACACTTGGCCAGTAGTCAACCGTATCATCCTATCAAGTGCTTATAATGAGTGGGCAGGTGAACAAGCCCTTCTTTGGGATTTTAAGTACTAGTGATAAGGATCTGGGGAAAGAAGTGCTTTCTATCTCTGGCTTTTCTAAATTGAGGTGAGTTAGCTCTGTCTGAAGTCACGGTCACTTCTACACCTTGTAGCAAAAGCCTCTGTATAATAGGGAAGAATGAGACAAACAGGTGGAGGGCAGGAGAAAGAGACAAAATGAAAATATTATTTAAATTCTTGGAGAAGGTCACTTCATGCCTGAACTTTCTCGTTTCATAAGCCAGTAAAATAAAACGATTGCTTAAGTTGGTTGCAATTGACATTCTGTCTTCTTCTAAGGTGGTCTACAAAAAGAGAAAGCAACAATACTGAGATTAAAAGCTTAAGGTCTTTAATTGCACTGACAACAAAATCCCAAATAAACAGTTTTCTGGAGGCTGGGAAACATTTGTAAGGCATTGACACATATGTATTTTCCTTAATCTCATTTTTATAACTGATGATATAATTTTTTCTATTTAATAAATGATATTTTAAAAATTGTGAATTAGGTGGGGACACTAAATTTTCAGTGAGGTTACTCTTCTTTCCTATGTCACCTGTAATTTAACCTCTGGATCCCTTTTGTCACCTAGAACTACCAGTCTAGTATCGAGAACTCTTGAAAGCCTCTTGGAGAGATGAGGCCTTCACATTTATGTTGCCCATTCTCTGGATTGCTTCTTATTTCTGCTTATCCTTGAAGTGCACATTGAATATCATCTTCCTCTTGGACTTTCCTCCACTTTTCCTGGAAAGGAATCTCCACTTGTGTACACTCGTATCTTAATGATAGGAATCCCTTTCTGCCTGGGATTCATTTGCCTTATAGCAAATCGTCCAAATTAAGACAACATTAAGACAAATTAAGACAAATTAAGCCTAAGACAACAATTTTATTTCATTATATCTCTTTTTGGTTGTAGTACTTCTCCACTTATGGCTGATGAGAGTTACTGGGTGGCCTAGCTGTTGGTTAGTCTTGTCTGAAAAGTTCACACAGGTTTCATGTGCTTCCCTGGCAACTTGCAGGGGACTGTCTCAGAGCGGGGCTTAGATCCTTCTTTTTTTTTTTAATTCACCATTTTGTTGGTGGGCTCTTACACAAGTCTCATAACAATCCAGGATCCTTCTTCTTGATGTCGTCTCTCCATTGGCCTTTCTTTACAAGGTAGTCAAACTTCTTATCCAACTCCAAGTTCAAGTATTTTCTTCAAAATCTATGAAGTAACCGGCGGGCGGCCCGCGGGAGGACGTGGTGCCGTCTGCCGATGCGACAAAAACTATGAAGTAGGATCATTCAATCTTTTAAAGAGTTTATCCCCAGAACTGGCAAGGCATAATTTCTGTCAAATGACACTGCTCAAAGCAGTTACAAAGTCCACTCATATCTAAGAAGAGAATATAGGCTCCTCTTCTTGAATGAAATAATCTGAAGCTGACTTTAATTTGCCTCCTTTGTATAAATGCTTACTTCCCATTTCTTCTAATCACACTATATTATAAGTCTGTTGATAAATGGACTGTAGTCTTTTGTGTGTCTTTCATGGCTCTGAGTACTGTGTCTTGCATGTAAAAGGTACCCAGAATTTTTTTCCAACAAAATTAGATTTATTTTAGTATCTTCCTCTCAAATTATAGTAAGCTTTTTAAAATCAAGAAACCAATTCCTCAAGGCTCATTCTTTTTTATCTAGTGTCTCAGAAACTTTGTGCCTGCACCTGTTGTAAAAAAAAATATGACCAAGAATAGATATTCGTGCTCCTTGGAGAAGGGCATGCCTTCCTTTCTTGCTGTCAAAGGAAAGCAGAGGACAGCTCTTACAGCATGGCTGCCTTGTTTGTAAATGGAAGAATTTGGATGAAATCTCTGTGGTTCCTTCCAGATGGAATATTGTTATGTCCTATGATGAAGGAACTCAGTATTATGACAACATATTTTTGGAGAGGGACGGGGAGGACATATCCTTCTCCTGGAATTTCATCAGCTGGATTAACAGGATAGATTCGATCAGCGAATATACAAGTACCATACAAAATCACTTATGGTGTAGACTTCAGGTTGTTGCTGTTAAACGCTGCCAAGTTGGTTTTGACTCATAACGACATCTGTACAACAGAATAAAACAAAACGCCCCTTGATTCTCTGCCATCGAGGACACGATGTGGGGGCTGTGGCTGAGATCTTCACGCTGCACAAGGGGGTGAGTGAGTCCAATGGCACACCTTCCCCAGGATGATTCCTATGAGTCAGAAGTCAGCTATGCCTCCACCTCAATTCTTTATTCTCCTCTGATACCAATGGCTCGTCCCTCTCCTTCTCCTCTGCTATGTTCTATAATCCAGTGTAATGGCCACATAGACCTCACAGACAATACTCAGGATTATGAGGGTTTATAATTAGGTAAGTTAGTAGGTGAAAAGTAAAAATAAAATGTTAAGAATAGAGTTAATTTACCTATAGTACCTCATTTTTAAAAATAAGATCATTATATTGGGTGCTCTTACAGCTCTTATAACAATCCATACACCAATGGAATCAAGCATATTTGTACATATGTTGCCATAATTATTTTCTAAACATTTACTTTCTATTTGAGCCCTTGGCATTAGCTCCTCTTTTTTCCTTTTCTCCCCCCACTCCCAACCTTGTGACCCATTGATAAATTATAAATTATTATTGTTTTCATATATTACACAATCATTCTCTCCTTTCACCCATGCTTCTGATGTTCATTCCCCTCGGGCAGGGGGTGGTGGTGGTGGTGTTATGTGTTGATCATTTTGATTGGTACCCCTTTCTCCCCTCCTCCCCCCACCACCCCCCTTCCCTCCTGGTATAGCTACTCCCATTTTTATTCCTGAGGGGTTTATCTGACCTGGATTCCATTTGTCATGAGCTCTTATTTGTACCAGTGTACATTTCCAGTCTAGCCCACAGTGAAAGGCAGGACTGGGGTCATGAGAGTTGGGGGTGAGGAAGCCTCAAAGAACCAGAGGATATTGTGTGTTTTATCAGTGCTGTACTGGGCCCTGGGTGACTCAATCCTTCCTTGTGATCCTCTGTGAGGGGATGTCCTATTTTTTACAGATGGGTTTTGGGTCTCTGGTCCTGATCCCCTTGTTCTCAACAGTATGGTTTGCTTGTTTGCTTTGGGGCTTCTGGTGCCTGTTACCCAATCCCGTGGACACCTCATGATCACACAGGCTGGTGTGCCTCTTCCATGTGGGTTTGTTGCTTCTCTGCTAAATGGCAATTTGTTTAACTTCAAACCTTTAAGACCCCAGACACTATATCTTTTGATAGTCAGGCACCATCAACTTTATTTACCACATTTTCTTATGCACCCATTTAAGTCTTCAGTGATCATGTTGGGGAGGGTGAGCATCACAGAATGCCAGGTTGTTAGAACAAAGTGTTCTTGTGTTGAGGGAGGACTTGATCAGAGGCCCAAAGCCTGTCCACTTCTTCAATGTATTATCATATATATATGTACATAGGCCAACACCTCCATTTTTATAAACTAATATATTTACATATGGACACTTATGTTTATACCTCTATCCATAGCTTTGCTTCTTGGATCTTTCCTCTGTTTCCTTTTACTTCCTCCTGTCCCACCATCACACTCACCCTTCTTATGCCTCTTAGTAATTCCTCTCAGTTAGATTACTGTTGCTCCAACACCCCCATGATCTCTATGTCCTCCTCCTTGTTGCTTTTAATTCACTAGCTGTTTCCCTGTCTATTGCACTGTTTGCTCACTGCTCCCGTCTCCCACTTGCTCCTCCCCCAAGTCCCTTCAGAATCATCGGTCTGGTTGCTTTCTCCTTCAGCTTTCTTCCCATGCCTATCATATGTGTAGGCAAAACAATAACAGAGAGAAAACAAAAGATTGGGGAGAGAGAGAGGGAAACCAAACATACCTGTACATAATTCCAGGTCTGTCCTCTGACCTTAATACTATCTTCCCACTGGTTCTAGGGGGATTCCAGGAATTTCCCCTCCTGAAATCTATTTTGGGGGCTCCTCAGGGGAATTTTGGCTTTGATTTGCTCCCCTTGCTGATCTGTTATGTTCCCTTCTTGGTTCACCTCACTGTGGGGGTGAGGGTTGTGGGGAACAGAAGGAATTCTCTCTCTTTTTTTTTTTAGTGAGTGAGTGAGTGAGAGAGTGAGAGAGTGAGTGAGGGTGAGTCAGTGAGTCAGGGAATGAGAGTGAATGAGTGAGAGTGTTAGAGAGTGAATGAGTGAGTGTGAGTGAGTGAGAGTATAAGAGAATGAGTGAGTGAGAGCGTGAGTGAGTGAGTAAGTGAGAGAGTGAGTGAGTGAGTGAGTGAGAGAGTGAGTGAATGAGAGTGAGAGAGTGAGTGAGTGAGAGAGTGCAGAAGGAATTCTCTTAAGCTGTCTCCCCAGTAATATGTACCAGACTTAGCTGCTTGAGAATGACTGTACACTAGGCGGTCAGCGAAAGTAGGTCAGAGGTTATTCTCCTTAATATCAGCCATCTAGAGCAACCAGACTGTATAGTCTGACTCACCCTAAGTAGTGCCCATTCCTTTCTGTTATTGTTCCCTTGAAGGAGTGCCCAAAGGCAAGCCCGGGACCACTCTAGGATGACTAAGCTTAGGCTACCATCTTGCCACACATGCCCCCCTATTCCCTCCCTTTACTATTGTGCGTTCACCCCTAGGTCATCCCCCTCCTATTGCTTGTATTGCCTATGTTGCTACCCCTCCCTATGACGTAGGTTATTGTCTGCTATCGGGGGATTGCATGCCTCCCAGGATAGTAATTGTCTGTTTTATTGTATGAGACACCAGAGTGATCAAATTTGTTCAAGGATGAATTGTATTGCCCCTTTCTGTGATGTATGATTCTGTAATCAGATCCCCCTAAAGTGATATGATGCGTGGTTAGCAATAAATAAGGAGGCTCCCTGGTTCTCATGAGGGTGGCTGAGGAGGACAAGGCAGCTGCTTCTACTCTGGTGGCTAAGTCCTCTCCACGAGGACCATCAAGCGGGGCTGAGGTGAGCAATGCTACCATGAATTGCGTCTGACTCCATTTTTTAACTCTCATGCTCTCTATGACTTTACTATAATCGTTACTTGTTATTGCTGTACAATTGCGCCTACTGAACCTGTGATGTTTTGTGGGGTTCCCTCTTCCCTTTAACCGCACAGGGGGTGGAGTGTCAGACCAGGCTCACTCCTCGCCATGTGTCCCCAGTATTGTCCTCTGTTGCGGTATGCTCCAGTGAGGGGACATCATGCCTTGAGCTGTTGTTGGCCCTATAGTCCTCTACAGTACCTCTTCTTATCCATGTCGGCAAGAATCTGTTCTCTGGTCCTTGATAACTTTAATAGAAACTAAGGTACTAGTTCTTATTGACATGTCATTTTGTATGATGTGCATATATTACTAAAATGCAGACTTTTGTTCCTGACCCCAGTAATATCCAGTGACTGTCATAGATCAGATTTCAAAGTATGCATATAAAAATAAAGACAGTTTAGGAAGTATTTTTATATACTTTTGGCAGATTTATATATCATAGTTCATTAAGAAAACATTTCTGCCAATTTGATAAAATCATTATCCTTGAAGATTACGGACATTGATGGCAAATGGCATTGTATTTTGTTAAATTGTTTGAGGATAATACATGTCCAATGGACTCTGAGCAAACTCTCTTAAAAAAAACTCAACACTTTTCTTGATGAAGAACCTTGGGCAGGTAGTGTGCCTAGTTCCTTGGTTGTTTTCATGTTTGTTTGTTTTTTCTTCTTTCTTGCTATATTATATTAAAATTATAACTGTCAAATTAAAAATTTTTGTTTTTATAAAAATTATGTCAAAACACATGGTTTAAAGATCCTGGTGTTCTAGCAACATTGTAATGCAAACTAACAATTGCCTCTATACTCTCAAAGGGCCACAACTGTTTTTCTATGAAAGTTTTAATTTTAAAAATGGGGGGGGGGGCCCATCGGCTTTATTGACATATAATTCACATACTATACAATGGTTTAACTATATTGAAAAGAATTGTGCAATCATCAAAATTTAAGAGTTTCTTCATTCTTATGCTCATTATAAGCTCCCTATTTCCCCACAACCTCTCCTGCTCTACCCCTGAGAGAAACCATTAATCTGTGTTTTAGATAAAACTTTAACAGTCAAAGAAATAATGCTAAACTTTTGGAACCACTGAAATGACTATTGAATTGATATTTGTAACAAAGGATAAAATTCCCTTTCCCATAAGGGAAGGAACTATATCACAATAAAATTGACGAAAATTGTAAAGGAACTACATCTTTTGTAAAATTTTAAAGGAAAACTATATCTCAATAAAGTAGATGTCAGGGGAAAAATCTATTAATCTAGTTATAGTCTCTATAGATTTACTTATCCTGGATATCATATAAAGAAAATCATCCAAAACAACAAAACAAACAGAACCCCACCCCCAGTCCAACAAGAACAACAATAAAACAGAAAACCCTCAATCCAAAAGAAAGCAGACAATAAAAATAAGAACACATTTGAAATGGGTCAAAAGTGAAAACAAATAGGGTATTAGGTTTTAATCTAATTATATTTTCATTGAGGAGCCCTGGTGGTGAGGTGGTTATGCATTGGGCTGCTAATCACAAGGTCAGCGATTCGAAACTATCCTCTGCAGGAGAAACTAACAGGCACTCGACTGCCCTCATGGTACAGAGACAGCTCTCCCCTGCCTTCCTTGATACCAGTGATGTTCTGTCTACATCAATCCACTTTCTAATGCACTCTGTATATGAAAACGTCAGTGGCATGAGCATAGCCTGTTATGCAGATGACACAACCAGGCTTGCTGAAAGGTAGGAGTACTTGCAATCCTTGCTGATGAAACTAAAGGATTATAGAATTTTATTAGTCTGTCAATCAAGTTGTGGCTTGATGACATCCGTTGGAGCCACTAAGGAGATGAATAGCTCGCTGGAGGTAGAAGACAGACTCACTCCCTGAGAGATGTTCCACTGACAAGACACATGGTGCTAACTAAGCTAATAGAGCCTGTGCCTCGGAGCTGGAGAAGCCACGCGGAGACCCCTGTCAATGCTGAGATGCTTACACTGCCACTGGGTCCAAAGAATTTCTATACACTGGCCTGTGATAGTCTTGTATTCAGCATCATCGCATGTGTTTTGTGAGTTTGAAGAGGACTTTATAGATTGGTATCGGACATATGGGCTAATATTGGATTTATGGGCTTGGACTGGACTGGGTTGGGATGCTTTCTTAATGTACAATTACCTTCTATATTAAACTCTCTATCAGACACATGAGTCTCTATGAATTTGTTTCTCTAGTCTACCCAGGCTAACACAAGCATGGATTACATATATGGATTACTATGCATCCAGTAAGGATTACAACTCAATGTACGGAAAA
>NW_022111372.1:66839602-66840476 GCF_000313985.2 Echinops telfairi
CTGGCAGGGGTCTCCACACGGCTGCTCCAGCACCCAGGGCTGCATTGGGATAGGTCCATGTGGCTTCTCCTCAGGGATGTCTCATAGGAAGTGAGCCTTGGCAGTTGAAGCAGAGAGCTGGCTAAGGCAGCTGTACCCTGGTCCGACTGTCAGAGAACAAGAGACCAGAAAGACGAGGCTTGCTGAGCCATTTGTCTCTCTGCCCTTCAATTAATCCCACATATGTTCATTGGCCATGTTGGCACAATTAACCTTAACTATCTCATGCTCCCAGGGACTATAGACAAACTATGTTAGTCAAGAGAGACGTCCGGATACCTCAACGTGAACATTCTGGCGAAGTTTTCCTAGAAGCATCACTGGTTACTTGGGATTCCCTTTCCCTTTCACCTGTGTGGGAACTATATTTTCTCTCGCCAGGTCACTGCTTTCTTCATGGAATTCCTTATTTTGTTAAAAACCATAACAATGAGCTGCCTGGTATATTTTTGAAATATTTCATGATTGGAAATATATTCATTTTATTTTTCCACTTATGAATAATAGGCCCAAATATTAATGTCTAAGTTAGAAAGTATTTTTCTTCAGACATTTAACCTTTTACTATTAGCTTTTGTTTTTTGTTTCTCATATGATACCTAAAAAGCACTTTTAATTGTGAATTAGGTAAAGGGTAACACAGCAGATCCATTTTCCATTCAATGATTTGTTCTTTTAGTTTAGTTTTTAATTGCAGGGGTTTTTATTAGAAAGTGTTTAGGGTTTTATTGGCGAAGACATCATCAATAGACATCTGAAGTTATTGATAAAGAAATGTGAGATGAAATAAATCAATCACGCGGAGTGGAGATCCAAAGCCCATTAGTAGGCCACT
>NW_022111372.1:66841088-66843161 GCF_000313985.2 Echinops telfairi
TTAAGACATTTTCCTATGCTGATGGAAAATCTATAATTTCAGGAAATCATGAGTAGAGTTTTAAATATATAATTTTAGAGCTGGAAGGAACATCACTTATCTAGTCTTGCTTCTTAATTTTTTATATATAAATTAAAAATATACAGTTATTTAAAGGCATGATTTCCTAGTTTTTTCCAAGCAATTTTATTTTAAAAAACATTTTTTCAGTGTCTTTCTGAGCTTTTATCAGATGCATAGTAAGTTTTTATTAATTTATTTATATTTCAGAATATGGGAATGAAAGATTGACCCAAACTGTGCTTAAATGAGTGCACTGTGACCTATTGGGCTGTTTTCCCCTTGGGCTGGTGAGCATATTCTGCCTTGTGGATGCAAACTTGGCCAATCATGTCCTGAAACTAAGTTGGGGAGCAGACTGGTAGACAGGATCTCAGCATTCACATACTACTCTCCACTCAAATGTTAAGTACGATTGTCTTGCTCACAAATACTTTTGTGATCCCCTAAACCAGAGGAGCCCTGGTGTTGTTGTGGCTGCATGTTGGGTTGCTAACCGAAAGGTCAGCAGCTCAAAATCACCAGTTGTTCTCGAGAAATGAGACTTTCTATTCCCATAGAGAGGTGCAGTGTCAGAAACGTACAGGGGCCGTTTTACTCTGCCTTGCAGAGCGCCTATGAGACAGAACTGACTCGATAGCAGTGAGGACCGAGAGAACCCATTTTCCCATCTCCAGACAGGAAGTCTGCAATATTTTACTGGGATGTGGTGGTGAACAATCTCTAAGTTGCAGGGCCCTGGGAGAGACCTGGGGATCTAATGTTTCTTAAATCCTCTTCCAATCCACTTCCCTATTGTAACCTCCCTTTGATGTATTTTGGTGGCTCAATGGTGTAGCTTTGGGCTACTAATGGAAATCTCAGTTGCTTGAAGCCATTAGCTGCCCGTGGAAGAAAGATGAAGCAGTCTGCTCTGGAAAGGCTTAGAGCTTGGCTGTGGAGCGATTCTGGTCTGACATACATGGTGGCTACGAGTTAAAGTTAAGTCAGTGACGGTGGTTTGCTGTACTACTGGGAGTCCCCGAATAGTACAAATGGTTATGTGCTTGGCTATTGACTGAGAGAATGATCATTTGAAACCACACACATTGGCAAAAACAGCAACAACAAACTACAACCAACTCCCCAAACCTGCTGATCTGCTTCCGAAAGGGCATAGTCATTGTAAACCCTAGGGACTGCGCTTCTACCCATGGATTGGTATGACTTGGTGTGGGCTGTGGAGAAAATATACAGTGTAATCTGATTGATTCTCAAGTACCTTACTACTGAGTTGGAATTTAGTCTTCTTGAGTGTACAAAATCATTTACTGTTCATATATCTACTTTCCTACTTCCAATATTCTGTTATTGTTTTTTCTCTTTTGTTCTCTATGTCCTTTGGGGGGTTATGCCTTAAAAACACCCCATTTCCATTACTCTAGAAAAAAATTTCTGAAGGGATCCTATGTTTCATCTTCGTTTTTACTTCTCCATCACTCACCCACAGTCATTGAGTTAATTGTTCGTTCACCTACTGTTGTTGAGTTAATTGTGACTCCTAGCAGCACTATGAGACAGTGTAGAACTGCTTCTTAGGGTTTCTGCTGCTGGGAATCTGGATAGTAGCCGACCACCTCACCACCGTCCCATGGGATGTCTGCTGGATAGAAACTGCTGACTTTTCGTTCTGAGTTCAACACTTGACCCATTGCACCACCAGGCTCCTTCCCTTCTACTTCGTGCTTAAACCCACTGTCATCAAGTTGATCTTGGCTCCTTGTGACCCTGTAGGACAGAGTAGAATTGTCATTATGGGAGCAGAAAGTCTCATCATTCTCCCATGGAGCTACTTGTGGGTTTGAACTGCTAACCTTGCCACTAGCAGTCCTACTTGTAACCAACTACACAACCATGGCTCTTTTCATGTTTCCTTAGAAGTCTTGAAAACAGTAGAGCAGAGGGGAGAGCAAATGTTTTGAGCATGATGAGGGCAATGAATGTACAAATGCGCTTTACACAATTGATGTATGT
>NW_022111372.1:66843957-66854686 GCF_000313985.2 Echinops telfairi
CCTTCAATTAACCCCACATGTGTTTATCGGCCCCGTAGGCACAATAAACTTTAACTTTTTCAGTGCCTCTGAAGACTTTCTCCGGAGGCCCGACGTGGACCTGTGAGGCTGGTCCTGCTCTGCCTCACTCCACAGAGCACTGTGTGAGCCTGGGGAGATTTGGGTGCAGGCTTCTTTTACTGTGATCTTATCAGCAGAAATTTCTGTTCTAGATTTCTTTATTTTTTTTAATAGAGGACCCAAATCCTGCTTGCTCCAAATGTACCAAACATATTCACAATTGATATTAGAAAAAAAAGTCTTGAAAACATAATCTATGAATTTTTACTTCTCTAACTCTCATGTTAAGTTTCCAAGTTCACAACAACCTTGTAAATATCAGTTCCTCTATATTTGAGCTAGGAAACGTAAAAGGCACAACACAACCATTTTGCTAGTCAAGCCTTTCTGCTTTCAAGAGAACCCCATTCATTCATAAAAGAAAATATTTCTTAAAATTTTTTAAATTGTGAATTAGGTGAAAGTTTGCAGGGCAGATCATCAGTTTTACATTCAACAATTCGTATGTATTTTGTTTTAACACAGCCTTTGCAATCCCTACACTGTGCCATCACTCTTCTCACACCCTCCCAATGTTTTCTTCATCCTTCTCCCCTCTTTCCCTGTGCCTCTAAATGTCCATCCTTTTCCATGGTCTCTATCCAATCAGTTAGTTTGGTTTTCCTTTATGCGTTTTGTTTTGCTCCACATTTTATAAGAAAAAAGCTTAATTCTTTTAAATGTCTTTTTAGGGCTCCAAAGTCACACCTATGATTTTCTAAGATTTCTCTGGGCCCACTATTTAGAATGTGTTTGACTGCTAAAGTCCGAGCGTCCATTGTTGCTGTTAGGTGCCACCTGGTTGGTCCTGACCCATAGCAGCCCTAAGTACAACTAAACATGGCATCTTCTTCTCAATTGTTCCTGTGCCTGAGCCCTACCAAACATGATGTCCTTCTCCAGGCACTGGTCTCCCTTGACAACATGTCCAAAGACTGTCAGAGGAAGTCTTGCCATCTTTGTTTCTAAAGAGCACTCTGGCCATTCTTTTAAGACAGGTAAGTTTTTCCTTTTAGCAGTCCATGGTACTTTCAATATCCCTCGCCAGCACCACAATTCAAATGCATCAGTTCTTCTTCAGTCTTCCATGGCTTGGGTCAGGTGCACCTTAGTCCTCAAAGGAACATATTTGGTTTACAATACTCTAAAGAGATATTGTGCTGCAGATTTATCTAATGCAGTATGCCTTCTGATCTCTTGACTACATTTCCATAAGCATTGATTGTAGATCCAAGCAAGATGAAATTCTTGACAGCTTCAACTTTTTCTCCATTTTATATGATGTTGCCTGTTGTTCAGTTTTAAGGTTTTTGGTCTTCTTTACAGTGAGTTTTAATTCATACTGATGGCTGCAATCCCTCACTTTCATTGCAAATGCTTCAAGTCTTGCTCACTTTCATCAAGGAAGGGTGTGTCTTCTGCAAATGTCAGGTTGTTAATAAGCCTTCTTCCAATCCTAATGCCATATTCTTCTTCATATAACCCAGCTTCTTTCATTTTTTGCTTAGCATTCACAAATATGGTGAGAGGATTCAACCCTGACTCACATCTTTCCTGATTTTAAACCATGCACTATTATCTAGTTTCATTTGCACAACTGCTTCTTGATCCATGTACAATTTCTGCATGAGCAAAATGAAGGGCTCTGGAATTCCCATTCTTTTCAAAATTATCTATCATTTATTATGATCCACACAGTTTCATGCATTGGCATAGTCAATAAGGCACAAGTAACCCTTTTTCTGGTATTCTCTGCTATGAACCAAGATCCATCTGACATCAACAATGGTATCTATGTTCCAAGGCCGCTTCTGAATCTGACCTGAACCTCTTGCAATGCCTTGTCAGTGTACTGCTGCAATCATTGTTGTATGATCTTCAGCAAAACTTTACTTGCATGTGATATCAATGATATTGTTCTTTAGTTTGAACATTCTATTGTGTCAATTTTCTTGGGAATAGGTATAACTATAGACCCCTTCCACTCAATTGGTCAAGTAGCTGTCTCCCAATTTCCTGGCATAGACAGGTGAGTGCTTCCTGTGCTTCATTAGCCTGTTGAAACAATTTAATTGATATTCCATCAATTCCTGGAGCCTTGTTCTTGGCTAGCACTTTCAATGCAACCTGAAATTCTTCCTACTGTATCATTAGTTCCTGCTCATATGCTACCTCTTGAAATGGTGGATGTCAATGGGTTCTTTTTGATATAGTGACTGTGCACTTTCTATTTTCTTTTGATGTTTCCCACATCATTGATATTTTGCCCAAAGAATCATTTAATATTGCAACTTGAGTCTTGCATTTTTTCTTGAGTTCTTTCAGTTAAAGGTATACTGAGAATGTTTTTTATTTTTGGTCTTCTAATTCTAGGTCCTTGCACATTGCATTTATAAAATTTGATTTTGTTTTCTCAAAATTTTGAAAACTTCTGTTCAGCTCTCTTGCATTAAGAGCAACTTTCAGTCTCTTCTCACATCTACTATGATATTTTCTTTCTTTCCTGTCTTTTTAATGCCTTTTTCTCTCTTTATGAATGGCGTTCCTGATGTCCTCCCACAGTTCATTAGGTCTCCTATCATTAGTGTTCAATGTGTCATATGTGTTCTTGGGATGGTCTCAAAATTCAAGTGGGATAGACTCAAGGTTGTATTTTGTTTTTTATAGAGTTGTTTTAATTTTCTTCAGCTTTAACCTGAAATTTTACATGGCCAATTGATGGATTAGTCCACAGTCAGCCCCTGGCCTGGTTTTAGCTGCTAATTCTGAGCTTCTCCATCATCTTTTCCCACCGATGGAGTGAATTTTATTCTGTGTGTTCCATCTAGAGAAGCCCATGTGTATAGTTGCCCTTTTGTTGTTGAAAAAAGTTTTTGTTGGCAATACCGGGAGGGTAGAGGAAGGGTGGGGTGGAAAGGGGGAACCGATTACAAGGATCTACATGTGACCTCCTCCCTGGGGGATGGACAAGAGAAAAGTGGGTGAAAGGAGATGTCAGACAGTACAAGATATGAAAAAATAATAATTTATAAATTATCAAGGATTTGGGAAGGAGGGGGGATTGGGGAGGGAGGGGAAAAATGAGGACCTGATGCCAGGGGCTTAAGTGGAGAGCAAATGTTTTGAGAATGATGAGGGCAATGAATGTACAAATGTGCTTTACACAATTGATGTATGTATGGATTGTGATAAGAGTTGTATGAGCCCCTAATAAAATGATTAAAAAACAAAAAGAAAAAAGTTTTTGTTATGAGCAAGTCGTCGGTCTTGCAAAATTCTATCATGTGTTCTCTGGCTTCATTTCTATCACTAAATTCATATTTTCCAACTACTCTGCCTTCTTTCTTTCTAACGTTTGCATTCTAATCACCAATAATTATCAATGCATCTTGGTTGCATGTTTGATCAATTTCTAATGAAGTCATTGGTAGAATTCTTCAATTTGTTTCACCACTAACTTTTGTGGTTGGTGCATAAATTTGAATAATAGTTGCATTGATTGGATTTCCTTGAAGTGGATAGATAGAATTCTATCACAGACAACATTGTACTTAAAGGACTGATTTTGAAATGTTTTTGACAATGAATTCAATGTTATTCCTCTTGATGATGTTATTCCTGGCATAGTGAATCATAAATATTTTTGATTCAAAATGACCAGTATCGGTCCATTGCAGTTAAAAAATGCCTAGGCTATTGATTTTTATGTGTTTCATTTCATTTTTGATGCTTTCCAATTTTCCTAGATTCATATTGCCACTTTGCAAGTTCTGATCATTAGCTGATTTTTGCATCTGATTTTTCTTATCTTGAATTATGCCTCATCAGCAAATGATAATCCCAAAGGCTCCACTCCCAAGGGCTTTACTCCATTTACATCACCACAGTGGACACCACCCCAGGAAAGCAGCTTCTTCCCAGTCGCCATTCTAGTACCTTCTGACCTGACATCTCCTCCTCAGGCACACTCTCAGACAATGCTCTGCTTCCATTAATTAGGCCTTCAGTTTCTGACAATGTTTTGAAGTGATGTATAAGATTTTCAAAAAATGACTACTTTCTCTGACGTGAAAAGCCAAGTCCTTCTTGGTTGTCTGTTCTTAGGTGTTCCTTAAAGTCTGACTCTACGTAAAATACACGATGTCCATTTAAATTTTAATTTCAGATAAATGACAGATAGTTATTTAGAATAAATATGTCCCAAGTATTTCACAGGAATACGTACATTACAAAAAGTTGCTTATCTTCAATTCAAGTTTTGTGTGTGCTTTATATTTCTATTTGCTAAATCTGGCACCCTTGACTACTTACAATGTAAATCAAGTCAACAAGAGGTCTTTCTTATGAGAAATAGTTAGGCTTTATAATAAAAAAGAAAGAATAGAAAGAAAGAAAACACCCTTTCATTGGCTGCAGATTATTTGTAAACCTGGACTCATTTTCATCAAAATCTTAAAGAAAGGAGACATCCCTTTTGTTTTAACTTTTTACCTTTATATCCCTCACAATTTGTGAAGTGACTATTTTCCAAGTTACTTACCATGGTCATTAACATAAATTATAATAAAATAATAGCTGTTACTGAGTTGTTACTATATGCCGTGCACATTGCTAAATGCTTTACATTTTTTATCTATGCGATTCTCATACTAACAGTAGTTCTATTAGTGTAATTTCTGATTTACAGGCTGGGGGTTAAGGATAATAAACCTTAAATAACTTGCCTGGGTTACATTAAGAGGAATAATGGTGCCCCAGCTTTGCTCTGATAGCAAGGTTGTATTGAAGGCATAAGATGGAAAGGCTGTGAAATTTTTCCATTCTATCTTATTACAAATCTACTGGTAACATTTTGTTTGTTTGTTTTCCCCTTAGGGTCCGGGACATTTTAAAATTTAACTTTGACTATGGAAATGATCCCAGGATCCTTGGTGGCACAATGGGCTAAGCATTGGGCTGCTAACCACAAACTCTGTCATTTGAACCCACCAGGAGAAATATGGCACTTTTTACTCTTTTAAAGATTTAGTCTCAGAAACCCCATCGTGCAGTTCGACTCTATTCTAGTCTGAGTCTGAATTAGCTCAGCCAACAGTAGAGTGTGTGTGGAAGGAATCAAGGTCACCGTCTCCCTTGTCTACTGTGCCTTCCTGACTCCATACCAATTCTCCTCTCGTCAATGCTCCTTGTCTTGGGCTTGTTGGACAAATGAAAATTCCTTAATACAAGAGAGTTAGAAAACCCAGAAGACATCAACTTGTACTTCATTTTTCCACAGAACAATGCCGAATGGTTCAACTGTGCGGGACTTCACCTGGCAGAATTCACTACATTCATTGTTGAAAGTAATTGATTCACCCTTGAGAAAGCAGGGCGAAGAATAAACTTTTGTTCACTCAGTGACTCAGCCTCAGCCCAGAATTAGGTAATAGGTCTTTATTACCTTTCTTTCTTGGAAAAAAAGAATCGACTAAATTCTAGCACTAGAATAATTGCTGCATTTGAAGGTCTGTGTAAAACTTCACATGATGTCCCTCAGCAGTTTTAAAGATGCTCTGTATGGCTTTGTGCTCAATTCAATCCGTTACTGAAATTAAAAAAAAGAGATGCATTTCTCATTTGTTACATAAATCAGTTACAGAGGTCTCTGTCTGAGTCTATTGCGTGCGTGTATATGTTTCATATCTTTCCTCAAAAAGCGATTAAAAGAGCCTACATTGGGAAACTATCTTGCTAGCCACATTATTGTCTCTAAACCTTAACAAACAACTTGAGGCTATGATTCAAAATGGGGGCATAGAAGAGATTGTTAAATGTTAAACCAGAAGCGAGAAACCTGCTTTCAGTCATGGGCCATTTGGATATTTACAACATCATTTGAGGGCCATAATAGTCATGCATGAGTGCTGGTGGTATAATGCGTACTTGTTGGGCTGCCAACTGCAGGGTCAGCAGTTCGAAACCACCAGCCACTCTGAGGGAGAAAGACGAGACTTTTAATTCCCTTAAATTTGCGGTTGCAGACATTCACAGGGCAGTTCTAACCTGTACTTTAAGGTCTCTATAAGTCAGAATCAACTAATTATGGCAGTGATTTGTTTGTTTGTTTAAATGTGAGGTTTGATACTGCTTCTCTTTGATGAGGCTTATAATGTTAGGTAATATTGATTATATCGTGGACCTTAGATATGGATCATGGGTTGGACGTTCCTCAACCCTGTGTTAAACTAAATCCAAGTGAGTGAGAAAAACTGTCCCCTTTAAGTTATTTAAGCTTTAGTATCCTTAACCCCCAGCCCATATGTTATATCTCTTTCTATTAAATAATTGCAATTAATCTGAATACAGATTCCATTGTGCTTGTGCTGGGCTGGGCTCTCTAGAGAAAAGAAAAACTAATGGTATATAATTTGTATCACTGGATTTATCTCTATCACTGACAATCTACCTATCTATATCTATCTATCTAAGCTTATAGACATATCAACAAAACAATGTAAAATATTATAATGAAATGTGCAAAGATCTAGAGTTGGAAAACCAAAAAGGAAGAACACACTTAACAGATCTTAAACTGAAAGAACTAAAAAAAATTTCATGCCTCGGGTTGAAATATTGTAAGATTTTCTAGGAAAAATATTGAATGCTGCAGGAAGCATCAAAAGAAGATGGAAAGAACGCGCAGAGTCACTGTACCAAATAAACCAATAGACATGCGACTCACAGAAGCACCTGAGCAAGAACCAATGTACTAAAGGAAGAAGTTCAAGCTGCACTGAAAGCATTCACCAAAACAAGGCTCAGGAATTGATGGAATGCCAATTGAAATGCTTCCATAAACTGATGAAGTTTGGAGGACAGTTACTTGGCCAAATGACTAGAAGAAATCCATACTTGGGCCTATTCCAAAGAAAGGTGGCCCAACGGACTGCTCAAACTATAGAACAATATCATTCATATCAAATGTAAGTGAAGTTCTACTGCAGATCATCCAATGGTGGCTGCAGTAGACCATTGACAAGGAGCTTCCAGAGGTTCAGATCAGAGTCAGAAGAGGCCTTGG
This sequence comes from Echinops telfairi, assembly GCF_000313985.2. Lineage (NCBI taxonomy): Eukaryota > Metazoa > Chordata > Mammalia > Afrosoricida > Tenrecidae > Echinops > Echinops telfairi. The sequence continues at coordinate 66,851,120 of NW_022111372.1, forward strand.
AATAAGAGATATCATTGCTGATGGCAGACGGATCTTGGCTTTTAGCATAGAATACTAGAAAGAGGTTTACTTGTTTTATTGACTATGCCAAGGTATTCGACTGTGTGGACCATAGCAAACCAAGGATAGCCTTGAGAACAATGGGAATCTCAGAACCCTACATTGTGCTCATGTGGATTCGATATATGGATCAAGGAACAATTGTGAGAGCCGAACAGGGGAATATTGCATGTTTTACTATCAAGAAAGGTATGTGTCAGGGTTGTACACTTATTCAATCTGTATGCTGAGCAAATCATCAGGCAATTTGACTTACGTGAAGAAGAAGGTGGCACCAGGAGTTTAGGAAGACTTTTTTCTGGGATATGCAGATGACACAACCTTGCTTGTTGAAAGTGAGGAGGTCTAGAAGCACTTGCAAATGAAATCAGAGATTGCAGACTTCAGTATGGATTATGACTCAATGTAAAGAAAAACAAAACAAAGAACCACTCACAAGTGGACCAATAGGTAACATAATGATAAATGGAGAAAAAGATGGAAGTTGTCAAGGATTTTGCCTTGCTTGGTTCTCATGGAAACAGCAGTCAGGAGATCAAAAGACATATTGGATTGTGTAAATTTTTGTACAAGACCTCTTTTGAGTCTTACAATGTAAATATATTACTTCGGTGCACCTGACCCAAGTCATGGCATTTGCAATCTCTTAATGCATATTGGACATTGGAAACTTGGACGATAAGTAAGGAAGACTGAAGAAGAATCGATACATTTGAATTGTGGTGCTGATGAAGACTATTGACAGTATCATGCATTGCCCAATGAAGAAAGAGATCTTTTGGAAGAAGTATAGTCAGAATGCTCCTTAGAGGCAAGGATGGCAAGACTTAGTCTCAAGTACTTTGGAAATGTTATCAGGAGAAACCAGTCCCTGGAGAAGGATATCATGCTTAATAAACTGGAAGGGCAGCAAAAACAAGGATGACCTTCAGAAGATGAATTGACACATTTACTAAATCAATGGGCTCAAACATAGGAACAATTGAGCGATGGCAGCAGTCCGGCAGAGTTTCCTTCTGTTGTATCGGCCCACTATGGGTTGGAACCTGCTCAACGACACCTATCAACAATGGTAATCTATTTCCTTGGTGGCACCATGGTTAAAATGCTCAGCTGCTCTCTCAAAGGGACTGTCAAAGGCATCAGCCACTCTGAAGGAGAAAGGTGTGGCAGTTTGTAGTCATGAATACTGCCGTCTTGAAAATCCTGTGGGAAATCCATTGTGTTCTATAAGGTTGTTATCAACTGAACAGCAACAGTCAATCTTTTTGTTGGCTTGTTTGTTTTGAGGGCAGGACACTTTATTTAACTTAGTTTCCAGACAGAGTTCCTTGGACTCCTTGAAAGCAGTGTATTCAATTCACAGTGATTATCCTTTGGGCCGGGCCAGCAAATTTTACTGGCCCCAATTCACCTATGCATTAACCCCAGGTGAGCCACAACACTCCCTGAGGGGCGAGGGACACCCACAGGACAGCCAGGCTGGAGGAGGGGAGGAAGAGGACTGTGCTTTTCCAAGCACCCGCCCAGGGACTTTGGCTCAGGTCTATTTTCTCACTGGGCTGCACACCAGCCTCTCTTTGGTGTCTGACCCCGTGGGCTGAGGGAGGCAGCCAGGAAGCTGTGTTCACTATAATGTGAGGTGTATGCTTACATGTATTCTGTTCAATCCCTTAGTGGGTTTCTCTTTTAAAAGAGTTCTGAGACAGTGGAGGAGTGGTGTGGGAGTGGAGTGGGGGTGGCGGTGGGGAGCTGAGAGCTGGGAGAACTGCCAGTGTCACGAAAGAGATCTCAAGAGTAGACTTAGGACAGAGAACAAAAGCAGTGTCAGGAGGTAGGCCCAGCAGATGGCTTTTTCTAGCTCTGGCAATTCCTGCGAGCCTGAAAGCTCTAGTTTGACAGCACTCCCAAAGAAGCCCTCCGATGGTGGGGCAGGGGGTGGGTGGAGTGGGCAGCGAGTGGGGCAGGTAGAGGGAAGAAAGCAAGGTGAAGGACACCTTTGCCTCATCTCTTCCTGACTGAGGTATGAATGGCATGAGTCAAAGATGCCATTGCTTGGGAGAGGAGGAAATTAAGAGAAGAGGAAAGAATAATTTATTTGTGTTCCAGTGACCTTTCCTCAATTGTGACCAGAACCCCAGCATCCCAAAGGCCTCCCAATGCCCACAAATGGTCAGCTTGAGTGTCTGCCCCAGGCACCAGCAACTTCTCCCAGTTCCTGGTCTCCAGGGAATGGGGGTTGGAGGTAGGGAGTGGATAGAAGGCCTCGATCTCTATCCCCCAGGTTCAGTTTTACTCCCCAGGTACCTGGGATGGAGGAGCGATGCCAGTAAGATCATGCCTGGCATTGCCATAGTGATCCGGGAGGTAACTACTTCGTGATACCCATGGCTGCAGCTCTCTGGAATGGCCAAGCTCCGTGTCATCCTGGCCTTCATACAGATGCCCTGGATGAGCTCCTGCTGTCGCATCATCAGGATGTTGACACAGCGAGCTGCTGCTACGATGGCACAGTGTCCTCAGGGTGGAGCTCTGTATATCAACATGCGCATGACCACAGCAGTGGCCACAGTAGCGGTTGTGGCTGGGAACTAGGAAAAGGTCATTTTCATGATCAGTGAGGGGGAAACCGTGTCCCTTTTGGTTTAGTTGACTGGTTCACCCACTGCCAGAAGACCACCTCCTGCTGGCACCGACCTGTGGGACTGCGGCATGAACCTGTGAGCATCATGCCCCCAGTGTTGGGGTGGAAGGTGGAGTCTTACAGCTTCTTGGCATATGGAAGTTATTCCACTTGAGTGCCTGGGGTCTCAGTCTCAGTCTCCATCCTGCTCTTCTCTACCATCAGCTTGCTCACTCCAGTTCCCGCTCCCAGTCCTGTGCCAGGATTGTGTGGGAAGCTGTGATGCTTAAGAAGTGCTTCAACTGTCCCAGGAAAGTGCATTGGTCCAAGCGGGGAGCACTGATGTTGAAGCCTGACAGGTGGGCCTCCATCCTCCTCGTTTAGGCCCAAAGCTCCTCCAAGTCAGTGCTCCTGTTGTGTGGGCCTGGTGCCCACAGCGGTGTCAGCCGGAGGAAGGCATTCACACGCTTGCTGAATTAAGAGGTCCCATTAGCTGGCATTTGGAGATTCAGTCTGACTGCAGGAGAAATGCACCGAGACAACTGCTATAAATGCAGCTCGCTTAGGAAGCCTGGGCTAGACACCACTGGCCACATCCTGGGACCAGGCCTAATCTTTGTGGAAGCAGACTGTCCCATCTGTCTCCTACCATGGACCTCTGACCTTCAGTGAGCAGCTGACTGCTTAACCACTGTATCGCCAGGGTTTAAGGATAGCAGCTTAGTCCCTGGAACTAGTTAGAAATGCCATATAACAACTCACAAGCAATTCAAGTACCATGATTGGATTTTAATTTTCTCATTTCCAAAGATGCCACCCGCTTGTTTAATGACTTTAAATGTCAGTTATTTATGGATTCTTCTTCATGTATTTTTTTCGGGGTG
>NW_022111372.1:66855922-66857087 GCF_000313985.2 Echinops telfairi
AGGTTTCAGTAATTCCTCTCTGCTACATTGCCCTTGGTCAAGCCCCACCAGGCATGCTATGCCCTCTGTTCCCTAGTCCCTGGGTTTGTTGACACCCCCATACCTTTCCCCCTACCTCCCCTTCTTCCATGTCTTCCCGGAACTGTAGGTCCCGCTGTTTGCTCCAGTGGATTGTTTATCATAACTCTCTTATCTAGATAGACATCTTATCTAGATAAACAATAATAAGCACACACGAAAAAGACAAAGCAAAATAAAACAACAACAAAAACCAACGACAAAAGAAAAGAAAAACCTATAAACAGCTCCAAGTCTGTTTGTTGACCTTTATGAGTGTTTTCTGGTCAAGCCTGTTGAGGTGCCACACCTTGACCCCAAAGTCTATTTTTGGTATTCTCCCAGGGACTTCATTGCTTTGCTCCCCTTGCTGCTCTGTTGCATGCCCTTAGTGTTTTGCCCCAGTGTGATGGGGTCAGATCAGGCACAATTCCTGCACTGTGTCTCCAGTGCTGTCCATTCCCCCCTGCCCCACCCCCGTAACACTATGGGTCAGTGAGGGACACCGTGTTTCGTGGTGGGGCCAGTCCTATGGTCCTCTCTGCGCATTGGCTGCTCTGAGCAGGAATATCATCCTGGGGGCTTGGTGGGCCAGGATGTGCTCCACTCTTTTTCCTTTCCTCTTCGTTTGCTCCTGTGTACTGTGATCAGACACGCCCCTGTCCCTAAGCTGTAGCTTCAATGCTGTACTTTGAAGGGCATTCTTCTGTGGGGTGTAGTGGGGGTTCCACATAGTTGGGATTGGGGCTGACCCACAGACCTCTCTATTGGTTTGATGCTTTATGCCTGTATGTTGCATTCATGACTTGGCAGCACTGGGTTTAAGTCTTGTCCCTCGCTCCCTTTCCTCAGTGGACCAAACATTTAAAAAATGGAGCTTTTTCTTCTTTTAACTCAGGGAAGTGAGTGGTGATATAAAATCAGGTGTAGAGAAGACAATGGCTTAAAAAATAAAAAAATAATACAGTTCTGATAGAGGGCAGGGGAAGAAATACAGAGCAGGGCAGGACAGAAAAGTGTAGGTTTGCGGAGTGTTTTGAACATTAGGAAGAGTTTGTGAGAACACGTGAAGACCAGACAGAACCAGATGCTTTGGTATTTCTTTTTT
>NW_022111372.1:66858769-66869976 GCF_000313985.2 Echinops telfairi
CTATCTTATCTAGATAGATCTGTAGAGATAATAATATGCACCAAAAACCAAGCCATAACAAGATAGGCGATCAGTGAGAACACATCGATGGCAACAAAAAAGGAAACTAATTACCCATAGAAGAATAGATTAATTAAAAGAAAAACGAATTAAGCGGAAAGAAAATCCCGTATATAGATCAAGGTCTGATTTTTGATCCCTAGCTCTGGTTTTTCTTTAGGAAAGATGTTTGATTAAGATTCCTGTTGATAGCTACTACTGAGTCCTAGTAACCGAATGAAACAGTGCCCTCTTCTGCATCGTCCTCGCAATTGCTGTTAAGTTTGGACCCAATGACACAGCCAGTGTGTCAATCCATCTCATCAAGGGTCTTCCTCTTTCTCTGATGACTCTACCAAGTATGATGTTCTTTTTCAGGGACTAGACTCTTTTGATCATATGTTCAAAGTATGTGACACACAGTCTCACCACATGCCCTATCCAGGAGCTTTCTGACTGTACTTATTTCAAGACAGATTTGTTTGATCTTCTGACATTCCAACGTACTTTCAATATTGTTTGCCAGTGCCATCATTCAAATACATCAATTCTTCTGCAGCCTCCCTTATTTATTGTCTAGTTTTCACATGCAGATGAGTTGATTGAAAATACCTTTTCTTGGGTCCGGCTCACCTTAGTCTTCAAAGTAACACCCTGACTCTTCAATATTTAAAAGAGTTATTACACAGCAGATTTTCCTAATGCAGTGTGTCGGTTGATTTCTTGACTGCTGCATTCATGAGCATTGATTATGACAACAAAATACAAGCAAAATTAATTTTTGATGACTCCAATCATTTTTCCATTGATCATGATGTTGTCTGTTAGTCCAGTTGTGTGGTTTTTTGTTATCTTCACATTGAGCTGCAGTTCATACTGAAAGCTGCAGTCCTTGATCTTCATCTGTAAGTGCTTCAAATCCTTCTCCCATCCAGCAATCAAGGTTGTGCCATCTGCATATCACAGGTTGTTAATAAGCCTGCCTTTAATCCTGATGCCAAGTTTTTCTTCATATAATCCAGCTTGCTCGATTATTTTCTGAGCATATAGATGGGATGAATGTGGTGAAAGGATACAACCCTGACACAAACCATTCCTGTTTTTAATCATGCCATGCTCCCTTGTTCTGTTCTGAAGAGTCCCTCTTCCTCCTTGTACAACTTCCTAATGAAAATAATGAAGTGTTCTGGAATTCCCATTCTTCTTAGTGTTATATGCGGTTTGTTATAATCTACACAGTCCAAATGCCATTGCATGATCAATAAAACACAAGGAAACATGTATCTGGAATTCTGTGCTTTTAGCCAACATCTTTCTGACATCAGTGATGACAGCCCTGTGACTTGCCGTCTTCTGAATCTGACTTGAATTTTTTGTAACTTTTGGTTGTTGTCCAGCTTTAACAATGGTTTGTCTTCAGCCAACTTTTAATTGCTTGTGACATTAATGATATTATTCGATAATTTCTGAATTCTGTTGCATCACCTTTCTTTGGAATTGGCACAAATAGCAATCTCTTCAAGCCGTTTGGACAGGTAGTTAGTTCTCTTCTGAATTTCTCGGCAGAGACGACTGAACGTTTCTTGAGCTTCATCTGTTTGTTGAAAATTTCTCAATCGACATTCTGTAAATTCCTGGAGAGTTGTCTTTTCTAAGTATAACTGGACTTCTTGAAGCTAAATATAGCTTCAGTATAGCTTGGACTTCTTCCTTCATTACCAGGGGTCCTTGATCATATCCTGCCTCTTAAAATGGTTGGATATTGACCAGCTCCTTTAGTACAATGATTGTGTATTTATTTCTTCCACCTTCTTTTGGTGCTTCCTGAATTGTCCAATATTTTGCCCAAAGATTTCTTTGATACTACAACTCAGCATTTGATTATTTTCTTCAACTCTTTTAACTTGAGATATACTGAACATTTTTTTTCTTTTTTGGCTTTCTAATTCCAGGTCTCCGCACATTTTGTTGTTGAATTTCGGCAATCTTGAATTTATCCCAATTCATATGATGAGATGATATTAATGATAACATGCAATTGCTGAATAAAAAGATGCCTATAACAGGATTTTGATAAGAGCAAGTCACTTATAGATAAAACCTAAAACATCCTAAACCACTTACCAGCGAGTCAATATTGACTCATGTCAACCCATGTGTTGAACGATGGAATGACTCTTTAAGGCTTTCTTGTTTGTAGTCTTTATGGAAGCAGATCTTCAGGTCTTTCTACCGTGGTCCTGGCTGGGTTGGCTCAAACCATTAATCTTTATATTAGTATTTGAGCATAAAACACCTGGGGATTTTAAAAAGGCTTTAACTTATTTTAGTGTTTTTTTTCCCAGAGCAAAACAGAATTTTGGTCATCATCGTATTCACTTGTTCTAAGACTGCTATCATGGTGTGGATTTGAATTGCAAATTTGTTTTGTCCAAGCTCTTTTCCACAGAGGAACGTAAGCATCACCAAATATTTATTCACTCCGTGCTGTTGCACATACAACTCAGGTTAAGACCAATGGGACTATGTGGTAATTCATTTCCCTCCATTTCCCTGGTTAGTTTCAAGAAAAGACAAGTTACTGCAGTAAAAACCAAAAACAAACTCACCAACATTGAGGCTATCCAGATTCTCAGTAACTTTGTAGGTTGAGTAGAACTGCCGCTGTGAGTTTCCGAGACTATAAATCTTTATGGGAATAGAAAACTTAATTTTTCTTTGAGTTGGCTGGTGGATTTGAACTGCTGCCCTTGGTGTTAGTAGCTCAATATGTAACCATATTTTTGTTTTTAGGTGCCATTAAGTTGGTTCCAATGTATAGCAGCAACCCTTTCCACAACAGAAGAAAACACTGCACTGTCTTGTACCATCCTCACAATCGTTCATATGCCTGAGCTCATTGTTGCAGCCACTGTGCCAGTCCATCTCCTTTTGAGACTTCCTCTTTTTTGCTGCCCTATCACTTCACCAACATGATGTCCCTCTCTAGGGACTGGTCTCTCCTGAAAATATGTCTATCCTCACCTCTAAGGAGCACGCCAGCCTTACTTCTTCCAATACAGATCTGTATATCCTTTTAGCATATTCTAAAAGGACATATATTCTTCTCAAGCACCACAATTCAAATGCATCAGTTCTTCTATGGTCTTCCTTACCCAGTGTCACACTTTCACATGCATATGATGCATATGAGAATACCATGGCTTGGGTCAGGTTCACCTTAGTCCTCAAAGTAACATCCTTGCTCATCAATACTCTAAAGAGATCTTGTGCAACAAATTTACCTAATGCAATAAGTCTTTTGATCTCTTGACTGCTGCTTCCATGAGCATTGATTGTGGATCCAAGTAAGAAAAAATTCTTGACAATGTCAACCTTCTCCCGTGTTACACGTCCAGTTGTGAGGATTTTGGTCTTCCTTACATTGAGTTGTACTCCATACCGAAGGCTACAATACTTGATCTTCATCAGCAAGGCATTCAATCCCTCCTTATTTTAAGAAGGCAAAGTTGTGTCAGCTGCATGCTACAGTTTGTAAAAAATTGATTAATCATTTTATGGGGGACTCATACATATCTTTTAACAATCCATCAGTCAGTTTTATTAAGTACACGTGTACATACGTTGCCATCAACATTTGCAGAACATTTTCTTTCTGCTTGAGCCCTTGGTATCAGCTCCTTTTTTTTCACTCCCCTCCCCCACCCTCTCACCCTCATGAATCCTTGATCAATTATATATTATTATTGTTATTTCAAGTCTTACACTGTCCATTGTCTCCCTTCACTCACATTTCTCATATTCTTCCTCCTATGGGAGGTTTATATATACAACTATCCAACCTTATGCTGAGATCCCCCTTCCCCATCTCCCCCACCATTCCCCTACCCTCATGATGTCACTACTCCCATTACTGTTCCTGAGGGTTTTATCTGTCTTGAATTGCATGTGTCCAGAACTCTTATCTGTACCAACGTGTGTACTTTGGTCTAGCTGGATTTGTAAGTAGAACTGGGCCATGGCAGTGGGGAGAGGAAGTATTCAGGAACTAGAGGAATGGGTGTGTATTTCATCAGTGCTAGATTGCACCCTGACTAGATCATCTTTTTCTTGTGACTCTTCTGTTGGAGGGTTATAGTTAATCATATCACTATACTTAGATGAAAACATTTAATGACTTTAGTATGGTGCATACTACAGGTTTTTAATAAGCCTTCCTACAATCCTGATGCCACACTCTTCTTCATATAATTCAGCTTCTCTGATGATTTTCTCAGCACATAGAATTGAACAAGTGTGGTGAGAGGACACAACACTGTCACATACCTTTTTTATTTAAAACCAGGAAGTATTCCTTTATTCAGTTTCCACAACTGCCTTTTGATCCACTTACAATTATTAATGAGCACAATGAAGTGTTGTGGAATTCCCATTCTTCTCAAGGTTATCCATAGTTTATTATGGTTTACGCAGTTGAATGCTTTTACATAGACAATGAAATACAAGTAAACCTCTTTCTGGTATTCTCTGCTTTGAGCCAAGATTTATCTGATATCAGCAACGTGTAACCATAGTAGTTATTAAAGAATAATACTTATAGACCCTTACACTACAGGGCTGCTATGAGTTAGATCCAATCCAAAGACAGTGGGTTTTGGTCCAGGCTTGACAGTAAAATTGACAGGTTGGTTCTTTATTGATAATTGAAGGGGAACATGTGCTCATATTGAGTAACAGAGGCAAATAACTATAATTCCATTTTAAGGTAAGTAGCCATTACTCTGTATTTCAGACTTCAACTTTTTTTTCCAAATTGCAACTTAATTAGGGTTCTAGTTAATTATATCACTATACTTAGATGAAAACATTCAATTGTTTTACTGATTACAAGTTGTATTCCTTTCCTTAATGAAAAACAGTGACTTTGAGTCTTAAAATTAGCTTAAGGAATGAAGAACAAAATTAGGTAGGAATAAATCTGTATTTTAAAAATAGTTTAAGTGTCAAATCATTTGATGATTAAGCAGGAGAAATCTCTAAAGGTATAAAAACACGTGTTAAGTTGGGTATTTTAGAGAAGTAATACCAATGATGTATATATATGTATGTATTTAGAAAGAAATTTGTGCCAAGAACTGGCTCATACAGTTGTAGAAGCCAGTAAGTCCAGCCCAGTATAAGTCCAAAAGTTCAATGTTAAGTTGGAGGGTTCTCCTGCCTCTTATGTGTATAGTTAGTGGGGTTAGGGGAGAGGTCATTAAAGAATCAGGAAGCAGGAAGACCACTGATTGGTGGATACAAGGTCGAATGAATCTAAGGTCAAAAGTCTGACAATGGAACCGGGTGGGGGGCGGGGGGGGCGCGGTATGACAGGAAATTGATACCAGATGTAGGCTCTAGACCCAGCAAAGGTGGCAAGTTTGTCCACAATCTGTTTAAAAAGCAGCAGGCTAGACACTGAGGAGTCTTTCTTGCAATTGGACCAAAGCTATGACCTAAACAAAGAGGCTGTCTTACAAAATCAACTACATGCCAACTATTTAAAATGTGCAGAATCTCAAAATCTCTTTTGAACTATAAGCTACAGATAATTGGTTTGAAGAATCTTTGCTAAATGCTGGGGCAACCATTCTGATTGTTGTATGAAATTAAGCTATTAAGTGAGCGCCCTTGAGCCATCTAGACCATCAGGGAATGGTTAATATTAAAAACAGGTCAAAATTTCTAGGGGTCTTGGATCTACCCTGACAGATTGTTGTTGTTGCTGTGATTGTTGGGTGCATTTGAGCTGGTCACGATGCTTAACAATCCTGTACACCACAGAATGAAACACCGCCTGGTCTTGCACCATCCCCACAATTGTTTCTAACTTTGAGCTCATTGTTTCAGCTACTGTGTTAATCCAACTTGTGGAGGGCCTCCCTCTTTTTTGCTGCCCATCTTCTTTACAAAACATGAGGTCCTTCTCCAGGGATTGGTCTCTCCTGACAACATGTCCAATGGATGTGAGATGAAGTCTCACAATTCTTGCCTCTAAGAAGCATTATGGCCGAACTGCTTCCAAGACAAATTTGTCTGTTATTTTGGCAGCATGTGCTACCCTCACTATTTTTTGCCAGCACCATAATTCAAGTGATTCTTCAGAAGACCAAAGAAGTTGGACGTTGTATTGCACCCTAATAGGAAAAGGGTAAATTATAGATGTTTCCTGTCAGGATATTGTTTGTAGAGTTGATTGCTTTGTAATTCTTTTGATTTTGTATAATTCTTATTACTGAACTGTTAAATAGAGTCACAATTCTGTGGTGCTGTTGGGTGGTGAGGTAGTTAGTTTATTGTGCCAACCTGGCTGATAAACACATGTGGGGTTAATTGAAGGGCGGAGGGATAAATGGCTCAGTGAGTCTCGCCTTTCTAGTTCTCGGGTTTCTTGCTTTCTGATGGGACCAAGGTGCAGCTGCCTTACAAGTTCCCTGCTTTATCTGGCAAGGCTCACTTCCTGCAAGACATTCCTGAAGAGAAGCCACATGGACCTACCCCGATGCAGCCCTGGGTGCTGGAGCACCCAGCTTTCCTCCTGACTGGGCTTTTCTCCTGCAGTCGGCATCATTGCGTCTCTGTGAGATGGAGGAGGACTTTGTGGATTGGTATTGGACATATGGGTTAATGTTGGACTTGTGGGGTTGGGCAGCACTGGGCTGGGATGTTTTCTTGATGTGCACTTAACCTTTTTATAAAACTCTCCCTTAAACATGAGCTTCTGTGGATTTGTTTCTCTAAAGTACCCAGACTAAAACAGGTGGGTTCGATTCACTAACTTTAGGTTAGTAGTTGAGTACAGAGTCTTTGTGCCACCTGGAGACCTATAGGTAACGAAGCTGTTTTTTAAATAATTTAAACAAATTTATGGTGATATATTCAAATGATTATTACATAAGAGAGGTATTTCTTTATTCAGTCCTTCTGTCACTGAAGAAAAAACTCCAGAACTGTGTTAGAGAAGACCTGGGCAATTACTTCTTTAGACTGTCTTAGTTAATAAGGAAAATAAGGTCCACCGACGTAGAGTTGCCCAAGGTCATTCTGAATGTTAATTAATACCCAGTTATTTTAAAATAGCCTTCAGAAACAGTCAGACACAACACACATTACAACAGAGACAGTGTTTGACCAGAATGGAATAACACATTTTAATCAGCACCTCATTCATAAGACTTGCTTCCAAATTACTTTGAGCTTAAATTACTTTAATTATGGAAATTTTCAAATGTATACAAAAGTAAAGAGAAAAACATAATAAACCTCTGTATACATATCATTCTGTTTCTACACTATCAGCATTTTCTCTATTTTTCATGCATATTTATTATCATTATTATTAATTTTGGTGGGAGTGGGGTTTTTGCTAGCATACTTTTAGTGGTAAAGCAAATCTCAAATATTTTAACTAACTTCTATTATTACTTTTGTATATGTCTTTGACAGATGTCGCAGTTTAAAACAGATCACAATGCCATTATAACAATTGACACAATTAATGATAATTTCTTAACATTTAACAATAAATCCTAAACCACCCAAACCTATTGCCATTCAATTTATTCCAAATCACTGTGACACCTCAGGAAAATAGAACTGCACCATCGGTTTTCTAAGGCTATACATCATGATGTGGAGCCTTGGTGTTGTTGTGGATTATGCAGTCACTTTGGGGAAGAAAGATGAGGCTTTCTGACCCTCTAAAGGTTTGTAGCCTCTGAAACCAAGAAGGGGCAGTTCTGCTCTGTCCTTATAGGGTTGCTATGAGTTGATTTGATGTCAGTGGGTTTAGTTGTTTGTTTTCTTAAATCATTCTGAAGTCAGACTGCCACATCTTTCAATTGTGGAGCAGCTGGAAAGGTCAGGCCTTTCACCTTTTAAGTAGGTGGTGGAGCGCTTAATAGTTGCATCACCTACCATTGGCCACCTAACAATACCCAGTTCATTTTCACATTTCCTTGATTTTTTCCAAAAACTTTTTTCAAGGTGAATATGTCTGGATCAGGGTTCAATGTTTATATTTAGGTATTATGTTTCTTCACTCTTTTTACTCTGTTAGTTTCTCTCCCTCTTAGAATATTATTTATTAATTGAATAGCCCAAGCATAGTGTGCTACATTCTGAATGTGGTTGATTGCTTTCTTTTGGTGTTAACTCTCTCTCTATCCTCGGTACTTCTCATGACTAGGAAGTGAGAACTGGGCTGGATCAGATTCAGGTAATGTACTTCGTGTTATAGTTCATGGAAGCGGTAGAGTTGGATGTTCCCTATGGTGCCAGGCTGATTTCTTCCTTGAAAAGCTCCCCATCACATTTACCTAATGATCTAAACGCCTTGGTCATCATGGCTGTCACCCATTGTTTTGTCAGGAGCTGTAAAAGGATTTTCGAATTTTACCATTCTTTCTACGTTCATGAACTGAAAATGCTTTGCCAGAGACTCTCTCCTCAGTAGCTATTGGTTTTGCAGAAATAATGTTCAGACAAGAAAGTTGGGCTAAATGGTTGTTGTTTTTTTCTATTTTTTCAGTATTTGGAGTGGGTAACACTGCAAATTCTAGCGATGATCAATTAGTGTTTTTTTTCCTTCATAGTTAGCATATCCATGCTAACTAACAAATATTTGCTACTTTTAAATTCCATCTTAGGCCCGTAGAAACCTTTTTCAAATTGGCTTCTGAGATCGGGTTTTCTGGCATAATGGATAATGCATCGAGAAAGAGTGTAAACTTGTCTCACAGACTTTCAGAAGAACATGTTACTATTTTTTTTTGGCATAAGGTAAGACAGCAATGTAATGATAACTATTAGTAATTAATTACCCTGCTGAAGCAAACAAGAGTTATGTAGATATGTTCTTTAAAATTAATTTATTCTTAACAATCCAAATTAACGCATTGTTTCATGATTTCATATTTGTCATGCTTTCAAATTTTCTATATGTCATTATATATGTCTGTAATGCTTTTTCCATCATGATACTTTTAATAACGTTCTTCAACACCGATGTGAAGTCACTTATGATGTGATGCTAGAAAGAGAATTTTCGAACTTGGAAATAGGAGCTGCTTGCTAACCATTCTCTTGTTGAGATGGATTGATAGGGTGGCTGCAACAATTGGATCAAATATAGCAACAGTGAGACAGGTCAGGAATGCATAGCGTTTCATTCTGCTATGCAGAGTGTTCCTGTAAGTCGGAACGCACCTGACAACACCTAGCAGCAAGCATCACCATTCTCTAAGAGCCTTTAGTAGCTCCAACTACACATCATAAGAAAATTGTTCTAACCTTGGAAATAAATAAGAGGACCTTGAAAAGTATATGAAGTATGCAGTAAGCAAACTTTCTAGGATATCTGTATACCTGCATCTTATGCTGAGGAAATCTAACAACCAAATTTGTGGGGGGAAACCTGTTTACTCCTTATGCAAACAGGACAGGACTGCTACCTTCCATGGTTCATGGCCCATGGGAAAATGCTGAAAGCTCAGCCATGGGAGTTTCTGAAGCAGTGGCTGCCTGTCTCTCCGCCTGAGCTAAGTGGACATGGCCTCCTGTTTTCCTGACTGACAGTGCAGAAGGAAGCCATCTGCAAACTTACTGGCTTCTTCTTGTTCTCAGCCTCATCCTGCCCTCCCGCCTGTGAATGACTTTGCTAATGTACTAATGTTTCTTTGTAAACCTTCAAGTTGTGAATGTCCCTTTGTGTGCAAACCTGTCACGTGTTGCAATCTGTGTGCAGGGATTGTATTTAAACTTGGCCCCAATAATGCTCTGGGCTGTGGGACCCTAAAGCCCTAACTTCTGTCTGTTTATGTATATAAGTGTTTCCTTGCAGATCGTACCCTCTTAAATGCATTTGATTTGTAAGATGAGAGCCAGTCTTGACATTATCTTACAAAAATCTCTATAATTGGTCTGGGACATAAGTATGTCATATAATAACCCCCTTGATTTTAGAATAAATTAAATATCTATCAATTGGCTTATGCCACACAAAATGGACTTTAATTGCCCATAAAACCTACTCATCTTGGCTAGACATGAGAGCACCTAACGTTTCTTTTGAGGATCCCTTTTGGCATCATGATTGGTAACTGCAAGGTCAGCAGTATGAACCCCTCAGCCACTCCATTGAGAAAGGGGAGCTTTCTACTCCTGCAACAGCCTGGGAAACTCACAGGGGCCGTCCCAGCCTGTCCCACAGGGTGGCAAAGAGTCAGCATTACTTGATAGCAATGAGTTTGGTTCTGGTTTAACTCTGATTTTATGAAGAAATTGTATCTAAACCCTTGATTTATGTTCACCTGCTAAGGAGAAAGGAGCCCCAGTGGCACTGTGGGCTAGGCATTGGGCTGCTAATGGAAGGTTGGTGGTTCAAACCCACCACCTGATCCCCAGGAGAAACAGGAGAATACCTGCTTCCATAAAGATTTACAGTCTCAGAAACCTTATATCAGGCCATTATGAATAGGAATTGACTCTGTGGGTTTAGTTTTTGTTTTTTTCTAAGGACAAGAGACTACCAAAATTTCTGACTCTGCTCCCTCTAAAGATCTGAATGCCTACTGAAATACTCCCCACCACATATGAACTCCGACCTTACCACCAGGGGACCCCTCTGTGTTAAAGAGGTGGTCAGGTCTTTCTTCCTCATTAAAGGTAAAAGCCTGAAGTCTAACGATTCAGACTCTAATCATTGAGCCAACACTGTAATTGTTAGTTCTGTTTCTCCAGTTCTAAATGAATGTCTTCAGGGCTTCCTTGGGTTTTGCCACAACTGCCTTACACTAAATTAAGCCAGTTTACGCATGGCAAACCCGGACATTTCTTTATCCTTAAGATAAAACCCGTCCAAGACAACACACCTTCAAGCATATTCTGAATTTTAAACTAGGCTACACAGATGTTCAGAATATTATGACACATAGTGCTATTTATCATTCTCTGTCACATGATGATGACCCAGGGATGGAAAATAACTTAGATAAGACACACTGACTCAAGAAGTTGGGGCTACTAAACTCACTTTTCTCGAACAACCTGGCATTCTGTGATGCTTACATTTTTGACATGATCACTGAAGACAAAATGGGTGCATAAGCTAATGTGGTGAAGAAAGCTGA
>NW_022111372.1:66871170-66875071 GCF_000313985.2 Echinops telfairi
GATCTCTTGACATAGAATCCAGGACAGATAAATCCCTCAGCACTAATAATGAGAGTAGCAATAGCATGAAGGGAGAGAGAAGGTGGGCGAGAAGGGGGAGATAGAGGGAACTGATAGCAATGATCAATGTATGACCCCATCCCACCCACGGGGACAAACAACAGAAAGGTGGTTGAAGTTAGACAGCAGACACTGTAAAATATGAAAAGAAAAATAATTTATAAATTATCAAGGGTTCACAGGGGTGAGAGGGTGGGGGAGGGAGGGGAAAAAGAGGAGCTGATACCAAGGGCTCAAGTAGAAAGAAAATGTTTTGGAAATGATGGCAACATATGCACAAATGTGCTTGGTACAATTGATGTATGGATTGTTATAAGAGCTTTAAGAGCCCCCAATACAATGACTTCTTTTAAGTTGGGGCTATAGTTTAGGTTTAAAAAGAAAACCAGTGTTGTGTCAAGGGCAGCGTAAAGCACTGATTCAGAGTGTAGGCTCGTATGCAGAGGAATATTGAGATGAATCAAGTCCTCCTAATCTCTATTTGGAAGCCTTGTGAAGTTACCTAACTTTTCCCTGCACCAGTTTCCCCAAATGTGAAATAGGGTAGTAATACTGATTTCAGAGGCTGGTATCATGATTTATGATATAATTATTGTTGAGCATTCAGCACAGTACATCATACACAGTGACTGAGGAGAGAGCATTTGGTAAAGATGTCTCACTGGAGTGCAGGGGTAATGGGGAGGAAAGCTCAGCGTGGTGCGGGTGAGCCTTCTCCAGGGATAATGTTTGCTTTCTAATCTATAAATCATTTCCATCACATTTTAGGATTCTACACATGCAAATTTTTTGAATTTGAAAGGATCTTAAGGGACACTGGAGTCTCCTGGTGGTTCGAATAATTTATATGCTAGTCTACTAGGTTGGAGAGTGGAGTTCACTCCATGACATGCAGAAAAAAGACCTGGTAATCTACATCCCCCCACCACCCCGATGCCAAATCAACTATTGAAACCCTGTGGTGCTTAGTGCTATTCTGACCCACATGGTGTTCTGGAGTCAGAACCAATTCCATAACAAATGTTTTTTTTTAAGAGGATGTTGATCTAGCTCTCTCATTTTACATGTAGAAGGTTGAAGTCCAATGAGGTTAGATGGCCTGCAAAAGCATCCCTTCCATCAAAGTTCAAAAAGCAAGCTCACTACCACCAAGGAAATTCCAACTCATATCAACCATGTAAGACAGGGTAGAATTGCCTTGTGGGTTTCTGAGACAGTATGAGAGTAGGCAAATTCATCCTTCTCCCTCAGAGGGAACAGAAATTTCAAACTTCTGACCTTTAGATTAGCAGCCCAGTATATAACCCCTACATCACAGGGGTGAGCAGAGACCTGAAGCAGTAGTATCAAACAGAAATATAGGACAAACCACATCCATATGTGATTTTTAAATTCATAGTAATCACTCGTGTACTCCATGCTTATAGCGTATCTCCTTTGCAGATGGCAAGGAGCCATATGTGAAGCTGATAATTGCTGTATTAAACAGCGCGGCTCTAAATATCAGTTGTCCTAGTTATCAAACTTTTCTCTGCTTCAGCATATCTTATAATAGTGAAAGCTGTGAAAACCAGAACTTGGCATGACTCCTTGTTTTTCTGGGTCTTGCAATTTTCTGCCTTTGACAGGGTCCAGGCTTGCCACTTTTCTATTGCTCACTTTACAAAGAAAACGGTTAAGATTTCCTTCTCTGACAAGTTTCTGCCTTGTGTAAGTTTCAGCGTTGGCAGGTTTTACTGTATTTTCAGTATCAGAAAGAATTGTCTTGCAATATTTATGGACCATCAGATCCTGATTTTATCTTGAACATAACCATACTGGTGGTCATGATGCATTTAGGTGAAAGACTTTTTCTATATAAACCTCCACTAGAGACATAGCACTCCTGGAAATTCTACCATCAACACAACGTGCTAATTGCAACCACAGACCTTTGTATATTTCTGGAAAAAATAAAATTTTTAGGTGAAAGCTCTTTCAGTAAAGATATTATTAGAGAAAGTCATATTGGGCGCCCATGTCTGACACATTTTTCCTCCTCTTGATTAAATTAATATAACTGCTTTGCTTATTTAGGTATTTATATACGTATCCAACTCAGACTGAATTTCAGCATAAGTAAGTTTGAACTAGTTGAAGGAAGGGTAGGAAGGAGATGAGAATCTAGAAGGAGGGGGCAGTATGTGCAAAGGCCCTGTGACTGGTAGACAATGGTATTAAGATAAATGTTAAGCAGCCAGTGTGAGTGGAACTTAGAGATCAGTGGGAGTGAGATGGAAGAAACTTATGAGGAGATGGAAAGAGACACACTATGCACAAGTTAATAAGCACTATTATAACTTTGGTCCTGAGCATAAGTTAAAGTTAAAGGAAGTTACCGGTATTTAAGCATTTTCAGCAAAATAGAGAAATAAGATGTTCCCTCGTTCTATGCATTCTCCTTTATTTTATAATAAAATTCTGTTTTAATTGTTGGTCCTTTCTGTTATTTGCATCTTAAACTAATTCAGAAACTCTCGTGTGTGCATTTTGGTGTCAACACTCAGTTGTACTGGACTTCTTTATCTTGGGCTCTGATTTGTTCTTTTAGGACTCCTGGTGACAGTACTTTGAACATTGGGCTGCTAACCCAAGGGTTGGCAGTTCAAACACAACAGACACTCTTTGGGACAAAACTGTGGCAGGCAGTCTGGAAACTTTATGGGGGCAGTCTACTTTGCCCTACAGTGCCGCCATGAGTAAGAATTGGCCTGGGTTCTTAGGGGGTTATTCTTTTTGCCTGAATATTGCCTACAGCTACAAATACACTGTTGACAAAATTCAGTTGTATCTTCAGGAAATAACTGTCTGGTTCCTCTTAATAGGGTTTTTTGTGTGCCTCTAACTCAATTCACAGTTGTAATTTTTCAGGTATGGTTCTCAAGTCAAACACCTTTTTATCATGTCTTTTGCTACGTCAAAGAGAACTTTAATTTGTTTTTGGCATGCTATCTCTTTTAAGTCCTAAGAACTCCAAGCCTGAATATTGTTGTCACTGCACAAGTTAGTTGCAATTCTTTTGCTGTGGTTGTTTAGATTCATTCCAAGATTGTAATTTATTCGTGAAAGGAGTCAACATTTGTAATGTATGAGTACTTACATCCTTTCATTGAGCCCGGCCTGGAGAGGAAGTTGTTTAAAAGAAATATAGAATACTGCAAAATGGGAAATGGTGGTGGTGGGGAAGGAGGTGAGTGTGCCGAGTGGGGAGTAGAATAAAAGAGAGTAAGGCAAGGATTGAGTATCTGTGAGGGGGTGGGGGGTGGGAATAAAATTGGGCAGAGTGTGTGTTTGTGTTTCTTGCAGAAAATGAAGGGTGATGATGGACAGTTAACATGAAATTTGGGGAGTGAGTAAGAAGGAATGAAGGAAGTGGGTGTTAACAAACCCAGGGACAAGGGAACAACAAGTCCAAAATCAGTGTCAAGGAGGGTGTAGGAGGTCTGACAGAGCTGGATCAAGGACAATGTAACCGAAAGGAGTTCCTGAAACCCAAATGAAGGCTGAACATGATAGTGAGACAAGAGGAAAGTACAAAGAATTAGAGGAAAGAACTAGGAGGCAAAGGGCATTTATAGAGATCTAAATACAGGCATATACAGATGTAAATATATTTATATACGATGAGGGGGAAATAGATCTATGTACATATATTTATAGGTTTAGTAGTAAAGGAAACAGATGGACAGTGGGCCCCTACTCAAGTACTCCCTTAACACAAGAACACTTTATTCTAACAATTTGGCAGTCTGAGATGCTCACCTTCCTGGCACGATCGCTAAAGACAACAGGTGCACAAGCA
>NW_022111372.1:66876317-66877568 GCF_000313985.2 Echinops telfairi
GAGCAGTATGAATTGGGGCACAAAGATTGGAGACATGCCCTATAACAGCAGAAATCCCAGAGACGCAGGCACCAAGCATATAGACCACAGCTTTTCTCCAGCATGGCATCAATACTGTCTGTCTCTCAGGTGGTTTTAATTTTTTAATTGAGGTGAAAAACTTCCACAGTTGGCTCCTCAAGAAAGAATCTGCACAGGTTTCCTTTCTTTCTAGCACGAAGTGATAGTTGAGTTCAAACAACAACAACAAAAACTTTTGTCACACTTTCAACAGTAAAAGTTGACAAGGTGTGAGCTATCTGATTTCACGAGGGCTCGAAGGGCTCCTGGGGAACTCACGACTAAATGCCTTGAACAATTTGTTAAGGGTTCTGCACTCAAAATGGCTTTGAGATTGGTGCAGCTGCAAGCAATTTGCTGGAGACTGGCGCTGTGGCACGAGGACCTTGCGCACTGAATGCTAAACTGAGACTCTTCCCCCCAGCAGCTTCGGCCATTCATCATTTCACATCCAGATGGCCCCATTGTCTTTCTAGTCCTCCCCTTGTGCCCAGTGACTTCCCTTAAATCATGCTATATTAACGTTGACGCAATGTTATTATTCATCTTGTCCAATTACCACTCTTCATAGAAGAGGAAAAGGAAACCCCAAAAGGGAAAATATCGTGATCCAAGCCATCCAGTTACTTAGTGTCGCAGATGAGGCAAGAACATTTATCTCTTGAATCCCAGCCTGGTACTCATTTCGGCTCACTAGGATATGATAATTTTGTTTGGATTGGATAGTCACAAATTCAAATCTTGTCTGTTTTATTTAATAGCTATGTGACCTTGGGCAGTTAACCTCCAATTCTTCATCTGTAAAATGAAGATAATAACGGAACCTTCCTCACAAGTTGTCATGATTATTAACTGATGTTTATAGTGCCTGGCACATGGTAAATGCTCAGTTAATTAGCTTTTATCATTATGACTCTACATTCTGTGATGTTGAAGTATGAAATATCAATTATTTTAACATAGGCATAATGGAAGGAGAGTAGTAAAGGAGTCAATATTTTGTTCCCAAGTACTTGCACAACCATTTTTTTACATTGCATGTGACAACAATATAATCCAGTCCAATAATCAAAATGTTTAAGTCTGATAGAAAGGGTGAAAAAATCTACTGCTAATCAAAATACTAGGCACATAACATCATTTAAAATTTAGTTTGTTCAAAAAAATCTTACCATAGTGAACGATGGGGGG
>NW_022111372.1:66879413-66880505 GCF_000313985.2 Echinops telfairi
ACTGGCTTGTCTCTTCCTAGTGACCCTTCTGTAAGGGGATGTCCAAATGTCTACAGATGGGCTTTGGGTTCCACTCCACTCACCCCTTCATTCACATCAATATTATTTTTTTTTGTTCTGGGTCTTTGATGACTGATACTTGATCCCATTGACAACTCATGATCACCCAGGCTGGTGTGCTTCTTCCATGTGAGCTTTGCTGTTTCTCAGCTTGTCTATCTAGAAGCCTTTAAGACCCCAGATGCTATATATTTTGATAGCTGGGCAACATCAGCTTTCTACACAACATTTGCTATGCACCCACTTTGTCTTGAGCAGTTGTGGTGGGAATGTGAGCATCACAGAATGCCGGAATATTAGAACAAATGTTTTTGCATTGAGGGAGTACCTGAGTAGAGGCCCAATGTCTGTCTGCTACCTTAATACTTAACATTTAAATATATGTACATATATCTAATTTCTCTATCATTATATATAAATATATTTACATATGTACATGCCTGTATTTATACCTCTATAAATGTCCTTTGTCTCCTAG
Organism: Echinops telfairi; assembly: GCF_000313985.2. Lineage (NCBI taxonomy): Eukaryota > Metazoa > Chordata > Mammalia > Afrosoricida > Tenrecidae > Echinops > Echinops telfairi. Next base: position 66,879,952 of record NW_022111372.1, read on the forward strand.
TTCTTTCTTCTAGTTCCTTTTACTTTCCTCTTGTCTGACTATCATATTTGGACTTCATTTGGGTTTTAGTAATTCCTTTCGGCTACATTGTCCTTGATTGAGCCCCACCAGGCATCCTATGCCCTCCTCGCCATCGATTCTAGATCACTTGTTTTTCCTTTGTTCTTGGGTTTGTTAGCACCAACTTTCTTTCCTCTGACTCCCCCTCTCCCATGTCCTCCCCTGAACCACCAGTCCCATTGTTTTCTCCTGTGGATTGTTTATCCTGCCTATTTTATCTAGATAGACATGCAGAGACAATAACAAGCACAAAAACAAGACAAAGCAAAGCAAAACAAACAGCAAAAGACAATGGCAATAACCTTTCGGCTGTATATCACCAGTTCTTTCTTGGGATGCACCACCAGTTAGGTTCCAATTGGCAGTCTTTCCATGAGAAGCCAAAAGCTTATTATGTTAAAAAACCTGACAGAAAAATTTTAGAGTTTGTGAGGATGATGTTCCTAACTAGAGCAGCCAGTCCACAGAGAGGACCACATGGCCAGCCCCACTAT
>NW_022111372.1:66883500-66886158 GCF_000313985.2 Echinops telfairi
TGTGTATATCTTACCTCCTTAAATGGATTTCGCCAATCTTTAAAAAAAGATGCTTTTAGTGTATATATGCTTCTGTTCTTTTTGTTCCTCCCGATACAGTCTTCTTTCCCTCCAAACTGCCTGTCTGCCTTTATTAATTCAGTCACCAAAAATGTATCAAATGTCTACTCTAAGCCAGTTTGGGTTTTAAGTTCTGGAGAAACTTATTGAGCTTCGCACTTAGTGAAAAAAAATTGGAATAAATGAATGAATGAATAAAAAGAAAAGATCTATTCTAAAACACGTATTCTCATGCTATAAACATATATGGAAACCCTTGAAATAAAGTTTTGCTTTATATGGTGAATTTGCAGGAGTAAGTGGTCAACTTTACTTGCCAGGCCTCGAACAGTCTTTTTAAGTATGAAAAACCTAACACTGCTTTGCACATGTTGTTGTTGTTAGATGCGGTTGAGTTGGCTCAAACTCATAGGGACCCTGTGCACGACAGAATGAAATACTTCCTGTTCCTGCACCATTCTCATAACTGATGGTATGTTTGAGCCTATCATGATAAACACTGTACCATTCCATCTTGTTGAAAACCTTCCCCTTTTCCACTGATCTTTTGCCAAGCATGATGTCTTTCTCTAAGGGCTAATCCTTCTTGATAACATGTCCAGAGTATAGGAGATGAAGTCTTGCCATCGTTGCTTCCAACTAGTATTCCTTTTCTTGGAATGGAAACAAATATGGGTCATTTGGTTGGCCAGGTAGCTGTTTTTCAAATTTCTTGGCATAGATGAATGAGTATTTGCAGCACTCAATTTTTTTGTTGAAACATTTCAATTGGTTTCTTTATTCCTGGAGTCTTGTTTTTTGACAATGTCTTCACTGCCATTGTGCCATTGGGATTTCATTCTTCAATATCATCAGTTCTTGTCATATGCAACTTCACAAACTGGTTGAACATAGATTAGTTCTTTTTGCATTCCTTCCATTATCTTTATTTTTATATCAATTTTTATTATAAATTTGGTGGGGGTTTCAGATCATCAACTTTTTTGCTATAAAAATAGTGTTTATTGATTTTGTGGGGGAAAATACTGTATTTGAAAAGTATCTTTTTTCCCGTAATTTAAAAAAGCATACATCTTATTCATCCACAGAGCAGAAACACTGAAAATGAGAACTCAGAAGAATGTGTGGCTTGTTACACACTTAGAACCACAACATAACCAGTTCAATCAGTCTCACTTTTGCCCCTGAGAAGGCTTTCACTTGGAGGAAGCAGTCACTTGGGGGTGGGTGGGTGGGGGTACACTTTTAGTCCTGCTTCAACTCTTGGGGAGATCTGAGATATGGCTTCTTGATTACCTGATACATCCTGGACAGGACAGGGCTTCAACAAGAGAGCTTAAAATGTTTCAAACATTTGGTAACTCTGCAGTATTTCTATGAAGAGATGATGTAGAGGGAGGAGAGATGATTTTGTGAACCAGCTGGTGATCCACTACCCTCCAGTTAGATCCTCACAACCTCAAAGGGCTGCTTCCAGTCATGGGACGTTGACGTTAGTTGGCAGTACCCCTCAGAGTATACCACGGAGATGGAATGTTCTTTCCGAGAGGCTCTTCCACAGGACAAAGTAGTGGAACTGCTGACGATGGTCTATCTGCTGGCTGGCCTCTAGAAACTTCTACTCATGCTTAGTACAAAACACTTTATATTTTTCCCATTACTGCTCATCTTCCTCCAATAGTTTACCCTTCACCTGCTTTTTGATTTTGCTTCTCCCTCTTGTCAACTACGACCTTCCCTTTCACCTAAGTTATCACCCATCAACAGTGTAGCCCTTCCTTCCCCTCCTTCACCCCCACCTCTAGAAATCTCCAAAGTCTTTTCCCTTTGACTTGAAAGTCTTTACCTTTTTTTTCACCTTATAACAATGATCTTATATATTTTTCCTTTTGAAACTGGTGAATTTTACTCCGGGCAATGTTCTCCATGCCATGAGGTGCTTTGTGGTTTCGTCATTGTTTTTATAGTGATGAAGAGTATTCCGTCGTGTGTTATGTCCCAGGGTTTATTCAGTCTTCTACTGGTGGGCATTTTGGTTGTCTCCATATTCTTGTATTGTGAACAGCGCTGCACTTAACGTGGGTGTGCATATGTCTTTTCATGTTATGACTTTTACTTCTTTAGGACATATACCCTGAAGGGAGATTGTGTGACTGTATGGAATTCTATTCCTATTTGTTTGTGGTAGCAATATATAATTTTCCATGGTGGTTGTACATTATTTACAGTCACACCAGCACTGCACCTTCTGTTATCTTTTTAAAAATCACTTTATTGGGAGCTCTTACATATATTCTAATAGTCCAAAATTCAATTAGATTAAGCATAATTATACACTTGCTACCACCATCAGTTTCAAAACATTTTCTTTCTTCGTGAACTCTCTGATATCAGCTCCGCTTTATCCCATCCCAGCCCGACTCTACCCCCAGGAACCCTTATTATTGTATTATATATTATTATTGCTTATATATATCAGGGGTCCTCAAACTACGGCCTGCAGGCCGCATGTGGCACACCGAGGATATTTATCCAGCCTGCCAGGTGTTTTTGCCCCGTTTTATTTTTTACTTCAAAATAAGATATGTGCAATGTGCA
>NW_022111372.1:66887237-66913164 GCF_000313985.2 Echinops telfairi
CATACAACTATCTTTATATAGTTACATATATACATACCCATATTTATACCAATGTATATAATTTTTATTTTCTTCTTTCTTCTTTTTATTTCCTCCTGCTTCACTATCATTTTTACCCATTGTTCACATCTCAGTAATTCCTCTTGGATACATTTCAATTGATCAAAAATGACCAGGAGTGCTACATTCTTTTGTCAATTTTAGAATCCTTGCTATTCCCCTGTCCCTGTAATTATTGGCTCACTGCTCACCTCCCCCTGCCTCCTCCCCTCCGCCCTTGAAACTGTTGGTCCCGTTGCTGTCTCATTGGGGTTGCTTATCCTGCCTATGTTATATAGATACCAAACAAACAAAAGAAAAAAACCTGAAAAGCAAATAAAAAAGACCATACAAATAGTTCCAAGTCTAACTGTTATCCTGACCCAATGTAAATAAGTATCTCTCTGTTAAATAGTGAGCAGTATCTGCTATAAGTCATCAGTCAAATCTCCTTTTCTTTCAGCATTCTGGATCCTCGTACCTGCTTACTTGTACTCTTTTAGTCCTCAGCATTTGTGAAATAAAGGCACACCTCCTATAAGTTCCCATTGTACTTCCTGCAGTCAGGGATGGAGTTGTCTAGTTCCCCCTTCCCCCACCCCGTTATACCTTTAGACTTCCAGTGTGGTCCCTTGCGAGTAACCCCCAACCAGTTCAGCTAAAGTGCAAAGTGCTACGCACCCTGAGTCAGAAGTATACAATCAGGATTGCTCAGGGACTTTGTGTTTTTGTACCTATTGCTAGTCTGTTGCACTCCCCATGTGGACAGGTCAGATAGGTTGCTTTTCCCAAAACTGTATCTTCAGTGTTGTCCTCTGTAGCAATGCCATATAGGGAGGGGACGTCATGTCTTGAGCTGAGGCCGGCCCTGCAATCATCTTTGTGAATGAATTGCTCTAAGCAGGAATGCCATCCTCAAGGATTGGCACACCAGAATGAGGACAACTTTCTCTCTTCCTTTCCTATGGAGACATAAACATTACCCTCCCTTTGGGTGAATTAGTGGTGTCTTTTTTCTTATCCCACTCCTCAGTGGGCCTAAGGCATATGAGGGAGTGGGGGCGGGGGAAAATATTTTTCAACGCAGGTGCTATCTCCATCTGTTTTCTTTTTTCTAATGATGAATGCATCATTTAGTTTAGTCTGGCCCATGCCAGAATATCTGGTCCTCAGCCCGGGAATTGTGTATATATGTATTTTCCCCTATGCCTGTTTTGCTGTATGAACTTACCTCAGTGGACTCATGTTGTACTTGTCTTTCTTTGTGCTTGGCTAGCTTCACTCAGTATAATACCCCCAAGCTCAAAGCACCATGAAATGAGGTGCTTCATTTTTTCATCACTATTTTTAGGAATGTGTAGTATCCACTGTGTGTATATAACAGAGTTTTTTAAAAATGCATTAGTCTATTGGGGGGAATTTAGGCTGTTTCCAATTCTTTGTGATTGTGAACTGAGCATCGATGAACACTGGAACACAGATGTCCAGTCTGTATGAGATAATCTGAGGAGGGTTTGTTTTTCCAAGTATTTGTCCACATCTTCAAAAGTTGTTGCATTCATTAAAGTACAGACATTTGTAGTACTGTTTAGTTTGTGTTTTAATTTCGTTATGATCCATCATAATTTCCCTGTTTTGTCCCTCATTCTGGATGTTCACTTCTGCTCCTTCCTATCTTTTGTTTGATTTGCCAAAGGTTTGGCAATTCTGTTAATACTTTCGAAGAACCAGTTTTTTTAACTGCGTTGATGTTTTGCATTGATTTCATGTTTTCCCACTCCTTTATGTCTGCCCTGATTTTTATAGTTTCTTTTCTTTTGCTATTAGAAGGATTATTCTATTGACCCTGTTCCAACTGCTGAAGGTTTTATGATAAAGTATCATCCATAAGTCTCTCTTCCTTCTTCATATGTACATTTATTGTTGCCAAGTATCCTCTGATGATTGTCTTTGTTGCTTCCCATAGGTTTTGGTATATTGTATTTTCATTCCCATTAGTTTCTAGAAACTTCCTAATTTTGGGTCAGTACCACTCTTTTAGAGCAAGAAAGTTAACTATCCTCCAAGTATTTCATCTTGTTTTAAAAATCTTTCTTTTGTTGATTTCCAGCTTTATGGTGCAATGGTCACAGAAGGAAGTCTATTTGAATTTATTCAAGCTTGACTTTTGTCCTAGCATGTGGTCTATTTTTGAATATGTCTTGTGTGCACTTGAAAAGAATATGAATTTTTTTGCAGTTAGATGGAGAGCTCTAAATATGTCTATCAGGTCAAGTTGTCTAATTGCAGAGTTCAGTTCTATAGCCTCCTTGTTGAGCTTATTTCCCACTGATCTGTCTTTCTTGGAGAATGGTATATTGAAGTCTCCTACTATGATTGTTGATCCTGTGATTTATTTTTTCATCTTTTGAAGAAATTGATGGATGAACTTTGTGGGTCTCTCATTGAGCGTGTATATATTTTGTATGTGCACTGGATCTTGGTCTACTGATCCTTAAGCATTATATAGTGCCCATCCTTATCTCTTATAATGTCCTGAACATTAAAATTGATTTGATCAAAGATTAGGATTGCAATTCCTGCTCTTTAAAATTGCCATTAGTTGGTAATTTATATATATATATAAATTATAAAGCTACGTTTAGTACTTTGGGGTGAGCCCCACAGGAATAAAAAACACTGGGAAGGGGTAACCCCCTCATCCCCCAGGTATCGCTCAGGGGGAGAGGGGCTACCTGAGGGGAAGGAAGCACAAAAGAGACCTGCTACAGACTCAGGGCAAAGGGACTGCCATCGGTGCTGGGACCTGGGAGCACTACAGGAAGAACGCGAGCGGTGGTAGGACTGGCTCCAGGCACACAGGCGGAGGGTAAGAGGGTTGGTCATGAAGCCACAAAGCTACTTGGGTTCCTTCTTCTTCTCGTTTGCCTTTTGCTGCTTCTGCTGCATGATCTCCGAGACCCTCTGCTTGCGGGCAGCAGCAGAGAGCCCGTCATCTTGGTGCTTTCCCTTAACTGAGTTGCTCTGCTTTTTCATATTCTTTTTGTGGGCAAGCTTGCGTTGGTTACCACAGGTCATGGCTATGGCAGTGGCTCCGGCCTGCCTAGGTTGCATCCCCTTGTTCTGTCTAGTTTGGTATATTTTTTACCAGCTTTTGATCCTGAATCTGTTTTTATCTGTTAGCTTAAGATGTGGCACTTGCAGACAACAGATTGGTAGGTTTTGTTTCCTAGTCCTGTTTGCTAGCTTTTGTCTCTTAATGGGTGAGTGCAGACCATTGCTGTTCAGTGTAATTACATCCATCTATGCATTTTTTGTTGTCATCTCATACCTTTTGTGGTAGATATTTTCCTACCTCCTATCTTAGCTGTGTGTTGTATATGCATGGCGGGATTCACTCTTGCTGCCTTTTCATCGTGGGCTTCTTGGGCATTGCTTTCAGGGTGTTGACTTCTGGATAGTGTTACACCTTGTGGTTATCTCATGTTAGTGATTTGTGGATATTGGTCATTTGTCCAAAGTGAATTGGAAAGGAATATTTGTAGTTCTAATTTTTTAAACATAGTCTCTAAATTTTTTCTGATCTGGGAAAACTCTTTCCTCTCTATTTTGATGGAAAGTTTTCCAGGGTAGAGGATTCTTGGATTACCATTGTTGGAGTGGGCTACTCAGGGGATATGGGTGCACAGTGGTCACAGGTCAAGAGCAACAGTTTCTGTCTGATCATGAGCAGCGATAGAGGCACTTTAAAGGCATGGGGAAGGGAGATCTCATAAAGGTGCTACTCTGTTCCCTGTGGGCAAGAATCTGGGAGGGAAGTCTAAATTGCTCCCATGGTACCCAGATCAGAGTCCAACTTCTCAATTCTGCGAATTTGCTTGCTTTGTTAGGGAGGAAGGGCTTCATCCAGTGCTGGAGAGGAAATTAAAATGGCATGAGTGGAGGGGAACCTCAGTTGTGCTGATTTCCTTGTGCGCAAGAATCTGGTGGGAAGTCTAAATTGCTCCCTAGCTTCTCAGTTCCCTGAATTTGCCTGATTAGTTAGGGTGGCAGGGCTTCAGTCAGCAACTGAGAGGGGATTCTAATGGTGCAAGGAAAGGGAGAGCTTAGCTCAGTTCAGCTGTTTTCTCCATGCTTGGTAACAGGAATGGGGAGTCTGAGCTGAATTCCAAAGCACTGAGAACCAGAGCCCTGTGTCTAGGTTGTCCTACTTGGCTTCCTTACCAGTTGATTTCTGATTCACATGAAGAGAGGTCTAACTAGTATATACTACTTCTTCACCCTCTTCCAGAAAATCCTTCTTACCTTTCTTTTTTTTGGCGTCAGTTTTGTCATGCCCTATCAGTAAATGAAAGTCTAGAAGCGTTATACCATCACATAATAAAGGTGGACTTTACTTGAAGAGGTAGCTCTTTCCCATTCACATTTTGAGAGCTTTCTAAGCAGAGTATTTTATCTTTCAGCACCACATCACACAATGATTCATGACCCTTTATAAGGCTTTTAGTGATTAATTTTTCACAAGTGAACTGCCTCATCCTTTTTCCTAGTATCAAAACCCAAGTAAAATCTAGCCATCATCGGTGATCCTGTTAGTATTTGAAATACTGCTTGCATAGCTTCCAACATCATAGCAACACACAAGCCACCACAGCACAACAAACTGACAGATGAGTGGAAGAAGAGGTAATTAGAGGACACACACACACACACACACACACACCAAATAAAAGCTTTGCTGGTGAAGCTTGCATAGTACACATTTTACCCTCTAAGCAAGTATCGAAAAACTCACTCTGAGTTACTGCACCCAGTGGTGTCACCTGGGAAGGTTCTCTTTAGTCACAATGAATTTTTTTGTAAAATCACTTTCACTTGAACCTCATTTTTTTGTGATGGTCAATTAAAGACAACAACGTGCAGCTGTGAAATATTGTCTCCTGTTCAGAAGAGTGCTTCAGAAACTATTGTGATGTTGAACACACCTTGCAAGGACAGCGCTATGGAAAAAATTCAAGTGTATGAGTGTTATTCTCATTTCAAAAATGGTGAAATGTTGATTGATGACAAACCTCATTCTAGACATCTGTCAACTTTCTGAGTGGACAAAAACATCCAATCATAGTACATTTGGGGTTTGTTCCATCAGGTCAGACTGATAATCAAGCTTTCTATTTAGAGGTCCTGAAAAGATTGCATAACAATGTGCTACAAAAAAGACTTGATTTATGGCAGACGGGGACTGGCTTTGCCACCACAACAATGAATCTGCTCACACAGCCATCTCAGCGATCCAGTTTTGGGCAAAAACCAACATGACTCTCTTGCCCCACACACCTGACTCACCTGACCTTGTTCCATGTGACTTCTTTTTGTTTTCATGAATGCAGAGGGACATGGGAGGACAGTGATTTTATGATACAGAGGGGATTAAGAAAAAACAAGGGAGGTGCTATCAGTCACCCGATCAGATAAATTTGAATAATGTTTCTAAGAATGGAATTGCAGATTGGAGAAATGTATTAATGTGTAATGGAGAGCAATTTGAAGGTGATCAGGTTGTTTTGTAGAATAATTTAAATATATAGCTTTGAAAGAAATTTCCATTTTCTAAATATTTGGAAAATTTGCAATATTTTAAAATGATTTTTTGTGAACTTTTTGAAGTCCATCTTATTTTTAAGTTTATACAAGTTTAAGTATAAAAATAAAATTAAAATGATTGCTACTAGATTCCTTTCATTGCATATATGCATGGCTTTATTCTAAAAAAGACATGTGTAAGCATACATGTGAGACTAGTAGATAAATATAGACATGCTCTCTCACTGATACAGTTGTGTTAGTATAGTTTGGGTGGAGTGATAGCTAAGGTTTTATGACAATTTGACTGTGCCAGGGTTCTCAGTGGTTTGACAGACAAGAACTAGTAATTGCTCCTTGATGATCTTGAGGGTGTGGCATGACTCCAATATAAATGAGCATTTTGGAAACCCTTGCTTTCTTTTTGCTGAGTCTGGATCCTGGATCTGACTTTTCACCCTCCTTTTATTTTGACTTGAGACAACAGCTGAAGTTACCGCATTGCCTGTTGGTCCTGGGAGTTGTCAACCGCCTGATATCTTATCTGCCAATCTTGGATTCATTTGCTTTTGCAGCCAAAAGCCTGTTGTCTGACCAATTGGTCTTGGATTTATCAGCCCCTTTATGATTCAGGAGAAGCCGTTACATGACATTTGACTCATGGAATCTGAACTTGTCTTCCTCTACAACTGGATGCGCAATTTTCTTGAAATAAACCTCTATCTATCCATCTATTCCTTCTTTAGCGAATCCAGCCCAAGATAATTGCCCTCACAAATTATGCAATCAAAAATGACTTCCAAGGGGATCTGTTGTGAAAAATCGAGTTTGGAAGGTCCATTCAGATGGCTTTTTGAGACTCTAAGGAAGTAATATTAATCAACTTTCTTGAGTGACACAAGGTAATCATGGGAGCTAAGATAATTGAAAACTACATTGGTACAGAAAAGGTTAGGAAGTTTGTACTGAGAAATGTTTTTCCTTCACAACAGTGAAACTACTTACTTGTTTTTCCCGAGTAGTAGGGCTTTCATTTTTCAGTGGAGTAAGGGCTGTCCTTTGAAAATTGCATTGGGAAATTTTATCCTATTTAGCCTACAACCCTGATGCTGCCTCATTCACACTTCTTTTTGTTCCTCCAATTTAAAGGCTACTGCAAAAGAACATGAGTCTAGTCCCTTGAAAATTCCAAAACTTCCATGTTGATTTGGAAGCATTGCTTTCAGAAGTGTGTGAACCCAGATGGAGGATATCTTTACATTTAAAATTTGGTTTAATAAATATTTCTATGAAAGTTTTTTTGCTATTATACCAGCTCTTTTAAACTTAGCTGTGTGTGTGTGTGTGTGTGTGTGTGTTTATAGAGCAATCACACAAATATACAATCTATTTCAAATTTTGGCACAAAATCCTTTCAGAGAGCATAAAAGTGCATTTACAAGATTTTTGGATTTGTGTGATGGGTGTCTGATGATGTGACATTTAATCTGAGCCCTCCAGGGTTTTTAATAGTGAGGGCAGACAGGAATGGAGAACAGCATTCCAAGAAGAGAGTATGCACGTAGACCCAACTGCAGGGAGAAACTTGGTGCTTTGTAGAAAGCTTTGATTAAAGTGACTGGTGTGGATTATGAGTTTGGGGAAGCAGACGGTGAGATGGATACAGAAATAGACAAGGGCCTGATTACATAAGAAACTGCAGCCCGGTGTGGGGGTTGGGGAGAGCAATGTGAAGCCACTCAAGGGGCTAAGGCACAAGGATGCTGTGCTCAAATTTGTATGCCTAGGTTGTTCAGATTCAATAACATTTTGGCAGAGATGTATAGCTAATAAGGAGAAGGAAGGTCACTTATCAACGAAGATTAGTGCTGGAATTTTAGTCTTACAAATGCCCTGCAAATCTGAGTACATCTAATGAAGAGATCCTTCCCAAAACACATCATGCTCCCTGTTGGGCTGAGACTAGATTTGATCAGGTGGAGCTGTGTTCAAAAACAGTCAGTTTCTTTGCAAAAACATTTTGGTGCAATCCTGCAGATTTCAAATAACCTAATGGCTAGAATTCTGTTCTTTCAGTGGGAAACCATAGCAACATGCCACTTAGAAGCACACTATATAATCTATCTGTTCTTCAGTTAGTATTTTGCAGTCCAGAAATAGTCATCATTGCCTAATGTGAGTATGCAAAAGGTCAGGCAAATATAAGCCCCAATGACAGTGCAATTCTCCCTGGAACCTTGGGATAGGGGTGGAGGGACTATATCTTTTTCTTTGGAGATTCTTGATCATGTACACTGGAGTCAGAAAAGAGAAAGGAATTGGGACCCGCAACTCTGTCCTGCAATACAGGACAGAGGAAGTCCCTTGACTGGCCTGAAGAGAAACGCATGGCAGTGCCTAGTTTTCCCAGCTGTCTGTGAAGTTCATTTCCTGGCTTTTGTGGTGACTGAAGGTGAAGGTCCATTTCCCCAGCCTGCCACTCAGTCTTTTGCCTGGTCCACGGTAATCTAATCCTCAGTCTAAGGGGCTGTGGTACCTAGAATTGCTCCTTCTTCAAAACATGATGCAAAGACCAATTCAGCACTCCTCAGTGTTATCTTGATTAAAGAGCAAGATGCATGGTTCCTTGCTTTTATGTCTCCGCACCCATTGAGGCTCCATAACAAACATCCCTTCTGCTCCTCCTTCTCCTTCCCCACTTCAGATGTAAAATAATAATTAGAATTTTCTTCAGTAGTTACCCAGTGGATCTATGACTAATTTAGGACTTGACGGCTTGCCACACATCCAATCATAAAGGTTCAAAAGGCCTTTGGTATCAAACAAGCAGAAACTGTAGGAGGTACGGGGAAAGGGCTACAAGGTCCTCCTCTACATTTAGTTAGAATTTGGTAGGTAACAGGGAATAATTGTAAAGTAAGCCACAGAAAGGAAAGGAAGTCTGTCGCATTGCTCGGGGTTTTCCACTCTGCTGGTATAATTTATGGTTAGCCCCATTTTAAGATGTCTTTCCTCTCTTTTCTTCCTCTTAACTGGAAATTTCTCTTTTCTCTTTCCCTCCGGAAACCTCCTTTGGTCTTGTATTACTTTCTTGATTTCAATGTTTCACACTGGGGATTTTGTGAAATGGTGCCTCAAGCAGGCTCTCTCTAAGGGTTCCCGGGGGTTGTGTTCTACAGCTACTCAAATCTCAAAATAAAACTCACTGCCATCGAGTTCATTCCACTCATAGTTGATTCACAGCAGCCCTATAGGACAGAGTAGCATTGCCCCTGTTGATTTCTGAGACTGTACATATTTACTGGAGTTGGAAAGCCTCATATTTTTTCTTTGTGCAGTGGCTGGTGGTTTTGAACTGCTGATCTTGGGGATAGTAACCCTATGCATAACCCAATGGAACCACCCAAACTTCTTTCTGTGTACTATGCCCTCCATAATTCCAGCATCCCAAAGTCTCATTGCTAAGCATGTCAGTGTCAGTTGCCATTGCCTTGACTCCACTTTACAGCCACCTCCTGTGTGTCAGTGTAGAACTGTTCTCCTCATGGGTTTTCATGACTGCCTTTTCAAAAGTGGATCACCAGGTCTTCTTCTTGAGGCACCTCTGGGTGGTCTTGGACCTCCAGATTTGGGTCATCAGCTGAGCACATTAACAGTTTGTATCACCCAAATCTGCTACTGCTATAACTTCTAGCCCCAGTTGACTCACCTCTCCAGTTTGTCAAAGGCTATCCGAGAAGAACTTTAGACAGCTTACTTGGGCCCAGAGGAGTGGGGGAAGGTTTTCTTTTTGTTGTTTATTACTGTAAAGTGGATCCGGACTGATAGTTACCTTACTTGTCCAGAATAATAACTATTAGTTATGTCATCTCACTCTTGATGGAGGGAACTAGATAAGGGCATCCCCACACTTCCACAGCAGCTTTGTCCTGTCAACATTTTGACTTTAATATTGCACCACTCAGGAGCTCCCAGGGCAACATTATCCCAGTGGAAAACAGGGCATTTGCTAGGTGGTCTACATTCAATTTACTTCTTTTACCTCCCATTCCTTCCTTCATTCAACATATATATTTTGAGTTCCTACATAGCCAATGCGGTTCTGAATATTGAGTTTACAATCAAGTATTGAATATATACAATCCTTACCCAAAGAGATATACTACAAAAGACAAACAAAGAATACAAGAAACACAATGCAAGCAAATAAGGACTAATGGCTGTGGTGCAGCGTGCTGTAAGGAACAGTGACAGGAAAGCCTAGCATGCTTTGGTCATGTGAATGTTTTGGAGCAAAAAATAGCCTATAAGGGTTGGGTTTTGCTCTGGTATTGCTTATCTTATCCCGACTAACAGACTGTATCTGGATGAGAAATTACATCAGCCCAAGCAATCTTTCCAACATTTTTTAACCATGCTTCAGTAAGCGTGAGCTTTCAGAGTGTACAATATTGGAAATGATATGCCCTTCTTTCTCTGTTTCAAAAGAAAAAAAAGAAAGAAAGAAAGAAAGAAGGAAAGAAAGAGAGTGCAGGTAGATATTTCTGCTGCCTACCTTATATTTAATGGCATCTTCCTGCAGTTTGGCTAAACCTAGCATATGTGAACATTTCACAGTGTCCGTTTTCAGAAACCAAGAAGTAAGTTCTGTTTCTTCCCAGCGTCAATGCTACTGCTGCCTGATGCAAGTACAACTGAGTAATTTTTTCCTCTGCTTATTGTGCTTCTTTTTTTTGACAATATACACTCTCTTTATTATGAGAATGAAACCAAATTAATAAGCAAAATGCATCAGGAATTTCAAACGGTGCTTCACGAAGGTCCCGGTTGGTCTCTTCTGGAGCGAACTAACTAAGCTGGGCCTGCAACCGTGCTTCTAAGAGCAACAAAGCCGTCCTCATTATAACATAAGTGGATTACACATCAAATCTAAATATTTCTAGCAGGGAAATTACCTACATCTGCCTACTGACAGGGCTGGAATTACAAAATGAGATTGCAAAAGATAATATTTTTATTTTTAACGAAATTGAGTTAGTTTCTTCTATCACAAAACAGCATAGCTCTTTCAGTCTTCTGCCAGAAGGGGTCAGTAAAGGAACATCGTTTGTTCAGCTCTTCCAGTGCTGACTTCCAGCACTAACTAATCTGTATTTCAGAGGGTTTATATTAGGAAGAATCAAACCAGTGCTTTGTGAAATTATTTTTACATAGATTCTAGGGCTGAGAAACCTCAGATAACTCTGGGGGGGGGGGGCGGATTTCAACTTATTCTAAAGATTTAAAATGGACTTTAAACTCCTGGAGACCAAAGTGGAAATTTTTTAGGCGAAAAGTGGAATAAGAAAGAAGTAGGTTGTTGGAAGACCAGGACAACGAGGTTAAATTCATAGTGATCTTGGGAAGTTTCTTCTCTGTACTGCAGGCCTGCAAACTTCTATTTGCAGTGTTCCGCTCCCTCCTATACGCTGACTAGAGACAGCTGGCACTCAGCAATGCTTTGTGAAAGGGTTTCCATCACAGCACCCACTTAGCATATTCAAGCGCACCACCAGGAAGATCTTTTGGAGTAGGAATGTTGAATCGGACAGAAGTGGTAAAAAGAACAGTCTGCCAAGAAGAGATGAAAAGCCATTCCACCTCTCTCTTAAATGAGGGGGTCAGATAAATATGGTCAACTCGGGAACCTGTTGTATGTTGGGCATCTGAGGTTCTACACTCTGGCGTTATGATTTTGAACCACTGCTGCAGCTACCACTACTACTATTCCTGCTGCTGCAACTGCCATTCTCTCTACTGTGAATGTGAGCCTGGCACGGTGCTAAGGGCTTCACACTAATAACCTTTTAAAAGCTCCAAAACAACGCCATAAGGCCAATGGTACCATTCTTACTTTAGAGAACGGAAAGTTGAGGGTCAGAGTAGTTAAATAAATTGCCAAGTTCACAAAACTAAACCAGTAGTGAAGACTCACCTGATCCTAAACCTTCTGACTCCTGCCCTCTTAACTACTATTATGAATTACATTTTACTCCCGTAAATCTTAGGAAGGTAGGTTAAAAAAATTCTATTGCAGTTCCAAGTCACATATGTACAAGTTTATTCCAAACCAAACATGTTTAAACACGTCTCTGTGATCAGTGGATGGCTGCAAATTCTCTCATTAAAACCCTTGTCTTAGTATCTGTCATCAAGCAGCTAACCATTGGGTTGCTAACTGCAAGGTCAGCGGTTTGAAACTACCAGCTGTTCTGAGGGAAGAAAGACGAGTTTTTCTGCTCCTGCAGAAAGTCACAACCTCAGAAGCTCACAGGTACAGTTCTTCCTTGTCCTGTAGGGTTGCTATGTTGACTTGCTAACAGTGATTTTGGTTTTTGGTAGTATCATTCGGGTGCCTTCGAAGACAAGGTCCAATCAAAACAGTGGCTTCTGGGGCCTCTGCTCTGCTGGACCGTTTAAAGCAGAGAGGTCAGTTCAGGTGATTAGGGCAGCTGCCTGCCCTCCACCCAAATTGACAGATTTTCTTGGAGGACACAGGATGATGATTGGGACTTATTATGGAGAAATTTCAGGAAAACTGCAAACTGCAAAGGAAAAGACCATAAGAGCTGTATCAAGAACCCCCCCCCCCTACATCATTACAAGATGCTTGCTCATTCTTCAAGAGTCAGGAAGGCCTAAGAGAATGTCGTTGGGGAACCTGACTCCACCCACCGTGCAGCATGAATATGGCCACTTCAGGCTTCTCTTTGGTTTCCTCAAACTCAAGAACATTTGAGAAGGATAACATCGGAGTCCCGTGAGGATGCCCACACTCCTGTTTTCACATTTGTCACATGAAAAGTGCAGAGCTCTTCAGAGGATGGGTAGGGAGCTGGAGATACCTCCTTTAGCAGTGTCTATAGGTAGGCCTACTTGAAGGGTATGTCGAGAAGCAATAGCTTCACAATTTTGATAGTTTTTGTTTAATTAAGATTTGGCAGCAATGTCTTTTGACTTGCTCTAGGAGGTGGAATCCTGGGATCGGTGGAAATGATGTTGTTTGTAAATAAGGTCTAAGGTAAGTTGCAGCTTGCTCCAATCTGGGTGGAGAAGTAAAAGTGAGACTGAAGGAAGATGCCCTGTAAAACTGGAGTTGGGCTGCAATTGCAAGCCGAACAAATAAACACGTGAAGCCAAACCAAGACACGTGACTGTGTGAAGGTGGAGAGATAAGAAGGGATAGTTCCCCAGAGCCAGAGTGGTGAACATAGCCCTGTTGCAAACCTGTATTCAAACCCCATCCTCCAGAATTGCAATACAAAAATTTCTCTTCTTACTTGTGACCCAATTTGTGGCATTTTGCTATAGCATCACTAGGAAATGAATAAAACCACTGTCTCATATTTTTCTTTTTCCCAGCATTTTCCTCTTCTCCAGTTACATTAGAAATCTGGCACCTTACTTAACTGAATTACTTAACTCTTTGAATTCAAGCCTTGACTTCCGCTCTTTCCATTTTTGATAGTTTACGATGCCATTGTCTTTATATTGCCCCGAATGCTGCTGTGATCCTGGAAACTATGCCCCTGGAAACTGTGCCCCTGGTATTTCAGATAGCACCAGGGTAACTCATGGGGGACAGGTGTCATTGAAGCATTAGTTTAAGACAGACTATGAAGAAGGACCTGGGTTCTACTTCTAAAAATTTTTTTTTGACCAATGAAAACCTTATGAAAATCAGTGAAATATTATATGATAATAGACCGAAGGCACTCAAAATAGTCAACTGCCTCCAATTCTTATTCACCTTTCAAGTTCTTTTTTATTCCTATTCTCTTTTCTGACTGCTTTAGCCCATACTAATCTGTTTTCTCCTGGGATTTTATTACATTTATAAGCTATTTGGTATAGAGTACCATCAACTCAATATTGTCTCTTATTTTGCTCTGTGTTTTAAATAAGTTAGTCTTGTCAATATTAACTGTAGTGCAAGGCTCCTGAGAACAGAGAACACATCTTAGTCTTTTTAATCTTTGCTGCGAAGAGCCCAGGGTTGCATAACAAGTTGGGGATCAATAATTTCCTTTTGTTTGCTGGAGAGAGACCTCGGGCAAAAACGATCCCCTTTGCTTCTAAGAATTGTGAGATCCTCTGAGAAAAGTAGTTTTCCAGTCTTGCTTACGAAAAAAAATACCTAAGAAATCTCAACAATCTCTGGCAAAAATAGTCTTATTTCACAAGGTTATTAGGTGAATTATTTTTATTTTCATGCTTGGTATGCAAATAGGCTAATATTTATTGGTCACTTATATGGAGTACCGTATTTATTTATTTTTTTGCTCAGGGAACCTCATAAGGAGAATAAGTATCCTTACTTTAGGTAAGTGATTCAGCTAAGGTCCCACAGAGCCATTAAGTGGGACTTCACTTATCTGGTTTTATTGCAGGTTTAGTGTTCCTGCATCTGAGCTGATTCCCTCATGTTATAAATTAGCCTATTTCTATAAGTGAAAAAGTGTAGAAGTCTGTCCATTTCATTGCATCTAGAAAGGTATCTGTTGTTAGTTGTCATCAAGCTGATTCCAACTCACAGGGACCTTGTGCACGTCAGTAGAACTTGCTGCCCATAGTTTGCAAGACTATGCCGTTCCAGAAGCCGATTGCCATGTCTTCCAAAGTGCCTCTGGGTAGGTTCCAACAGCCCACCTTAGTCTTATAATTGAGTGCTTAACTGTTGGTGCCACTTTGGGTCTTCATAAAGTTGCCTAGGGTTTAAAACTCTTTTGGTTAATTATAAATTCCTACTTTCTAGATCGTCAGCAAATGAACAGCAACAACAACTTTAGATATTGTCCTTCTATCTGAGTGCCTATTGAGAATTCAGACTTCTTCGTTGTCATAACTACCACTTGTCTGTCAGTTTGTCCATCTGTGGCAGCTTTCCTCTTTCAATGATGCTAGAGACTGTGCCCCAGTATTTTAAATAGCAGCAGACCATCCATGGTTATCCAACCGTGGTTTCCGTGTCCATCAAGCCTAAGACAGACTAGGAAGAAGGACCTAGAAATCTACTTAAAGAAAATTGACCAATGACAATTTTAGGAATAGTTGCAGAACTTTGTCCAGTAATAGTGCCAGGAGTTGAGCCCCTCACCTTGCATGGAAGGCATGCAAGATACTCACCTGCCTCCTTAAAGAGACAGCTTTGAGGATGCGGATGGAGTAAAGCTTGCAGGACTTTCATGTGGGTATTAGATTGCTCAGTCTCTATGTCTTCGTCTTTATGTTTCTGCTCATTTCATTATTGATTTATAATTTTATAACATTATGTTTTGATAAGATAGGTTGTAGGACCTCAATTTAAAAAACTGTGATGAGGCATGCTTTGTGACCTAGTGTGCTATTTATTCTTTATGTTTATGTGTGTTGGAGAAGAATGTATACTATATTTTCTGCATGAAATGTTCTGTATATGTCTATAAGGTCGAATTTATTGATTGTGTTGTTGAGCTTTTTGGTGTCTTTATTGAGTTGTTGTTCTGTCTTTCCCTGAGAGTGGCATATTAAAGACTCCTGTCATGACTGTTGAGGTATCTATATATATATTTTCAATTCTGTGAGGATTTGATTGATGTATTTTGAGGGTCATTGGGTGCATATATTCTATTATAGTTATGCCTTCTTAGGCTACTGTTACCTTAATCATTATGTAGTGTCCATCCATGCCTCTTATTATGCTGATCACCTTGAAGTCTATTTTCTCAAAGATTAATGTTGCTACCCTTGCTTTCTTTTGGTTGCTTCTTGCTTGGTATGAGTTTGTCCAGTCTCTGATTTTCAGTCTGTTCATGTCTGTGTTTATGAGGTGTGTTTCTTGTAGGCAGCATATTGATGGATTTTGTTTTCTTATCCATTCTGCTCCTTTCAGTCTCTTTACTGGTGCATTTAGTCCATTAACATTCAGTGAAAAAAATAGCAAAGTTTTAGGAATTTGTGTGTCATTCTTGTGCAGGGACCATGATACTTTCGTCTGTATTGTTCCAATTTTAGTATATGTGCTACTAAAGATAGCACTACTGAAGTAGCTTGTCTTAGGTATTAGTAATCGGAAGTGGATGGGAACCAACCATTCTGAATGAGCTCAACAGATGGTCTACTGTTCTGGGAATGACAAACTGAAAAGGAATGGCATCACATTCATTGACAAATAATACTTTTCAGGGTCTATCAAAAAGTACAATATTCCAGTGATAGGATAATATCCATATGCCCACAAGGTAGACCAGTTAATATGAGTTCTATTCAAATTTACACACTAACTACTAATGCCAAAGATGAAAAAAACTAGAGATTTTTTTACCAACTCCTATAGTCTGGAATTGATCAAATATATAATCAAGTTACATTAGTAATTACTGGTGATTGGAATGTAAAACATGGAAACAAAGAAGAAAGGTTTATTGTTAGAAAATAAGATCTTGGGGATAGACATGGCACTAGAGATCTTCTGGCAATTTTTTTTTCAAGACCACTGACTTATTCATTGTAAATAGTCCACCAACCCAACAATATAAAGGGTGAATACACATATGAATCCCAGCAAATGGAACATACAAGAATAAGTTCAACTATATCTGGATATAGACAACATAGAAGCTCACAGTATCATTAATCAGAACAGAGCAAGGAGTTAACTGCAGGGCAGATGAAAAATTACTCATATGCAAGTTAATTTGAAGCTAAAGAAAATGAAAACAGGTCTGTAAGAGCCAAGTACGACCTTGAAATTCCCCCTTGCATCTAGAGAGTATTTCAAGAATGGATTTGATGCATTGAACACTAATGACTGAAGACTGTTTGAGTGGAGGTATGGCAGGAAAGATGTCATGCATGAAAAGAAAGCACAAGACCATGAAAAAGATAGAAAAGAAAATGCTGGCATTCGATTTTGAGTATAAAGAAGTTATAGTTACTAAAAGAAATAATGAAAGAGCATAGAAGACAAAGTAAACTATTATAATAAAATGTACAAACACCTGGAAATAGAAAAATAAATAGAAAGAATATATTCAGCATTTATCAAGAGGAAAGAACTAAAGAAAAAATTGAAACCCAAATTGTAATATTGATGGACCGTGTAGGCAAAACATTGAATGACGTAGGAAGCAAAAAAGAAGATGGAATAAACACACAGATGCACTGTGCCAAAAATGATATGCAGCCACTTGGAGATGTAGCATATGATCAAAAACTCATGTAACTAAAAGAAGCCCAAGCTGCACTGAAGGCAATAGTGAAAAACAAAACTCCAGGAATTGATCGAATACCAATTGAGATACTTGAACAAATGAATACATGCTGTTCGTGTTCACTCATGTATGCCAAGAAACTGCCTGGAAGAGATCAATCTTTGTTCCTATTCCAACATAATGCAGAACTTATCAAGTGGCATCATTAATATCACATGGAAACAAAATGTAGCTGAAGATACTTTAAAAAATGATTGCAGCAGTATATCAATAAGGAATTGCTGGAAATTCAAGCTTGATACCAAAGAAGATGAAACATGAGGAATATTATTCATTGCCAATATCCAATGGGTTTTTGACAAAAAGCACAGAATACTGGGAGGATATTTCTCTGGAATTCATTGACTAAGAAAAGGCATTTGATAGTGTATCATGACAAATTATGGGTAGTGTTGCAAAGATAGGGACACAGAATACTTAATTGTGCTGTGCAAAACCTGTACATAGACCCAAAACACAGTAATTTGAACATAATGGAGGGAAACATACAGCATAGTTTAAAATCAGGAAATCTGTGCTTCAGTGTTGTATCCTTTCATCGCACTTATTCGATGCTGAGCAAATAGACTGAGCAGCCGGGCTATATGTGGGAGACTTATTAACAACTTATGAAATGTGATGATGCAATGTTGGTTGTTGAAAATAAAGAGGAGTTGAGGCACTTACTTATGAAACTAAAAGACTAAAGCCTTTAGTATTAATTATACCTCAACATAAAAAAATTATCCTCACAACTGAACCATTAGCAACATCATCATACATGTAGAAAACATTGCAGGTGTAAAATACTTCATTTACTTGGGTGTTCAATCGTCCATGGGAGCAGCAGTCAGGTAAAGAAATGTTTTGCACTGAGCAAATCTGCTGCCCCTAACAGGTCTCATGTTGAAGACTTAGATGCTCCTGATGTACAGGGTCATTCATTCCAACAGCCTCATATGCATGCAAATGTTGGACCATGAGTAAAGAAGACTGAAGAGAAACTGAAGCCTATCAGTTATGGCATTATCAAAGAATATCCAAAATACTCTGGATGGCCAGAATAGTGAACAAATCTACCTTGGAAGAGTTGCGGTTGGAGTGCTTCTTAGAATTGAGGACGACGAGACATCACCCATGTTCTTTGGACCTGTTATCAGGAGGAACCGGTGTCTTGAGAAGGACATCTTGCTTGGTAATGTAAAGGATCAGTGACAAAAAGGGGGATGATTGACGTAGTGACACAATAGGCTCGAACATAACAATTGGGAGGACCCGACAGAATGGGGTAGTGTTTCCTTTCAGTATACACATAGGTTTTCTGGTCATTGGAACCGTCACCATAGAACCTAACAACAATAAGCTGAATAGTATCCTGCCCCAAATAGATCAACATCTGCATGCCCAGAATGTGTGAGTGGTACCTTTTAGGAAAACATTCACTACGTATGTACGATTAAGGTAAGGGTCATGGTATTGGGAGACTATCCTTGATGATCCACTGGACTCTAAATGTAATTACATGAGACTTGATAAAGGGGCAGTAACCTGATAAAGGAAAGCAAGAAGTTCGAAGTCAGAAGATTATGTAATGAGGGA
This sequence comes from Echinops telfairi, assembly GCF_000313985.2. NCBI lineage: Eukaryota > Metazoa > Chordata > Mammalia > Afrosoricida > Tenrecidae > Echinops > Echinops telfairi. The sequence continues at coordinate 66,905,729 of NW_022111372.1, forward strand.
ATCGGATATTAGATGCTGCCAGGAGCCAGGTGTTGCTGCTGTCTCTTGACATTACAAGAGGCATACATTATTTCTTAGAATCTCCAGAATGAACACCTCTGTAAGCACCTTTAAGCTCCTCATGACTTGTTTTTAATTTTGAACCCCAGAAGTGTCCGAGAAGAAAGTGTTTGTTTTGAGGCATTTAAGTCATTTTAAGGAAGTTTAAACCATCAAGTCTGGGCAGCAATAGGAAACTGATGCACTAGTGGAGAGTGCTATGAGTACACCCATTTTCAGAAGCTGAGAGGGTGAGGCAGGGCTAAGTCAAATTGGTCAAACTAATTCTTTAACTGTCCTTTTGGAGCCCGAGGGAATGAATCTATTCGGAAGACAGCAACAAGCAAAGTTCCGTCCCAGATGCTGCTTACTATCTGTGGTAATCACTGAGTTGCACAGGGAAAATGTGCAGCCAAGCTCACCTTCCCCTTGGGTTTTTATTTATCCTGATGAGTGAGAAATGGTTTCACAATATATCACACTACTCGTGGTGGTCCAGCGTGAGTTGTTCTTTTTTCTCTTTAGTAGTATTCTTCCCACTTTGTTGTAAATGTTGACTTTCCAGATACCTCTGTCATCAGCACTACCATCAATAAAAACCCAAACCCTCAAACCAACACTAGAAACTGTTGCTACCGATAACCTTAAACCACCTACTTTCACACAGTGGAAGGTCAATGTTGTTGACCAACATTGTCATTTCTGTGCCCAAATAACAAAATAATAAACCTATTGCCCTGGAATCGATAGCAACGTTGTAGCAAAGCACTCAATTTCCCCATAGGGTTTCTGAGACCAAACCTTCATGGAAATGGCTGCAACAGCTTTCTCTGGAGCAGTGATTGTGAGTCGGAATCGCCAATCTTTTCTTTAGCACATAGGTGAGCATATAGCCCCTGTGCTACCAGGGGTCCTACATTTCTTTTTAAAATGTTGGAAAATGTGCACCCGGGAGGTGCTCTTGAATTTAGAGGGATATGAGTAATGCTGAACTACTTGAATTTGACAGTGACAAACTGTCACGATCCACAGCTGTTATGAACTTTATTAAGGAGTTGGCAAGTTAAACCTCTGACGAAATCTTTCCTGGGGATGTGTCAGTGGGGTCGTCCATCAAGATTGCCCAATTCTGTTTTGCCTGATAGATTTTAGATGTCAGTTCAAAAGATGAGAATTTAGAAAAACCCCAGGAAATGAAGGGAGCCACTTAATAAAATGATTAAGAAAAATATTGGAAGATTAGGAACTCTTAGTTTCTGTGTAACATGGATTAGTCACTTAACTCTCTGATCCACAATTTCCAAGTGCACAATATGGAGATAATAAATATTACATTTTAAGTGTGACAAATAAGAGACTATATAGGAAGCCTAAGCAAAGTATCTAGAATACAGAAGATAGTTTAGACTGGTTCAGTTGTAAGCAGTAGGCTCACAACTCAAATGAGTTAAGCAAGAGGAATACGTGTTTATGAGGTAAACATCAAAGGATGGATCTGGATTTGACACTGCTAGATTCAATACTTCAGAAAATGTGATTGTGGAGAGACTAATCTCTGGGACAAGCTCTCTCTTAGAGAAGACAAGGAGAAATTGTTTAGGAACCCAGGGGAAGGAAAGAAGCACCATTTCAAGGTTTTGGGGATACCATGCCCTGGTTCTTGTCAGCATCCCTGACGTGTTGTCACTGTCACCTGAAGGATGGCTGTGTTCTGAGTGGGTAGGTCTGGGTACTATATGGATTCAAAATTCTTTTGTTTACAAGTTTTAAAAAACTTAATTCAAATTGTTTTAAATAATAAGGAAAATATAATGACTCGTGACAGATCTCATTTATACTGTGTCTTCAGAGGTTTGATTTCTTATCTCTTGTGCCATTGACTTCACTACCAAGCTCCACATGGGTCATGACACTTCTCACAGGGTCAGAATAATTTCATATTTCACCCTGCACGATCCAGAGTAAGAGCGATTATCTTCATCCGTGTTCCCGCGTGATTTCTGGCATACTCCCTCTCCTGTTGGCTGGCACTGGGTCACATGCTCATTGCTCAAGCCCAAGGGGGCTCTGTAGTCTGGAAGATGAGTTATATTGTTTGGAGCAACCCAGCAGTCATCCACTCCTTTCACTAGGGACGCAGCTGGGAAAGGGCCGATGCATCTTTTACTAAATAAATCAGGATAATATTGGAGGGGAGAAGAGGCAAAACGTGGAGAGAGAGCCATTTGGGTAGTACAAATTCAGTCCAGACAATTTGTAATGGTTGTCTCCCTTCTAGAGGGATTCTGTTTCTAGAAGGAAGATAAAGAATGTATGATAGTAAAAGCTACCAGGCATCCATGATATATGTCAGTAAATGCTAGTTTCTATGTTAGGTCCTTTTCAACCCACTGATTTGACAGAAACTGGTGTCTGCAAAGGTGGAGCAGCTTTCTCAAGGTAGCAGAGATGGTAACTGGCTACATTTTTATCAAAATGGAATTTTTTTGTCATCCTTGATCTGAAAAATCTATTAATTTTGACTCTTACTCTGAAAATCATGGAGAGAAGTATTTTAGAAATATGTCCTTTCTGAGAAGCAAGTATCAGCAGCATTTAGAAGGGCATCGCGGGTATATCTAGATGACACGTTAATTAGAGGGGAGAAGTGGACGCGGGATTCAGGAGAAGAGAAATCAGAGCACTGAGCATGATAAAAGGAGATTTTTACAAAGGATAGCCATCTTTTAGAGGGGAATCCTCTGATGATCATCTATTTTGACATTTTACTTGAGGATCTATGGTCTAGAACTTGAGAAAACACTTATATTATTAACTCTATAACTCTCCTGAAACCTATTTTTGGATTTTAGTCCTTTTCAGCTTCCCTCTTAGCTAGGGAGCAAGTTAGATAAATGCCTTCTCTTTGTACAATTTATCCTTTTGTTTTCTCTTTTGAAGCATGCTTACTTGCTTTCATAAGAAGTGTCTATATAAATTTGCAGGGACCATTTAAGGACTCCATTCTTTTCAGAGTAATTCAGGGTCAAGGATCATCAGCATAACAAAGAAAGTGATCGTATTTGCTAAAGTCATCCAAAACATAACAGTCTGAAACAAGAAAAGACTAATCTATCCAAGAAAGGGGTACTGGACATTTCAATAGTGTAGGATGGGAAGTTGAGTCAGTGGGTGAGTAGACCAGACTATGTAGGGGCAGCAGCTGGACACAAGGCAGTTGCTGGAGCAACCAGAGGAAGAAGAGCCAGACAGATGGGACAGGGTATTTATAGCATATGATGACAAGTGGCTCATCTTAGTCCTGGTTAGTTTTTTGAAAGGATGGATATCATTTTGAAAGCATAATACAGCAGGCTCAGAAAAAGTATCCACGGATTTGTTTCCCTTGAATTCTTTGCACCTAGTATAGTGCTTGCCACACAGTCGTCTCAATGTTTTCTCAGAAAAATGAACACAAGCAACAATCAGAGATGCAGAAAGGTGACTAACACCAGACTAAGACACCACTTGGGGTTGGGCGATGAGCATATGACTCAATGCCAGCCAACGCGAGAGGGAGGTATGGCAGAAATCATGAGGGAGCACTGATGATCGCTCTTCCTCTGGGGCATTTTGGATTACTTTGGTAGAGAGTCGAGAGGGATCACAACCACAGGAATGGATTCCTGCCTAGTTGTACAACTTTCAGGGCTAACACCAAGATTGTTCCGGGTATAACAAGTTTGCTGGTCTTCCCAGCTGAATGGCCAAAATGAAGGACCGAATCATGAAAGAAGTAGTAAAAGAAAGTCAGAGCCTAAGCCAGGAAAAACAAATATTTAGGACATGTTCCATCTTTTTCTTTTTCTGAGTTGAGGGCAGAAATCCCTACTCATTTGTCCCACTATTTCCCATAGACCTTAGAATTTTCTTCAACATAGTAATTGAGGCAACCAACAAAAGTCAACTGGAATTGGTGCATGAGAGAAGCAGGGAGTTTGGTCCTGGAACTTATGGCTTGTTTACTTTTTAGACAATAAAGCTTTCCTTTAGTGCCTGAGGTTGGATTTTTCCTTCATCTGCTCAATGAGTGACCCTCCCTCAAAGGACTGTAGGAGCACATAGGTAGGTTGACATATTGTAGGGGCCTCGGTGGATCAGGGCTGCTTACAGGAGTTAATGTCACTGAATGTCATGTTTCCTAGTGTGAGTACTATTTGTGCTTCAGTTTAACCATTCTCACAGGGCAAACCCCTTTTGGCAGGATGATGGTGGTTGTTGAGTGTAAGGATGAAACATTTCCATATTGAGGTGGTGTGTAAGAAAGAGTTTAGAAGTGTTCAATGTTATCTGAAGTGTATCAATAGGTAGTATCAGCTTCCAACTTCCCACGAACCATTTCTGGCCTAGTCCAAGAAATATACACAATTATGGGACTTTTTTATTGATTCAGAGAATCTTTAGTTTGCAGCTCCCCAAAGATGAGAGCTGAGTTTCTTTAATCTGTCCATCCAGCTATGAAGTCTAGATTGGCCAGAATCAGAAAGACTTATCAGCCTTACCAAAAGAGAAACAATTTGATTGTTATGAACCTATTCTATAGAATCAGAGAGGCTTGGGTTTCCATTCTTGACTTTTATATGAGAGCTTGGGTGGATGAATAAATTTCTCTAATTATTTTAACTGTGAAATGGGCTAATAGGTCCTATGTCAATAGGTTATTATAAAACCTACATGATATAAAGCGTGTAAAACAGTGCAGTGCCAGCCACATAGCATAGGACCAATACACAGCAGATGAATGCATTCTACAATGAAAGTTTTTCATCTTCTGCTTGTGTGGGATTAAAGATAGCACATTAATATTTTTGAAAGGCAACTCTGGATTTGCCTCTAGGACAACATAAAGATGGACCTGGTGCAAAATACAAGTGTATTTGATTAAGAAATATGACAATCTAGTACATGAAATATAAGAAAACACTTCACATTCAGTGTGTCTTAAGTACCTGTTTAAATCCAATAGGGTTACAGATTGTATAGATCATTAAAAAGTAACTCACATCTAGAATGTTTATATGATTATGAGACTTTTCCAGAAAAGCAATAACTAAAAATTCAACTTATTTTTTCATTTATTTTTATTTATTTTTCATTTTTTTCAACTTTTATCATTTGTTTTAAGCTAAATTAGTCTAAAAGCCTTTCTGATATATATTTAACAGCCAGATGTTTGATATAAGGTTTCTGAAGGTTGGAAAAAGCATTTCCAACCCTCAAAGAATTTGTGTAAATTCAGTGTAACTGTTTTTCCAATTAATTGACATTAACTAATGTTAACTTTGATGGGAATATAATTACTGTTATCTTTCTAAGTGAATATAATGATTTTCAGCAAAGCAGATCAACGAGGTGGTAAGAATTGGGAGCCAGCTTTAGCATTAAATAGTAGATCTGTTTGCTAGATTTGGCTTTCCTTTCTACTGCTAATTATATTCAGCCTCTAACAAAGTAGTTATGCTCGTAGTGAATTAACTTTCTCACTTATTAATGATAAGACTTACAAGACATATTCAAAAGAGTATGAGGAAAGAGAGGAGTTAAGGATTGCTCACAGGTATCTGGTTTGAAACTTGGGTAGATTGTGATGTCCCGTCTTTGTCAAGAGGTAGGAAAAGTTTCAGGGGAAATTTTGGAGTTTTTCTTGAGATATATTAACTTTGAGGCATTTCTAAGCAAGCAGTTGTAGAATACTTGTCAGGACGCCAGAAGAGAAGTCAGGTTAGAGATACAGATCTGGGAGTCACTTGCAAAGAGAAGCTGATTAAGGGCACAGGTAGAGAGACAATCATGTGGGAAGGAGTACACAGAAAGAACAGGGTTAGGGGCTTAGGACTGAGCGACTCAAATATTTAGAGATGTAACAGAGAAATGGGAAACATGGTATGTCTACATTCCATTTGTTAAAAATCTTACTTCATTCTCCTTCGCATCCCTCAAATTGTAAGTTCCAAATTTCCAGTCATGCTCCTTTTCCTTGCTGAGCTACCGGATGGAATTCAAGCATTCGCTTTCAAGCAGTAGGCTCTTCGAATTGCTGCTGCAAGAAATCTTAGTAAAACAAGGAGAAAACTTTCCATTTTTCATTGCTACTGTGGAAAAATAGATTCTGTTTTTTTTAATCATAATATTCCCCTTGTAGTTGATATATATTTTTCACAAGAGAATCTTGTTAAGACCTCCTATACTGTTAGGTCCTGTGAAAATAACCTTTAAATCTCTAACATATCCATAAACCTCATTAGTTTCATAATGTGTTACCTTGGAAATAATGTTCAAATTGACATCCTTGTCTTCTAAAAGGTGCAAATACATGTGAGTTTGTTCTGTTAAACTAGAATGAAAACCTTCTTCCACCACATACACGAAGGCAAGACAAAGTGGAACATTTATCTATGCTAGATTTTTTTTTAAATGAGAAATTTAAATTCACAATATCTAATGTAACTTGCAGAAAGAGCTAGCAAAAAAGAATGAGAAGGAACCAGCAGAAAGACTGGTGAAGAACACAAGCAGAGCACTGAGAGACGGGGACTGCATAGGGTGCATCAAGAAGATAATTTCTGTGAGATGTCTAGAGAGATAAGGATGGAAAATGCCCAAGGAAGTTTTGTTTTTCCAATTTCACAATTTCTACATGTACAATTCAGTGCCATTGATTATAATCTTCATTGTTGTACAACCATCATTGATATCCCTTTCTAGTGAATTTGTACAGGATGGTGATCACCATGATGTTGGCTAGACTGGTTTTCATCAAAGCATGGAGATGGAAGCTGGTCTGGGTTAAGTCGTTTGGGAGACATGGAAGGTGAAGAAGTGAAACAAGCTCAGTAAGGAGTTACCCTACTGAAGGATGGATTGTTGGTGGCTGATTTAGCAGGGTAACATGATTCAAAGGGTGACATTATTCTTTCAGTATGGACGGACCATTGCCTAGAAGACCTGCACAGTCTTATTCCTACAAAATAAATAAATGGGACATAAATAATGTGCTTGTGGCCCACCGAGAGAATTAGATAGTATTGCTAATAAAGCAGAGATGATGAATAGAATTTTTCAGAGATGAGATTATGTAAATTATGTGCTCTAGGGCCTATAAGAGTCTTAGGTTTTCATTCTGCTAGACTTTAAATGAGCTGGAAATGAGAATTGAAATGAGGTGGAAAAACTGCCATGAAGAAAGAAGAGTTAGGAGTGGAGTGTGTCCTTTGGAATCAGGATTCCTGCATCGAGAGCCCCTGAAGCCCATGAGACTCACAGCAAGAGCTGTACTACCAAAGTTGGTATGAAGTAGTGAAACACAGTAGAAGTTGAATGGTGAGAACATAACCAGGATGCTGGTACAATATACTATG
>NW_022111372.1:66913794-66925454 GCF_000313985.2 Echinops telfairi
GGGTGCACTTGGGTACTTATTGGCAGAGCTAAAGATCTTCTAGCACTTGTCCAAGCAGGTCAGAGGTCAGGACTAAGTGGGGCCAAAAGCCAAGGGCCAAAAGTCCAAGGGCTAAGAGAAGAGATATGTTCTGAAGAAGCTGAGAGGAGCTGCCTTCAGGGGGCTGAGAAGAGTGCTGCGTGGCCACGAGGAGCTGAGCGAACAAGCTTGCGCTGAAGAAGGGAAAAGGACGTGCTTCCTTACACAGACCCTGCATTGCAGCCTGCTAATCTAAATTCTGAGTTCTAAGCTGGAACTTCCCCAATAAACCCCCAACTGTGGACAAGATCTGTAAGTTTTGTGCAGCCATTGCAACAGATTATTGAGCCTAGAAGAGAAGTAGCGTGTCATGGGCAAGGTGTTAGAATCAATGTGCAGATTAGAAGTCTGTTTGACCTTCACCTCATTGGATTAAGTGTCGAGCTGATGGTGATGGCGATTCTAAATTGGATGAGGACAGACACTGCAGTTTTTGCAGAATGTACAGAGGACATGGGTGCGGGGCATGGAAAAATGATACTAAATAGCTTACACTCACTCACTCACTCACTCACTCACTCACTCACTTATCACTCACTCCCTCACTCCCTCACTTATCACTCACTCCCTCACTCCCTCACTCCCTCACTCACTCACTCCCCCTCACTGCCATCAAGTCAGTTTTGACTCAGTGATTCCTTTGAGTTTTTGAGCCTCTAAATCTTTCCAGGAGCAGAAATCCTCATCCCTTTCTCACAGAGCATCTGGTGGGTTTGAACAGCGGACCCAGTTGTTAGCAGTCCAGGAGGTAATTTATCCTGAGCATTTCCCTCCTCAATTGTAACCTGTTACCGTCCATAATTTTCTTCCTAGATGTGAACATTGTCTGTGAGTTCTGTGTGGCCATTGCAGTGAAGGTAGAAAAAGCAGGGCATGCTGGGAGACAAAGCATTTGGTGTTAGAAGTGCAGCCAGACAACATGAAACCAGGAGCTTATATTAACGAATGACAATTTTATAAGACATTTAATTTTCCTTTCCAAGACTTTTATATAAAGTCAGTGGGTTAAGTCTTTGTTCCCACTTTATTGACTAGTAGAGAGAAATCCAATTATCTTCTGAAACTCTCAAAGTAAGCCCAGAGTAAGAGAACTATGGGTTGCACGAGGCCTGCAGAATCCAGACCTATGCCCTTTCTTCAAAAAACACATCGGGAAGGGAAGACAAGATCAGAGATGAGAAGTGATCCCAAGGATGCGCATCTGAGAACTATTTCATCAACATCTTCCCTTTAGCAAGGTCCTCACTTGTTCACAACAGTTTGCATGTGTAGGAAATGTTGAGGAATCCCCACTTCTTCGCAAACGAAAGGCATCCCTAGCATATTTATGAAGATGTTGTATTTTTAAAAGAAAATTCGAAGAACCAATTTTTTTGGACAGCAGTAGACATGTTGAGCTGAAAACTGGGTGGTCCAAATCAACCAGCCAATCTTCAGGACCAAGTGGCAGCTTGAATTCAAGTCAGATTACAGCCTTGGAGAGCCAGTTGGGGCAGTTCTCCTCTATCTCAGTGTTGGTGGTAACGCTCCCCGTCCTCCCCTGGTAAAGTTGAGATGCATGGAAAAGGCACCGCACTGCTGTTTCTCAGCTCTTGAATATAGTCAGCAAGGAAATATCAACAGGAAAACTCTGAGAATATCCAATTAAAATGGTAAATAAACCTCCCAGTGTTTGTAGTCTGTGAAATTACATCAGAAAGTGCTGCCAGTTGGTGCTACAGCAAGGTCCTCACGTCACTTGGTCTGCCTCTCGTGGCTGCCTGCGAGTCAGCACTCCTGTGCTCAATACAAATCCAGTGTTTACTTTCCTCTTTACCAAGTCTGCTCTTGAAAACTTCATAACCTCGATTCAACTTACTCTACTTGAATAAGTCCCCCAAGCAGCCAGTGTACTTTACTGATAGCCACTTAGTGAAACCCTTTAGGGAATCCTTTTTTATTTTAAATGGATACTTTTAGTCCTTTATGAAAATGGAAAGTCTGAGGAACCTGCACTCACCCTCTTGCCAGCTTCAGCACTAAAATTTATGGACAGTGTTTTCCCTTATTACTGGTCTTATTGTTGCCACTGACTTGGTTTTCAGTTTTGGTGTGAAACTGCTCCATGGGGTTTTCACGGCTGTGGCCGTGTGGAAGCCAATGTCCAAGCCTTGCTTCTAAGGCACTTGCACATGCGTTTGAACTTCTAATCATTTGATTACTAGTCTAGTGCAATTCAACAATTACAATTCATGGTCGGTCATGTTTTCTCTATACCCCTCCACTCTTCTCCCTTCTATATTATTTTCAAGAAATGACCAAGTACAATATTATGGAAGTTTTTTACTTTGATATTAAATTGCATATTCTTCTTTATATACATTCAATGTACAGAATACACATTATACACGACTTGTAGGTAGAAAGGGATCTGGTAATGGTATCATTTTCCAAACACAAGTCTGTGTAACAGTCACACAGCGAACTGCTTACAAATTCCAATTCTTAGGCCCTGTGTTCTGAGATTGTAATTCAGAAGGTCCAAAATAGGTCCCGATATCCCATATCCAGCAAGCATCTCAGATATTTCCAAAATAGAAGTTCCATGGAGCACATGTGGAGAAACCCGAGATAAGGGTCTGGAGACTAATGACTTTCTTTCTGTTCTCCCAAGTCTCCATTCAGTATAAGGTTGGGACACAGTGCTGAGAAATTGCACATAAGAGACGTATGGGGATTATAAAAGAAGACAGACTCATGAGGTGGGAGTAGAGAGAGGATTACTATCTTCTTTGTCCGGTGACTCAGACCACGTCAGGTACAGAGAGCCAGGACAAGGACGCTTCACTTTGCTTCACCTCTCTTGCACTTGGATGTGTCTTGTTTGTTGTACTCAATCACTCTGAAGACAAAAGATTAAGAATTTTACTTATTCATGTCATTATTCAATTATAATGAAGCATTCATTTCTCTCACTGTCAAGTGCTCTCAAGTTTGCTCCTACTCAGGTCAACCCAGGTACAACAGATGAAATAGTGTTTGGTCATGTGCAATGGGGGAGAGTGGTGTGTGTGGGTGGTGGGGTGGGGGTGGGTGGTGGGTAAAAGGAATATAGGAAGGAAAAGAGTGTTTGGAAACTGATGGTGGTAGCAATTATACAGTACTAGTTAACATGATTTATTTGTGGAATAACATGATATATGTATTAACTCCCAATTAATAAATACATTTTTTAAAGTACAGTAAAAAATGAAGAAAATATCCTAAAATTTTTTTTGTTGGTATGCTCAAGTTTATGGTTGTGGCCATAGCATGCTTTGAGGAACTTCCAAACCAGGGGACTCGTCTTCTAACACTCTATCCGACAGTGTTTTAGTGAAATTCATAGGGTTTTCATTGGCTAATTTTTGGAAATAGATTGCCAGCTTTTCTTCCCAGTCTGTCTTACACTACAGCCTCTGCTGAAACCGGCTCAGCCGGATGACCCTGCTGATACTGAAGGACTGGTGGCTTAGTTTCCAACATGGCACCAACACATAAAGCGCCACACGAGGCAAACTGAGAGAGGTAAGTGGGGAACATATTCTTTAGGGACCTACTATGTGCCAGACAACGTTCTCGGATTTTTGAAATAGAGGATGAGTACGATGGAGGGTTTGGCCCGCATGCAGCTTACAGTTTAGGAAGAATGTGAGGCGCATTAGCTTGCACAGAAGTTAAAAGCATAGTCTCTGGAATCCTTTTTGCCTGAGTGCAAATACTGGCTTCATTTTTCCCTGGCATGATGACATTATGCTGCAGTTTCCACTTTTATGGAAAATGGAAGGTTACCTTTCCTTTGAGTAGTTGGGACCGTTCACTGGGAGACTACAGGAAAACCACTTACCACAGACCTGATTCATGAGACGTCCTCAATGAGCAGCCTTGCTTCTTCTGAGGTAGAGACTTTGTGTTGCTTTTGGAGCCTGGGACCTGTGGCTTTTGTTATAGCTCATAGCTTATATTGTTTTTATTTGCTCATCACCTATAGGTCAGGAGAGCTTCCTCCTTTCTCAGTGTCCCCATTCAGAAAGAATCCCCTATAAATGTCAAATTTGGCCACTTACTGCAGCTCAAATTTAAAAATTATGTAATCTGGTTGATAATCACCTCAGATTTTAAAATTATTCTAGTCAGGGTAGGCAAGAAGATGTTCAGGCAAGAAAAAAGAGTGATATTCATCCTGCATGCATATTCAAGGACTTGATTCCGTCATATTGGAGAAAGGTTGACATAACTCTTGTTCCCTGGAGTATAGTCAGACAATTTAATGTAAAATATCTGCACTATAATAAAAGAAAATTAGAGTTGACTTGAAGTGCTGAGAAAGGGACACATCGAACCATTGTGTGCTTTGATCATTTCTGTGTCAGAGTAACTCGGGGTCTCTTTAACACCTCCAGATTCAACTCAGACTTTTCGTGGGAAATTACAGAATAATTCATTCCTCACGCACACCACTGAAAGACCAAACCTCTTCCCATGGACACATTTTTAATGAATAGGTCCACTAAAGATGTTTACACAGCAAATGCAAAGTTTGATGAGGATCTGAAGTTTAAGAAATGCTAAATAAATGCACTTCTTGGTGATGATGGAAGAGTCACATGGCGGCACAAATGGCAAACAGATGTGTTTGACGGCAATCGGAAGTACTGGTAACTTGAGTGCAAACAGTGACTGCAAACAGAAGTACTGGTAACTTGAGTGCAAACAGATGTATTTGACTGCAAACAGAAGTATTGATAACTAGAATCCACCCAGTTGCCCTTCTGAAGAAAGCACTGGCTGTTTATTTAAAAAATTTCAGTTATTGAAAACCTTATCAGTACCATTCTACTCTGTAATACATGGGGTTGCCTTTAGTCAGGCTCCAGTGGTACAAAAACAACTGGTTTGTTTTGGTTTGGAATAAGGAAATGGGCCAGAGCCAAAGTAGCTTTTAGATAAAACATTCATTTTCTTTTTTAACTTTCTCTTGTGAAGTTTTGGGGTTTACCTTTCAGAATAATCAATTTTTATTCAAGAACTTAAAGTACATAGTGAACCCTTAATAGCTTGCCCTGGGTCCTCCTTTTAATTTCTCTCACGGATGCTATTTTTCCTGTTCACCGAACGTAGTGCCTATCTACTCCCTATCCTATTGCTTTATCTTCTTCTCTGGATGCCCACCACCCCCATTTCATAACTTTGATCGTCTGTTTCTTGTTATGACGACCTTTGCCTTGTTTTTCCCTTATAACAGTGATTGTGTATACCATTTATCATTTGGGGATTGGCTATTTCACTCACCACCACTTGTCTGTCGGTCTGTTGTACTGTGGTGGCTTGTGTGTTGCTGTGATGCTGGAAGCTCTGTCACTGGTGGTTCAAATGCCAGCAAGGTCACCCAAAGTGAACAGGTTTCAGCAGCGTTTCCAGTCTAAGAACAGACAATGGAGGACTTGTGTGGTAGTTATATAATCTGTTGTCAATTTGAGAGGATTGCAAGTGTAGGGGTGGAGTCTAGGCTGTCAATCATTATAAAGACAATGAGGCCTCTCTGTGGGCATGGACTTCCTCTGAGGATTCTGGGAATTTCTGTATTTCCTCCGTGGAGTCAGGAAACATTTTCTCTCTCTGCTCACTCCCTTTGAGACTCTCTACCGACAAGGTGCACTTCCTGTGAGATATCCCTGAGAAGAAGCCACGTGGACCTACCCTGATGCAGCCTGGGGTGCTAGAGAAGCCACGTGGAGACTCCTGCCATTGCTGAAATGCTTACAGCACCACTGGATTCACAAGACTTCCCACCCATTGGCCTGTGATCTTCCTGTCATTGCATGTGTTTTGTGAGTCTGAAGAGGGCTTTATAGTTTGGTATCAGACATATGGGCTAATACCAGACTTAAGGACTTGATCTGGACTGGGCTGGGATGTTTTCTCAATATTCAATTACTCTTGTATATAAACATCTGAGTTATACACACATATGAGTGTTCATGAATTTGCTTCTCTACCAAGACTAACAAAACTTGGTTCCCCACTTGGGAGAAAGAAGCCTCTGAAACCCTTATGCATAGCTTGGAAGCATTTTCAAACACTGAAAGTTTAAACAAATGAAGCAGAATATTGTTGGAGGTCCCGCCAACAGACAGGCCCCTCAGGTCTGAGGATACGCCAACTATGACTGAAGAAGAACAGATTTCTTGGAGGTGAGTCAACCACGGTGATGTGTGTCTAGCAGAGCCTGTGGGAATAGATCTTCATTTGCTGATGAGATATGACTCAAGGTAAAGAGAAGCAGCTGCTGACTGGAATTTGGAATGTAGAAGTATGAATTTAAGAAAATTGGAAGTGTTTAAAAATGAAATGGAATGTATGAAGATTGATATCCTAGGCATTAGTGAGTTGAAATGGTTTGACACTGGCTATTTGAATCAGAAAATCATATGATCTACTATGCCAGGAATAACACAATCAAGAGGGATGGTGTGGCATTCATTGCCAGAAAGGATCTTGCTAAAGCCATCATGAAGTACAATGCTATCTGTAACTGGATTGTCCCTAGCTACCTTCAAGGAAATTCAATCAATGCAATTGTTATTCAAATGTGTGCACCAAATACAAAAGCTAGCGATGACAAAATTGAAAAATTCTAACAATGACTCCAGTTGGAAATTGATGAAATATGCAATCAAAATACATAGACAGTTATTGGTGATTGGAATGCAAAAGTTGGAAAGAAAGAGGAAGGAACAGTAGTTGGAAAATACGGAGTTGGTGATGGAAATGAAGCTGGAGATCACGTGTTCTTACATAAAAACTAATGACATGTCTATAACAAGTACCTTTTTCAACAACACCAAAGGCAACTATACACACGGACACAAAGGGTTGCTGTGTTCCTAAGGGGTTGGCCAGGGAAACGAATCTAGGGGCATTCATATATGCACAGGAAAGAGCTTTCTATGGAAGAGCAATTGTATAGTGAGAAAACACCCCAGCCCGGTTCAGATCAAGTCTGTAAGTCTGATATTAGTCCCTGTGTCTGAAACTAGTTCATAAATTCCTTTTCAGAGTCACATAGCACCTGCAATGATGTCAAATGCAGAAAGATCACAGGCTGGTGGGTGGAAAGTTTTGTGGGTCCAAGGTGGTGGAAGCATCTCAGCACTAGAGAGGATATCAAGACCATAATTAATGAAGAAAGTAAAAGGTCATTAAAAAGACAGGAATGAAAGAAAAGATCAAAGTGGATATCAGAAGAGACTCTGAAACACTCTTAATGGTAGAGTAGCTAAAGCAAATGGAAGAAAGGATGAGCTCAAGTGGGTGAAAGGAGACATTGGACAGTGTAAGATATGACAAAATAATAATAATTTATAAGTTATCAAGGGTTCTTGAGGGACTGGGGAGCAGGGAGGGAGGGGGAAAATGTGGAGTTGATACAAAGGGCTCAAGCAGAAAACAAATGTTTTGAGAATGAGGATGGCAACAAATGTACAAATGTGCTTGACACAATGGATGTATATATAGATTGTGATAAGAGTTGTATGAGCCCCCAATAAAATGATTAAAAAAAAGAAAGAACATTTCAAAGGGCAGCTCTAGAAGACAAAGACAAATATTATAACAAAGTGTGCAAAGGCTTATTATTAGAAAACCAAAAGGGAAGAACAGACTCAGGATATTTAAAATAGAAAGAACTCAAGAAAAAAACTGAAGCCTTGAGTTGCAATTTTGAAAGATTCCAGAACTGAATGCATTAGCCAAAAAGAAGGATCCAGGAATTGATGGAGTATCCATGGAAATGTTTCAGGATACTGAAGAAGCACCGGAAGCACTCTCTTGTCTCTAGTAGAAAATTTGAAGACAGCTTCTTGGCCAACTGACTGGAAGAGATCCATATTTGTTCTCATTCCAAAGAAATGTGATCCAACAGAATGTTATGCTATAGAACTCTATCATTGATGTCACATACAAGTAAAATTTTGCTTAAGACCCTCCAACAACAGTTGTAGCCGTACATTTACAAGGAACAGCTAGAAATTCAGGCCAGATTCAAAAGAGGACATGCACCCAGGGGAATCACTGCTGAGGCCAGAGGGATCATGACTGTAAGCAGAGAATACCAGAAATATGTTTACTTTGTTTCATTGACTATGCAAAGGAATTCAACTGTGTGGACCATAATAAACTGTGGATAACCTTGGGAAGAATGGGAATTCCAGAACTCTTCATTGTGCTTGTTCTCAACTTGTACATGAATCAAGAGGCAGTTGTGAGACAAGACAAGGGAATATTTCATGGTTTAAAATCAGGAAAGGTGTGCGTCAAAGTTGTATCCTGTCACCGTCCTTGTTCAATCTCTTTGCTGAACAAGTAATAAGAGAAGCTGGATTATATGAAGAGTGGGCATCAGTATTGTTAACAACCTCTGGTTTACAAATAGCACAACCTTGCTTGCTGAAAGTGAGGAGGAATTGGAGCATTTGCTGAAGATGATTGAGGACTGCAGCCTTCAGTATGGATTACATCTCGATGTAATGAAAACCAAAATACTCACAACTGGACCAATTGATAACGTCATGATAAATGAGAAAATGTTGAAATTGTCAAGGATTTTGTCTTACTTGGATCCACAATCAATGCTCATGGAAGCAGAAATCAAAGGATCAAAAAACATATTGCATTAGGTAAAGCTGCTGCACAAAACAAACCTCTTTAGAGTATTTAAGAGCAAGGATGTTTCTTTGAGAACTAAAGTGAACCTTATCCAAACCATGATATTTTCCATTGAATCATATGTATGTGAAAGTTGGACATTGAATAAGGAAGAGTGTAGAAGCTGCATTTGAATTGTGATGTTGAAGAGGAATATTGAAGGTACCATGGCCTGCTAACACCACGTACGGATCAGTAGTGCAAGAAATAAGGCGAGAGTGCTCCACAGAAGCAAGGATGGCAAGACTTCACCTTTTACACTTTGGACATGTTGTCAGGAGAGACCAGTGCCAGGAGATGGACATCATGTTGGTAAAGCAGAGGAACAGTGAAACAGAAGATGGCCCTTGAGGTAGTGGATTGATACAGTGGCTGTATCAATGGGCTAAGGCATAGGAACAATTTTTAGATGGCACAGGACCATGCACTGTATCATTCTATTGTACATAGGGTTGCTATGGGTTAAAACTTACTCCATGGATCTTAACAACAACAACAACAACAAACTCACTTAGCATAATATTCTCCAGATCCTTCCAAGACTTTAGGTGCTCCGCATTTTTGTCATTACTCTTTAGTAAAGCATTTTTTCTTGATCTCATAGTGGCCTAGTTGAGTCGTTACCATATTCTTTTTGTAAATAATGCATCCATCATGTTTTTTTGCCAACTGTGTGAAGACCCCTGCCCTGTTAGTTTTATAGGTATGATATGCCAATTTCTTAACACATTACTGACTTCAGATTACTGCTTATTAAGTTATCAAATAAGCAGACCTAACATAACTTAATGCTTTCACTTAATATGATTTAATAAGATTTTTGCATTCAACTGTTCAGTTAATGTGCTATAATTATCAACTTAAATTAATAGAAACAAACACAGTCTTTACTGTTTACTTTTTTCTTATTACAGGCGGCCTACAAAACTAAATTCATGAATTCTTGACCTTAGTTTATGCCTTTATTATAACTATGATAAAAATAACTGCTTTTGATTATTTCATGCAAACAAAAAGAGAGTAGCAGAATTGAACAGAATGATATGGTTTAATTGCAATAGAAGAGGATGGGAGCATGAGGCAGAAATTCACTTCTGGAAATGTCATGAGAAACCAGTGCTATGTGCATGTTATACTGGAATTGCTGTACTCCATTTCTGTATTTTGTGAATTCTATGTAAGGGTGTTTTATTTGTGAAAGTACTTTAGTTAGTAAAGTATTTGCCACCATATGAAAAAAAAAAAAGCCCAAACTCAATATCCTTGCCCTAAGGATTCCTCAAAAACTTTTCCTTCAAAACTGACCAGATTTCCATTTATCTCAAAAGAGAGGAAACAGGCTGATCTGCATTCAGCTACTGACTTCCCGAAGCCTCTGCAGTGTGCAGATTTGAAATTGACTTTCTCCCTTGAGGATGCTTCTTGGAAGCAGGAGGGGAGGAAAACTCAGCTAAGCCCAGGCATCTTTAACGATCTTCTCTCTGAAGCAAGATACAAACTGTCCTCTTTACACAATGCATTGCCAATATTCCAAGTCATGACCTTTGATATGTTAACTGAATACTAATGAAAATTAACTCCTCCCTGAGTGAGAATCAGTATTTACCTGGGTTAGATGGAAGCTGGGCTGGGAAGGTAGTATATGAAGGGGATAGTAGTCACTCCTGGTGGTTCTTGCATCTGCTAGACAGATTTTGTCTGTTGGGAAGAGAGCTGAATTTCTACCTTCAAAGAGAGTAGCTATTGAGACATTTACTTCAATCTCAGAATTCAAGAAAATGAAAGATTTTGTCACACGGTAGACAGAGGCTTCTGAACATAAATGTACTCTTTCCCCAACAGGAACTTCTGGCTCCACAATAATGATATTTATCATCACTTTGACGAAAGCACAGATTGGGAAAAATATAAGCATTAAGTTGGCCAGACCTCAATTTCCAATCTTGGTTTCATAATTAACAGTTAAATGTTTTTATATCTTTGAGCCTCTGTTATTTTCACAAAACAATTTCACAGAGTTGTTTTCATGATAATATGGGATTCCTATCTGAGTAATACCATTATGAAGGGTTGAATTGTGTTCCCTCAAAAGATGTGCTTTTTAACCTCTGTAGTTATGAGTGGTGGTATAGGGGTCAGCATTTGGCAGCTGATAGGCTACTGGTTCTCTTTATCTGGTCCCCAGGTAGGCTCCTCTTTCTCCAGAGAGCTTTATCCTTTTCACTTTTTCCAGTACTCATAGGTTTGTCCATGAGATTTGGAACGTCATTATTGGATTTATGTGGAAAGACAGGCTATTTAAATACTCTATGTCACCCCAAACATTGCAAGGCCCTCTCTGCCATTGGGATGATCCTGACTCATTATGACCTCATAATGCAGGGTAGAATTTCCCCAATGGGTTTCTGAGACTGTAAATCTTTATGAAGAAGACCACCTCATCTTTCTCCTATGAAACAGTTGGTGGTTTGAAATGCTGAGCTGTGGTTAGCAAATTATCTGCCATGGAGTCAATGTTGACTCAGAGCGACCCCAGGGGTTTTCTGAGACCATCACTGTTTATGGGATTAAAAAGTCCAGTCTTTTTTCTTTGGAGCTGCTGCTGCTTTTGAATTGTCAACCATGTGGATAGCAGCCCAACGCTTAACAACTACAATATAAGGACAGTCCAGTGCATGACCACTATGCCACCAGGGCTCCTTTGTAAGACACAGTAGATCTGTAATATGGCCTATTGAGTTAGTTTATTGTGCCAACCTGGCCGATAAACACAAGTGGGGTTAATTGAAGGGCGCAGGGATAAATGGGTCTGTGAGCCTTGCCTTTCTAATTCACGGGTCTCTTGCTTTGTGATGGTC
>NW_022111372.1:66925554-66931876 GCF_000313985.2 Echinops telfairi
GTGTGTTCTTGATTAAAAATTTGGTCTATATGAACCAAATAGACCATTCCCTAGCTTGTCGTGCATTCTTTAAAAAAATTAGGACTTTTTAAAAATGTCAAAAATCAGGACTGTCCCGCCAAAAGTGTGACATCTGGTCACCTTACACATGGACCTACCCTGATGCAGCTCTGGGTGCTGGAGCAGCTGTGTGGAGACCCCTGCCAGCACTGAGATGCTTACATATTCACTGACTCGGCTTTCCTCCTGCAGTCGGCATCGTTATGTCTGTTTTGTGAGATGGAGTTGTTATGTCTGCTTTGTGAGATGGAGGAGGACTTTGTGAACTGGTGTTGGACATATGGGTTAATGGGTTAATTTTGGACTTGTGGGTTTGGGCAGAACTGGGTTGGGATGTTTTCTTGATGCACACTTAACCTATGTATAAAACTCTCTCTTATACATGAGTTTCTGTGGATTTGTTTTTCTAAAGTACCCAGACTAATTCACCTATAATATAATATCTATAGTATAATATAATATAATTCTAAGAGTTGGTAGAAAATTCCATGGTCTTTTCATTCCATTTTTTCTATGAAAGTCTTTGAAGCCTCTTTGAATACAATTGCGAGTTAGTCTTATTACTTCATCAGATAATGCTGTTAGATGTGGTTTGGTGAGATTATATGTGTTCTGACTCATAGTGATCCTCTGTACAGCCAAACAAAACACTGCTCATTCCTGTTATGTTTGCACCTACTGATGGCGCCACTGTGCCAACACATCTAGTGCAGGGACTTCCTCTTTTTAGCTGACACTCTGTCAATCTTGATACCAGCGCTTCTTCAGGGATTGCTCCCTCTTGATAACATATATTGAGTACCTGAGATGAATTCTCAAAATTCTCCCTTTCAAGGAACATTTCAGGTATGCTTCTTCCCAGAGTTGCTCGCTCTTCTGGAAGTTCATGGTATATTCAGTATCAATTTTTCTTTGGCTTTCCTTATTCATTGTATAGCTTTCACAAATATAATGTGATATGGATTGGTTCAGAAGCACCCTAATCTTCAAAGTGACATCAGAGTCTTTCCTGACATTGATTTTGACCTTCTCTTCCTTCTCTGCCTTTTGCTTTTTAAAGTGTGATGTTATTTATCTCATCCCACAATTCCCTATTAGATCATTAATGTTCAATGTGTAAAATCTATTCTTCAGATGACTTCTATATCCAGGTGGGCTGTATTTAAGGTAATATTTTGACTCTTGTGTACTTTAAAGACTTTTTTTCACCTTGAAACAGAATTTTCTTATGAGCAATTCATGGTCTGTTAAACAGTTGATCCGCTTGTTGTTTTGGCTGATGACATTGAGCTTCTCAGTCATCTCTTTCCACTGATGCAGCATATGGTTTCTTGACTATGCCGTCTGGTGAGTCCATATGCATGTTTTTAGGTGCCATCAAGTCAGTTCTGACCCGTAGTGCTCTATGTGCAACAGAACAAAACACTGTCCAATTCTGCCCCATCCTCACGACTGTATATATGTTGTGCCCATTGTTGCAGCCACTGTGTCAGTCCATCTTGTCAAGGGTCTTCCTCTTTTTTGGCAGAACCTCTGCTTTACTATGCATTGTGTTCTTTTTCATGGACTGGTTGCACCTGATAACATGGCCAAAGTCCTTGAGACCAAGACTCTCCATCCCTGTCTTTAAAGAACATTCTGGCTGTACTTCCTGCAAGACAGATTTGTTTGTTCTTTTCGCACTCCATAGTGTTTTCAATATTCTTCTCCACCGCCATAATTCAAATACAGCAATTCTTCTTTGGTCTTCCTTATTCAATGCTCAACATTCACTTGCCTATGAGGCAATTGAAAATACCATGTCTTGGGACAGGCGTACCTTAATCCTTAAAGGAACATCCTTGCTGTTTAAAATTTAAAGCGGTTTTGTGCTGAAGATTTACATAAAGCAGTCTTTAGATCTCATGGCTGCTCCTTCCATGAGCATTGATTGTGGATCCAAGCAAGACAAAATCCTTTAAAATTTCAATCTTTTCTTCCATTTATAGTGATATTACCTATTGGACCAGTTGTGAGGGTTTTGGTCTTCTTGACACTGAGTTGTAATCCATACTGAAGACTTAAATTCTCGATCTTCCTCAGCAACTTCTTCAAGTCTCCTCATTTTCAGCAAAACAAGTTTGCATATCACAAGTTAATAAACCCTCTTCCGATCCTGATGCCGCATTCGTCTTCATATAATCTAGCTTCTCAGATAATTTTCTGAGAAATATTAATCTGGATTAGCATCCAGATTAAATAAATATGGCAAAACACAAACAATTCCTGATTTTAAATTATGCAGCATTTCCTTGTTTGGTTGGTACAACTGCTTCTTGATCCATGGATAGGTTCTGTGTGAGCATGTTTAGATATCATGGAATTGTCATTCTTCTCAAGGCTATTCATAATTTGTTATGATTCAGAAAATCAAATGTCCATATCTCTAGTTACCATTTGTATTGTTAAAAAGGAATTTTCAATGAAGAAATCATAGGTCAATAAAAATTCTGTCATGCAATCTCCATTTTTGTTTCTAATACCAAAGTCATATTACCTAACTACTGATCCTTCTTAGTTCCTAACTTTTCCAACAAATATGATTGATATCATTCATATTTATCAGAATTCATCTCGATTTCATGTTTGATCAATTTCAGACTGAAAAGTTGGTAGAATTCTTCAACTTTTCTAACACTGACTTTAAAGATTGGCATGTACGTTTTAATAGGAGTTATATTAATGGTTCTTCTTTGTGGGCATGCATATGTTATTTGATCAAGGAAAATTTGTTGTTGTAAGAAGTGAAATGTAACGTAAAGGTCAATGCCTTAGGCACTAATGAGCAGAAATAAATTGGTATTGGCCATTTTTATTTTATTATTTTTTTTTAGGTCATTTTACTGGAGGATCTTATAGCTCTTGTAACAATCCATATATCAGTGATATCAAGCATATTTGTACATATGTTGCCATTATTATTTTCTAAGCATTTACTTTCTATTTGAGCCCTTGGTATCAGTTCCTCTACCACCCACCCCATGGCCCCTTGAAAAATTATAAATTATTATTATTTTCATATATTACACAGATTGCTGTCTCCCTTCCCCTATGGTTTCTGTTGTTCTTACAGTTATGTGTCAATTTTTGTGATCAATTTCCCCTTCCTCCCCACCTCTCCCCATCTTCCCCCTGCTCTCCTGGTATTGCTACTCCCATTCCTGTTCCTGGATTCCATGTGTCATGAGCTCTTATCTCTTCTCTGTACCTGTGTACATGCTCCGGTCTAGCCCACAGTGAAAGACAGGACTGGGGGGAGAGGAAGCCTCAAAGAACCAGAGAAATATTGTGTATTTTAATGGTGCTATACTGTGCCATGGTTGACTCATCCTTTCCTTCTGACACTTCTGTGAGGGGATATCCCATTGTCTATAGATGGGTTTTGGGTCTCTACTCCATCCCCTCTCATTCTCAACAATGTGTTTGTTTTGGGTCTTCTGATGTCTATTATCTGATCCCATTGACACCTCATCATCGCACAGGCTGGTGTGCTTCTTCCATGTGGGCTTGTTGCTTCTTTGTTAGATGGGCACTTGTTTAACTTCAAGCCTTTAAGACCCAGGTGCTGTATCTTTTGATAGCTTGGCATTATCAGTTTTCTTCACCACATTTGGTTATGCACCTGCTTTGTCTTCAGCAATTGTACTGGGAGGGTGAGCACCACAGAATGTCAGTTTGTTAGAATAAAGTGTTCTTGCATTGAGGGAGGGCTTGAGCAGAGGCCCAAAGTTTGTCCACTATTTCAGTGAATTGCCACATAAATGTATGTATATAGGCCAGGTATTGGTCAATTTTAATCAGACAATTAAATGCTGGGAATAACAAATAAAAGAGGAATATTGTAGCATTCATTGTGAAAAAGTACATTTTAAGATTGATCTCAAAGTACAATGCTCTCTGTGATTTCAGAAAGTAAGCCCCCAATTTCTTCATTTTAAACTAATCTTGGGGCAGTTTTAATAATATGTATCAAGTGAATATATGGATTATATATATTAATTTACAGCTTCATAAGCACTCTATAAGTCAAGAAATATTAATACTTGCAATGTTTTTAATTACTTAATATATAAGCTTTCTCATCATATTCTTCTATTTTGAGATGTATTGGAAATCCTAGCCTCTACACCCGTGGTTATACTCTGCACTAAAACAAGAACTAACTTTGAACTTTACATTGTTCCCTTAAAAGGCAAACTGCCAGCTTAATTGAGAAAAGTAGGAGACTGAGGTCATGGAACTGGCTAAGACTATACCTGGTGTGTTAGTCTGCATTGACTAGAGAAACAAATTCATAGATACTCATATGGTTTTTGAGTTTATTGAGTCTGAAAAGGATTTCATTGACTGGTTCGGACATATGGGCCAATATAGGACTTACGGACTTGATCTGGATTGGGCTGGGATGTTTTCTCAACATTCAACTTCTCTTGTGTACAAAGCTCCAGGGCACTAGCATGATTCCATGTGTCTTGTCAGCAGGAATGTCTCACAGGGAGTGAGCGTGTGTCCCGCCTCCAGGGAGCTATTTATCTCCTTAGCAGCTCCAAATGAGGTCATCAAGCTGATTGACAGGCTAAACTCCTCCCCTTCACTATTAAGTCTTAAATTTATAACCGATCATGTAACTACCACTCTTGGCCTGCATTACATGTGTGGAAGTGTTCCGCATATCCTGTACCTAACCTTTTGTCAGAAGGCAAAAGTACACTTCTATCAAAGCCTCAGACATGTGTAAGATGTCATCACATGCCACCTTTGGGACCTTCCCTACTTGACTGGGCATGGGCAGCAGACTAGTGCTGAGTTCCCCTGGTGAGAAACACCAGTTGGATGCTCCAAGTAGCTGCTTTAAAAGACTGGTCGTTCAGGAATGGGTAGTTATCTTGACATGAGACTCTGCATATTTCGTGGCCTGGCTAAGCTAGTGAGACCTTCTTTCACTTTCAGATGTTTGGGTCTCAGTAGCTGTGCTGAGCAGTCGTAGCAAATTTTGCTGTCTCACTTGAATCTTGGTCTGGCTTCACTCTGATTCTGGTTTGGGGGACTTGAACTGGGAGCTCATTAATTTCCACAGCCATGTGAGTCAACAGTCGTGATTTTGTGTGAATGAGGTGGATCCTCCATATGATCAACTGAAGTTTGGATTTTGGACTGACCACCTTCTACAACTATATGAGCCTTTTTTTTTGTTTTGCAGTTTGTGATTTTTGTGAGATATTAAGGACAGTTGTAGAATTCTGGGATATTTGGAAATATATCAATGGGAAGAATGCCGATTGATATCAGGGATAATAAAGTGACATATCATTTTGTAAAAATGGGACATTTTAAATTTCCTCCTAATTGGGACCAATCTTGCCTTCATCTCTCTTTAAAATTTTATTGTATAGTCCCATTTAACCAACAAGCAAGTAGAGGATAAGAGACATTCAGTACCTTTTGCAGATAGCACACTAGGTGATAGACTTTTTAAGATTTTAGAGTTAATATTTAAATGTAAAAATTTTAAATTTTAAATCTTGAATTTTTTTATATTATTTATTTTTCCCCATTAAATTTCAGGTGAAAATTTGCTTAGGGTTCTAACTCTTCTACTTAGAGTAAAACACATTTTGGGGATTATTATTGCTACAAAATTTTATTCTTGGAACAGCTCTAGGCTCCCATGGTGATGCAAATAGTTAATGTGCTCAGGTGCTAGCAAAACAGTGGGAGGTTTGTGTCTACCCACAGGAGTCCTGGGCGAAAGGCTTGGTGAGCTACTTCGGAAAAGTCAGTCATTAAAAATCATCTAGAATACATTTCTACTCTGATGCACATTATATTGCCATGAGTTGAAATCAGTTTGATGGAAAATGGTTTGAACGGTACAAGAAGGAAGTGGTTGGATTCTTCGTTTGTTCGGAGGTTGTAGGTCACATTCAACCTCCTATCCATGTCTCTGTACTTTCCCTGCATCAGTAAGCACCTAGCTTAGAATGTTGAGTCAAAGAATGAAAGAAAGAGGGACACTTTAAAAAAAAATAATCATTTTATTAGGAGCTCATACAACTCATCACAATCTGTACATCCGTCATCTGTGTTCAGCACTTTAGTACACATGTTGACTTCATCATTCTTACGACACCCGCTTTACACTGGAGCCCCTGGTGTCAGCTCATTTTTTCCCCCTCCCTCCCCGCTCCCCTCTCCCCCACCCCCCGAACCCCTGATAATTTAT